>NC_088708.1:34890731-35207190 GCF_963576615.1 Watersipora subatra | reverse complement strand
ATACCAATATTAAATATATAAATACTGTAATACTAAGGTGAAAGTATAAGGAGACATACCGATATTAAATATATAAATACTGTAATACTAAAGTTGAAGTATAAGGAGACATACCGATATTAAATATATAAATACTGTAATACTAAGGATAAAGTATAAAGAGACATACCGATATTAAATATATAAATATTGTAATACTAAGGATAAAGTATAAGGAGACATACCGATATTAAATATATAAATATTGTAATACTAAGAATAAAGTATAAGGAGACATACCAATATTAAATATATAAATACTGTAATACTAAAGTTGAAGTATAAGGAGACATACTAATATTAAATATATAAATACTGTAATACTAAGGATAAAGTATAAGGAGACATACCGATATTAAATATATAAATATTGTAATACTAAGGATAAAGTATAAGGAGACATACCAATATTAAATATATAAATATTGTAATACTAAGGATAAAGTATAAGGAGACATACCGATATTAAATATATAAATACTGTAATACTAAGGATAAAGTATAAGGAGACATACCGATATTAAATATATAAATACTGTAATACTAAGGATAAAGTATAAGGAGACATACCGATATTAAATATATAAATACTGTAACACTAAGGATAAAGTATAAGGAGACATACCGATATTAAATATATAAATATTGTAATACTAAGGATAAAGTATAAGGAGACATACCGATATTAAATATATAAATACTGTAACACTAAGGATAAAGTATAAGGAGACATACCGATATTAAATATATAAATACTGTAATACTAAGGATAAAGTATAAGGAGACATACCGATATTAAATATATAAATATTGTAATACTAAGGATAAAGTATAAGGAGACATACCGATATTAAATATATAAATACTGTAATACTAAGGATAAAGTATAAGGAGACATACCGATATTAAATATATAAATACTGTAATACTAAGGATAAAGTATAAGGAGACATACCGATATTAAATATATAAATACTGTAATACTAAGGATAAAGTATAAGGAGACATACCGATATTAAATATATAAATACTGTAATACTAAGGATAAAGTATAAGGAGACATACCGATATTAAATATATAAATACTGTAATACTAAGGATAAAGTATAAGGAGACATACCAATATTAAATATATAAATACTGTAATACTAAGGATAAAGTATAAGGAGACATACCAATATTAAATATATAAATACTGTAATACTAAGGATAAAGTATAAGGAGACATACCGATATTAAATATATAAATACTGTAATACTAAGGATAAAGTATAAGGAGACATACCGATATTAAATATATAAATACTGTAATACTAAAGCTGAAGTATAAGGAGACATACCAATATTAAATATATAAATACTGTAATACTAAGGATAAAGTATAAGGAGACATACCGATATTAAATATATAAATACTGTAATACTAAAGTTGAAGTATAAGGAGACATACCAATATTAAATATATAAATACTGTAATACTAAGGATAAAGTATAAGGAGACATACCGATATTAAATATATAAATACTGTAATACTAAGGTGAAAGTATAAGGAGACATACTAATATTAAATATATAAATACTGTAACACTAAGGATAAAGTATAAGGAGACATACCGATATTTAATATATAAATACTGTAATACTAAAGTTGAAGTATAAGGAGACATACCAATATTAAATATATAAATACTGTAATACTAAGGATAAAGTATAAGGAGGCATACCGATATTAAATATATAAATACTGTAATACTAAGGATAAAGTATAAGGAGACATACCGATATTAAATATATAAATACTGTAATACTAAAGATAAAGTATAAGGAGACATACCGATATTAAATATATAAATATTGTAATACTAAGGATAAAGTATAAGGAGACATACCGATATTAGATATATAAATACTGTAACACTAAGGATAAAGTATAAGGAGACATACCGATATTAAATATATAAATACTGTAATACTAAGGATAAAGTATAAGGAGACATACCGATATTAAATATATAAATATTGTAATACTAAGGATAAAGTATAAGGAGACATACCGATATTAAATATATAAATACTGTAATACTAAGGATAAAGTATAAGGAGACATACCGATATTAAATATATAAATACTGTAATACTAAGGATAAAGTATAAGGAGACATACCGATATTAAATATATAAATACTGTAATACTAAGGATAAAGTATAAGGAGACATACCGATATTAAATATATAAATACTGTAATACTAAGGATAAAGTATAAGGAGACATACCGATATTAAATATATAAATACTGTAATACTAAGGATAAAGTATAAGGAGACATACCAATATTAAATATATAAATACTGTAATACTAAGGATAAAGTATAAGGAGACATACCAATATTAAATATATAAATACTGTAATACTAAGGATAAAGTATAAGGAGACATACCGATATTAAATATATAAATACTGTAATACTAAGGATAAAGTATAAGGAGACATACCGATATTAAATATATAAATACTGTAATACTAAAGCTGAAGTATAAGGAGACATACCAATATTAAATATATAAATACTGTAATACTAAGGATAAAGTATAAGGAGACATACCGATATTAAATATATAAATACTGTAATACTAAAGTTGAAGTATAAGGAGACATACCAATATTAAATATATAAATACTGTAATACTAAGGATAAAGTATAAGGAGACATACCGATATTAAATATATAAATACTGTAATACTAAGGTGAAAGTATAAGGAGACATACTAATATTAAATATATAAATACTGTAACACTAAGGATAAAGTATAAGGAGACATACCGATATTTAATATATAAATACTGTAATACTAAAGTTGAAGTATAAGGAGACATACCAATATTAAATATATAAATACTGTAATACTAAGGATAAAGTATAAGGAGGCATACCGATATTAAATATATAAATACTGTAATACTAAGGATAAAGTATAAGGAGACATACCGATATTAAATATATAAATACTGTAACACTAAGGTGAAAGTATAAGTATACTTGCTAGAATGTCTCCTCTTGTATAGTCATTTTTTTTTCATTCTCCTACCTTTCCTTCACTCCTACCTTTCCTTCACTCCTACCTTTCCTTCACTCCTACCTTTCCTTCACTCCTACCTTTCCTTCACTCCTACCTTTCCTTCACTCCTACCTTTCCTTCACTCCTACCTTTCCTTCACTCCTACCTTTCCTTCACTCCTACCTTTCCTTCACTCCTACCTTTCCTTCACTCCTACCTTTCCTTCACTCCTACCTTTCCTTCACTCCTACCTTTCCTTCACTCCTACCTTTCCTTCACTCCTACCTTTCCTTCACTCCTACCTTTCCTTCACTCCTACCTTTCCTTCACTCCTACCTTTCCTTCACTCCTACCTTTCCTTCACTCCTACCTTTCCTTCACTCCTACCTTTCCTTCACTCCTACCTTTCCTTCACTCCTACCTTTCCTTCACTCCTACCTTTCCTTCACTCCTACCTTTCCTTCACTCCTACCTTTCCTTCACTCCTACCTTTCCTTCACTCCTACCTTTCCTTCACTCCTACCTTTCCTTCACTCCTACCTTTCCTTCACTCCTACCTTTCCTTCACTCCTACCTTTCCTTCACTCCTACCTTTCCTTCACTCCTACCTTTCCTTCACTCCTACCTTTCCTTCACTCCTACCTTTCCTTCACTCCTACCTTTCCTTCACTCCTACCTTTCCTTCACTCCTACCTTTCCTTCACTCCTACCTTTCCTTCACTCCTACCTTTCCTTCACTCCTACCTTTCCTTCACTCCTACCTTTCCTTCACTCCTACCAGTGTTATAGTAACTCTTACTCAGCAGTAATTTACCTAAAAACTATTTCCTAGACTTGTAAATTGTCATGATTGATGCAAGTTCGTTATCGACACCGGAGTACGCACACATATCTCTGGAAAAAGCTTTCAGAAAAAACAAAGAAGCTTTCGTTAAATGATGTGATACAAATCCAACCTTTTATCTCGTCTTTTTCAGTTTGTGTGAATGTCGGCAGACGAGATTGCGTCAGATTTTCACTAATACTTTTATCATGAACATATTGTTTCATGATGGGTGGGTAATCGCCATCTTTGAATATGGGATTTGCAAACCAGCCAACTTTGAAATACAAAGCTCTCAAAGCTGCGTCAACATCTTTCTGAGAGGTGCTTTTAGGCTCCTTCCAGTCACAATCTAGTGTTATGGAAATTTTCCCTACAATCAACAGAGTTCTTAAGTTGAAATAGTGTTTTTGTTTCTTAACTAGTCAGTCGTGTTTTATAACTTATATTATAAAATCATGATATTACAATTATAATTTTCTTATAATTCTGTAAAATATTTGCTTACAACTAAAACGTGAACAGCTAGTCAATAGATGCGTAAATAGAAAATATCGTATTATCAGTTATACTCTAATATCAGTTATACTCTTGTCTTAACAATTGCCTCAAGAAAAAGACAACTCCTGAACAACTAGAACATGTAAATGTTTTTAGACACCAGATTCTTTTTCGCTGATGAAGAAATACGAAAAGTTAAAGACATTTCCATTAGTTACCAGTAGACATTAAATTTTATTAAAACTCAATTTATTTCGTATGACACATACTCTTATGTAATCCGCTGCATTTGTATGTATATGCTTGTCACTTTCTAATTATCTATTTGTTTAAGAAATACTACAAAAGGTGATACTGAGTGCACACTATTGAGTGCACTCAGAGTAATACTGAGTGCAGACTATTGAGTGCACTCAGTGTAATACTGAGTGCACACTATTGAGTGCACACAGAGTAATATTGAGTGCACACTATTGAGTGCACTCAGTGTAATATTGAGTGCGCACTATTGAGTGCACTCAGTGTAATACTGAGTGCACACTATTGAGTGCACACAGAGTAATATTGAGTGCACACTATTGAGTGCACTCAGTGTAATACTGAGTGCACACTATTGAGTGCACACAGAGTAATATTGAGTGCACACTATTGAGTGCACTCAGTGTAATACTGAGTGCGCACTATTGAGTGCACTCAGTGTAATACTGAGTGCACACTATTGAGTGCACACAGAGTAATATTGAGTGCACACTATTGAGTGCACACAGAGTAATATTGAGTGCACACTATTGAGTGCACTCAGTGTAATACTGAGTGCACACTATTGAGTGCACACAGAGTAATATTGAGTGCACACTATTGAGTGCACTCAGTGTAATACTGAGTGCACACTATTGAGTGCACACAGAGTAATATTGAGTGCACACTATTGAGTGCACACAGAGTAATATTGAGTGCAGACTATTGAGTGCACTCAGTGTAATACTGAGTGCACACTATTGAGTGCACACAGAGTAATATTGAGTGCACACTATTGAGTGCACTCAGTGTAATACTGAGTGCACACTATTGAGTGCACACAGAGTAATATTGAGTGCACACTATTGAGTGCACTCAGTGTAATACTGAGTGCGCACTATTGAGTGCACTCAGTGTAATACTGAGTGCACACTATTGAGTGCACACAGAGTAATATTGAGTGCACACTATTGAGTGCACACAGAGTAATATTGAGTGCACACTATTGAGTGCACTCAGTGTAATACTGAGTGCAGACTATTGAGTGCACTCAGTGTAATACTGAGTGCACACTATTGAGTGCACACAGAGTAATATTGAGTGCACACTATTGAGTGCACTCAGTGTAATATTGAGTGCGCACTATTGAGTGCACTCAGTGTAATACTGAGTGCACACTATTGAGTGCACACAGAGTAATATTGAGTGCACACTATTGAGTGCACTCAGTGTAATACTGAGTGCACACTATTGAGTGCACACAGAGTAATATTGAGTGCACACTATTGAGTGCACTCAGTGTAATACTGAGTGCGCACTATTGAGTGCACTCAGTGTAATACTGAGTGCACACTATTGAGTGCACACAGAGTAATATTGAGTGCACACTATTGAGTGCACACAGAGTAATATTGAGTGCACACTATTGAGTGCACTCAGTGTAATACTGAGTGCACACTATTGAGTGCACACAGTGTAATACTGAGTGCACACTATTGAGTGCACACAGAGTAATATTGAGTGCACACTATTGAGTGCACACAGAGTAATATTGAGTGCGCACTATTGAGTGCACACAGAGTAATATTGAGTGCACACTATTGAGTGCACTCAGTGTAATACTGAGTGCACACTATTGAGTGCACTCAGTGTAATACTGAGTGCACACTATTGAGTGCACACAGAGTAATATTGAGTGCACACTATTGAGTGCACTCAGTGTAATACTGAGTGCACACTATTGAGTGCACACAGTGTAATACTGAGTGCGCACTATTGAGTGCACTCAGTGTAATACTGAGTGCACACTATTGAGTGCACACAGAGTAATATTGAGTGCGCACTATTGAGTGCACTCAGTGTAATACTGAGTGCGCACTATTGAGTGCACTCAGTGTAATATTGAGTGCGCACTATTGAGTGCACACAGAGTAATATTGAGTGCACACTATTGAGTGCACTCAGTGTAATACTGAGTGCACACTATTGAGCGCACACAGAGTAATATTGAGTGCGCACTATTGAGTGCACTCAGTGTAATACTGAGTGCACACTATTGAGTGCACACAGAGTAATATTGAGTGCACACTATTGAGTGCACTCAGTGTAATACTGAGTGCACACTATTGAGTGCACACAGAGTAATATTGAGTGCACACTATTGAGTGCACTCAGTGTAATATTGAGTGCGCACTATTGAGTGCACTCAGTGTAATACTGAGTGCACACTATTGAGTGCACACAGAGTAATATTGAGTGCACACTATTGAGTGCACTCAGTGTAATACTGAGTGCACACTATTGAGTGCACACAGAGTAATATTGAGTGCACACTATTGAGTGCACTCAGTGTAATATTGAGTGCGCACTATTGAGTGCACTCAGTGTAATACTGAGTGCACACTATTGAGTGCACACAGAGTAATATTGAGTGCACACTATTGAGTGCACTCAGTGTAATATTGAGTGCGCACTATTGAGTGCACTCAGTGTAATACTGAGTGCACACTATTGAGTGCACACAGAGTAATATTGAGTGCACACTATTGAGTGCACTCAGTGTAATACTGAGTGCACACTATTGAGTGCACACAGAGTAATATTGAGTGCACACTATTGAGTGCACTCAGTGTAATACTGAGTGCGCACTATTGAGTGCACTCAGTGTAATACTGAGTGCACACTATTGAGTGCACACAGAGTAATATTGAGTGCACACTATTGAGTGCACACAGAGTAATATTGAGTGCACACTATTGAGTGCACTCAGTGTAATACTGAGTGCACACTATTGAGTGCACACAGAGTAATATTGAGTGCACACTATTGAGTGCACTCAGTGTAATACTGAGTGCACACTATTGAGCGCACACAGAGTAATATTGAGTGCGCACTATTGAGTGCACTCAGTGTAATACTGAGTGCACACTATTGAGTGCACACAGAGTAATATTGAGTGCGCACTATTGAGTGCACACAGAGTAATATTGAGTGCACACTATTGAGTGCACTCAGTGTAGTACTGAGTGCACACTATTGAGCGCACACAGAGTAATATTGAGTGCGCACTATTGAGTGCACTCAGTGTAATACTGAGTGCACACTATTGAGTGCACACAGAGTAATACTGAGTGCGCACTATTGAGTGCACTCAGTGTAATACTGAGTGCACACTATTGAGTGCACACAGAGTAATATTGAGTGCACACTATTGAGTGCACTCAGTGTAATATTGAGTGCGCACTATTGAGTGCACTCAGTGTAATACTGAGTGCACACTATTGAGTGCACACAGAGTAATATTGAGTGCACACTATTGAGTGCACTCAGTGTAATACTGAGTGCACACTATTGAGTGCACACAGAGTAATATTGAGTGCACACTATTGAGTGCACTCAGTGTAATACTGAGTGCGCACTATTGAGTGCACTCAGTGTAATACTGAGTGCACACTATTGAGTGCACACAGAGTAATATTGAGTGCGCACTATTGAGTGCACTCAGTGTAATACTGAGTGCGCACTATTGAGTGCACTCAGTGTAATACTGAGTGCACACTATTGAGTGCACACAGAGTAATATTGAGTGCGCACTATTGAGTGCACTCAGTGTAATACTGAGTGCACACTATTGAGTGCACACAGAGTAATATTGAGTGCACACTATTGAGTGCACTCAGTGTAATACTGAGTGCGCACTATTGAGTGCACTCAGTGTAATACTGAGTGCGCACTATTGAGTGCACTCAGTGTAATACTGAGTGCACACTATTGAGTGCACTCAGTGTAATACTGAGTGCACACTATTGAGTGCACTCAGTGTAATACTGAGTGCGCACTATTGAGTGCACTCAGTGTAATACTGAGTGCACACTATTGAGTGCACACAGAGTAATATTGAGTGCGCACTATTGAGTGCACTCAGTGTAATACTGAGTGCACACTATTGAGTGCACACAGAGTAATATTGAGTGCACACTATTGAGTGCACTCAGTGTAATACTGAGTGCACACTATTGAGTGCACACAGAGTAATATTGAGTGCACACTATTGAGTGCACTCAGTGTAATACTGAGTGCGCACTATTGAGTGCACTCAGTGTAATGCTGAGTGCACACTATTGAGTGCACACAGAGTAATATTGAGTGCGCACTATTGAGTGCACTCAGTGTAATACTGAGTGCACACTATTGAGTGCACACAGAGTAATATTGAGTGCACACTATTGAGTGCACTCAGTGTAATACTGAGTGCACACTATTGAGTGCACACAGAGTAATATTGAGTGCACACTATTGAGTGCACTCAGTGTAATACTGAGTGCACACTATTGAGCGCACACAGAGTAATATTGAGTGCGCACTATTGAGTGCACTCAGTGTAATACTGAGTGCACACTATTGAGTGCACACAGAGTAATATTGAGTGCACACTATTGAGTGCACTCAGTGTAATACTGAGTGCACACTATTGAGCGCACACAGAGTAATATTGAGTGCACACTATTGAGTGCACTCAGAGTAATACTGAGTGCACACTATTGAGTGCACACAGAGTAATACTGAGTGCACACTATTGAGTGCACACAGAGTAATACTGAGTGCACACTATTGAGTGCACACAGAGTAATACTGAGTGCACGCTACTGAGTGCACACAGAGTAATACTGAGTGCACACTATTGAGTGCACACAGAGTCCATTAATAGCAAGTAATCTTTTAGATACTGCCAATATAAAAATAAACACGTTGTAGACTTTTACTGGAATCAGTTGCTCAATTGTACCAATCTACAAGTTTCATGAACTCACCAATTAACGAGTTTCATGAACTCATCAACCTAAGAGTTTTATTACCTTCTTAAACTATGAGTTTAAGAACTCACGAACTAGTGAAATAAAACTGTGTACATGTATATACATACAGATTGAAGATAGTGAAGTTGTGACTCTGACAAGCTCTTCTACTCTATATGGTTTGTTGATTAAACCTTATTGACCCATTTTAACCGTTGTTTTGGTTAGAATGCAGAGAAAATACTTGGCTGAGATCAAAAAGCTGAAATACTTGGTCAATATAAATATTATATTTACTAATTTTACCATCTATTTTCAGATTTTACATGTGCAGTTTTTGTATTGTTTAAACACATTTGCAAGCTAAATGTGCGAATTGAAAGTTATAATATTGCATAACATTTTTGTGCACACAGCTAACAGCTTAAGCTGACTTGATTTTAATATTTCTAAGATTTTTGATCTCATGCAATATTTGTGTTGGTGACTGTATCAGAGACACATACATGCGTATACATGCTATATATCGTATGTGCAATATGAAATTACCTCCGTATGTTGCTTTGTAATTAGTATTATAGACATGATACGCCTTCGCGTGTGACTTGATGATGTTGTGAGCACACTGATATGGATCAATGGCAGGCTTATCATATTTACCAGGCGCATGAACTCCTATGCCATAGCCCAGCCAACAGGTTACATATGGCTCATTAAAGGTAATCCATAAAGGTACCTATCGTAAAAGACAACTTTATAGAGAACACTGAGAAAGGAAAATGTTCAACAATCACAGCAACTGTTGTTATAAAAACACAAAGTTCAAGATACAAAAGGACAGATTTGGTCCTTTTTAGTATCTTAGTAAAGTTACCAACTAAACCATTCACAGTAATCTACTCTAGTGCAAAGGCACATAATTGAGAAGTTAACCAGCGTTTTAGTGTATCGTAACAAGCAGTTTGTGGTTTGCTCATGAGTTTGTCTAAAATATATTTTAACATTAGGTGCAATTTTAAGACAAGTGCATATCAAACATATTCACTGTCAAAGAGCAGTTAAATATGTTGAGAAAGCTTTTTGTATCGAGTGATATTTAAGTGTAATTTCGTGTTGCAATGATGAGAAGCACGCAAGAAAATTTATTAGAAGTTTAGGAAGAAAGTTTAGCAAGTAAGAAGTCAATTAATTATCCAGGAAAAAAGTTGAGATAGACAAGACGCCTATTATTTATCTAAAAAAGATGTTGAAATTGACAGGAAGTCTACTACTTATTCAGGAAAGAAAATGAGATAGCCAAGACGTTTGTCTATTATTCAGGACAATATTTGAAATAGACAGGAAGTCGATTAACCATCCAGGAAGAATGATTAGGCAGAAAGGAAGTTCATAAATCATCTAGGAAAAAAGTTGAGGTAGACAGGAAGTATATTAATCATCCAGGAAGGAAGTTGAGGTGGACAGGAAGTATATTAATCATCAAGGAAGGAAGTTGAGGTAGACAGGAAGTATATTAATCATCCAGGAAAGAAGTTGAGGTAACACGAAGTATATTAATCATCCAGGAAAGAAGTTGAGATAGACAGGAAGTCTAATAATTATTCAAGAAAGAAGTTGGAATAGCTAGGAAATCAATTAATTATCCAAAAGAAAAGCGTAGCTAGACAGCTCACATCTGCTCCGAGTTCCTGAAAAACTTTATTTGCATAGTCCTTGAAATGGTTGACGATTGTGCTGTTGAGCCAGCCACCATGATCTTGCAATGCCTGCGGAAGGTCCCAGTGATACAATGTAACCATGGCCTTTATATTAGCCTTTTTCAGCTCGACCAGTACATCTTTGTAGTATTGCATGCCTCGTTGATTGTATGATGCGGCTGTGCCATCTGGGAATATTCTAGACCAGGACAAGGAGAATCGATAATGGGAGACCTATAAATATAGATAGTTGTAAATAAAAATTGGCTATGCACAGTCTGGGGCAACAATAGTCATCTATGCTAATAATAGTGTGGTAGACGATTGTCGAGGCCAGGCGCGAGAACTAGAAAAAAAATGTTGAAGCAATTGATAGCAGGATCAAGCTAAGCCCCAACCTGGCCAACAACACGGGACAGGTAGAAATTGCTTGTTCGAGTAGCATACGGAAACTGCAGATGTTGAGAGCACATTTATCAGCACCTTGCCATCTTCGTGTGTGACTGTCATTGGCAACACATTTCACGCGACCAAGTGATGTCACACCAAAAGGCACATAGAGGTGGTGCGTGCGAGGTGCTGTATGCCTCGTTGACAAAGACAACTGGGTGACGTTCTTAAAGACAAGAGGATGGCTTGTCGACCTTTCGATGAAATCGGGTACCCATACTCAGACTGTGGCTCGCCAACCCTATGAGTGGGCAATCAAGTCAGTCAGGGTTAACAGCCACAAACCTAAGGAAGCTTGCTAGACAAAGCGACTGATAGATTCACCAGAGGTAAACCGTCTCAGCAATCCCAAATCACAATCCCAACTGAGTGAGTCTGGATCTTTTGAACAACAAGATCGGCCCGTACACAGCCCTACTGTCAAGTTGTCTAGACGAAAACTAGAAGAGACTCCAACAGGACCCGAGTCACGCTCGGAATGCCAGCCTAGGATTTTAGAAAGTTTACCAGCTGACTAGCCCCTGTACCACCACTAGGAGGAGCGAGCCCTGCAACTATGGGGAGGGGGCTTTCCAATCTAAATAGGTGAGGGAAGAGGACCCTGCTATTGTAAAATCAGAGATCCACCACCTGGAGTATGGGGCTTGACAGCACTAGCTCTGGTCTCAGCTGATCTCTCTTCTCGATGTTAAATGGGTAGACCCCAGGGCCTCCACGGGGGAAGGGTTTGGTGGCCGATCGCTGGGACCAGAACCAAAAGATTGGAAATAAGAGAGAAAAAACTCTGAAGTGACCAGCGCTAGGACTGAGTCGAACCCCTACTCGGCCGATGACACGGCTTTTGGTAGAACTTGCGGTTGGTCGAGGTCGGCTACCGCATCGACCCTGCGATCGAAGGGCCAAGCCTAACCAGACAAGAAGCGCATATAAAGAGCATAGTTGAGCAAAGGAAGGCAGAGCTCTTGCAAGTCTCACACTATGCAGTTACTTACATGTTTATTGCATATATAACTGTACCCATATATATATATATATATATATATATATATATATATATATATATATATATATATATATATATATATATATATATATATATATATATATATATATATATATATATATATATATATATATATATATATATATATATATATATATATATATATATATATATATATATATATATATATATATATATATATATATATATATATATATATATATATATATATATATATATATATATATATATGCTTTATATAAATGCTGGGATGTAAGAACAGCTGTAATCCCAGCAGTCATTGGGGCACTGGGCGCAATAAAACTGGCGCATAAAATGTGGCTTGCCCAAATACCAACAGCAATCAACTCAGGTGAGTTGCAGAAAAGTGCGCTACTGGGAACAGCTAAGATCTTGAGGCGAGTGCTCAAACTCCCACGTCTCTGGTAGGGACCCGAGTTAAAGCAGAAAATACCACCCATACGGGTTAACGGGGGTGAGGAAACAATTTTTTTCATTTGTGAATTATATACTCTCATTGCCTTGTACTCAAGTGGTTTGATTCTTGGGGAGCACATAAAAGAACTTGGTCAATTCCATTACAATATTCTCGGTTTACATGTCTGAGTATAGGTCAATTAACTGGGTTTATGATAGGAACAAAGCAGAAAGTATAACTTCAAAGTGTGACACCTTCATGCATGCTGCTATATCTTCATGAGAGCCAACTGTTTGTCATATAACATGAAATAATTTCCTGACCACGATTGATATGAGTTGAAGGCTTTGCTATTTCAAGAGATATTCAGAGTCTATTGTAATAATGGGCGTAATAGTCCCTAGTAATAGTCCCTAGTAATAGTCCCTAGTAATAGTCCCTAGTAATAGTCCCTAGTATAATAAAAGGTTAGTTGAAAAAGACAAATGAAGAGTGAAATGTACTTGTGTCCTAATTCGTAACGACACCAGTCTCAACACCCATTATACGCGTTGACAGCTTATAGAAGTTCTCTGATTTTAGCTGATAAAAACTAATAATATCTATATCATCTCTTCGTCTATGGGCTGACGTGTTAGTGCTAAGGATTAGAGTGAGGCTCCATCATTTCATTAGTAACTGCCAACAAATATATGTAAAGTTTTGAGATAGTTGCAGGTAGACCGAGCTTTTCCTTATCACTAATACACCTTTATAATGGATTTTAAAATAATCTACCCACCCCCATGTCTTTCATAAGAGCGATGTCTTCCTTGTACTTGTAGTAGCTGTTACAGGCAACATCACCTGTAGCATTGTTCAGCACATGGCCTCCTTCATGGGTAAACCTATCCCATATGTTTTCTCCTTTGCCTGTGTATTCAACAACTTCACTGAGCATGCAAAGCTACCGGACAGGCAACGATATTTCTCAGCAAAGCATGTAAATGGAACAACAGTATCGACTCCTCTAGCTTTTCACTATCTTACAACTACAGAATTATTCTTAGTTTCCTTCAATTAATTTCTAGTGTAAATTTTAGCTAAAGCTGCAACCTGAACAGATAACTTATAAATATCCAGTATACCCATACATATACCCATACAGTATATCCATACAGAATACCTATACAGTATACCCATACGGAATACCCATACAGTATACCCATACATTATACCCATACAGAATACCCATACAGTATACCCATACAGTATACCCATACAGTATACCCATACAGTATACCCATACAGTATACCCTTATACATGCTGCATGGAGACAACAGAGACAACAGTGAGGTGGAAAGACTCATACATCCTTTTTAATTAATACAATTTTCATTCTGGTGTGATAGTATAGTATTTATTGAACGCATCTGAAATGAATTAAAGCTGCCTACCAGATACATTCCAGGCTCCTTCTATTTGATAGGCAGCTGTCGCTGTTCCCCACAGAAATCCATCAGGAAATCTCTTGTATAAAAAGGGATCGTCCTCAAAATTTGACTGCGCAAGTGAACATAAGATAGCTATGGTCAACAAAAAAAGTTTCATTTTTGAAAGCCTTAATCAAGCGTGTTTTCATGCAGACTCAACTATTCCTGATTTTAACAGCCTCCTTACAGCGCCATAAAAGGCAAAATGAAGCATTTAGTTACGCCTATCTGTGACTGGATGACGGGCTGATATAGCGCACCACACCCGCGTTATCTCCCTGTAAAATTGACAAGCTCTAACAAATGCATTTACTGCATCACGTCAATTAGATAAGGAAGATATGGAAGGCGCTCCATGATTAAATAGATGTGCAGCTATAATGCTATAACTATCATGTTATCTTGAGGTGCCAGCGGTAATGCTATGTTATGCCAACACCACTTTCATACATATGCTTAAAATAACTTCCTTGCTATCCAATATAAAAAACAAGGTGCTGCTGGTTGTTTGAAAAAATTCTACTAACTGCTGGCGATTTTAAAGATTGACACTTAAGGAATCACTTTTGTTCGCTATTGTATGCAATCATTAATTCAACAGTTGGCAAACGCGTCAGCATAACTGAAATTTCAGAAAGTAAAAATATAATATACTTTGACTATCAAAACACAAGGGTTACAGCATACAAATGATGTAAACAATGCGAACACAGCCTCGCAAACTATTACAAACATTTCTTTTCTTCCAAATAAAAGTTTATATAGAGGCTCATAGGTAAAATATAAGGCAGTTACTTAATAATAACCTCTCCAAACTGATGGCTAGGGGTCATTAGTAATTGGCTAGAAGAGTGGGAAAATGTCAAAGTGTAATGACAGGCTATGCGAGAGGTGGGCCGCCATTGTCAGTCTATTCAAACAAGATAGTGGCTGATTTTGTTATTTTCAAATATCGCGAAAATTGCTATTTTATAGTAACGATGAGTCGATGATGGGCACGATGTGTTCTCAGTGATTTTAGCTGAGAACACAGCTGAAAGTAGCGCACCACACCCGCGTTATCTCCCTGTAAAATTGACAAGCTCTAACAAATGCATTTACTGCATCACGTCAATTAGATAAGGAAGATATGGAAGGCGTTCCATGATTAAATAGATGTGCAGCTATAATGCTATAACTATCATGTTATCTTGAGGTGCCAGCGGTAATGCTATGTTATGCCAACACCACTTTCATACATATGCTTAAAATAACTTCCTTGCTATCCAATATAAAAAACAAGGTGCTGCTGGTTGTTTGAAAAAATTCTACTAACTGCTGGCGATTTTAAAGATTGACACTTAAGGAATCACTTTTGTTCGCTATTGTATGCAATCATTAATTCAACAGTTGGCAAACGTGTCAGCATAACTGAAATTTCAGAAAGTAAAAATATAATATACTTTGACTATCAAAACACAAGGGTTACAGCATACAAATGATGTAAACAATGCGAACACAGCCTCGCAAACTATTACAAACATTTCTTTTCTTCCAAATAAAAGTTTATATAGAGGCTCATAGGTAAAATATAAGGCAGTTACTTAATAATAACCTCTCCAAACTGATGGCTAGGGGTCATTAGTAATTGGCTAGAAGAGTGGGAAAATGTCAAAGTGTAATGACAGGCTATGCGAGAGGTGGGCCGCCATTGTCAGTCTATTCAAACAAGATAGTGGCTGATTTTGTTATTTTCAAATATCGCGAAAATTGCTATTTTATAGTAACGATGAGTCGATGATGGGCACGATGTGTTCTCAGTGATTTTAGCTGTTATCACTACTTCAAGGCATGGTCATTAGCTGCGCTAGCATAATCACAAAAACTGTTTACATAGCTGTCGACTTTGTCCTAGACGTAATGCTTCCAACTAGGTGATGGTAAAATGAGAAAGGTCTAACTACCAGATAGTCGTTGACTGCAAACGCTTGCACATCGGCTGCAAAGAAATAAACAAGTTGTAACACTCATTCACTCATTGGCTCAAGCTTAATTGAATAGTAGCTGTTTGCCATACCTACACTGCCAGTCTTTAGTCTACAACCACCTGTAACTGTACTGTAAACATTGTGGCCTGTTCCGTGGTGCAGCACCGGGTTATTGTTCAATTCTGCAGTAGACTGGTCGATAATCCAACATGCCTGTAATGGATAGAGGCGTGTTACCTCAGCAATAAACAATCTCACCACAGTGCGACCAGGTTGATGTGTTGTCTACAAAGCTTGGGCAATATACTTGGGCAAAGCTTGGGCCCACAGCGGAAGCAGGTTGAAAAGTAAACGTAAATCAGTTTGTGCTGTGCTATTATTTTCTTCGGTTTCATTATTGCTACTGTAGGTACTTACATTTTCATTATTGCTACCGTAGTTACTTACATTTTCTTACATTGTTCAGTATAAATAGGGCTGGTCAGCCATAAACATGACTACACCTATATCATACACTTTCATATACACCTATATCATACACTCTCATATACACCTATATCATACACTCTCATATACACCTACATCATACACTCTCATATACACCTATATCATACACTCTCATAGACGCCTGTATCATACACTCTCATATACGCCTATATCATACACTCTCATATACGCCTATATCATACACTCTCATATACACCCATATCATACACTCTCATATACACCTATATCATACACTCTCGTGATTGCGCATGCTAAAACATTAATTGTTGCAGTGCGGCTTCAGGTTACGATGCCCTGTTATCAGTTGTTTTGGCTTTACGGTATGAAACATGATGTTTTTCTATCATCACCATACGATGATGAAATTTTCCCCGACATACGATACCAACAAAAATTTCTCTCAAATTTAAAATTTAGCGGTCGATGTACTGATTATGATGAGATTGGGGAAATGCCAATATGCTATTTGCCGAAATCTTTCCCACAACGCCTGAAAGAGATACGATGCTCGCTTGCTCTACATCTCAGTTCAACATTATTCATATTAAGTTATAATGAAAACGAAACCGAAAACAGATAAAATAAAATTTTAGCCTATGACAAAGTTAAAGTTTAGTAAAATACATAATAAAACTTAGCTTTAAAGATGTGATAGCACAAAATTTTAATTGATTTTAAAAGAAACTATCACTGTTTTACTATCATTTTAGTTGTTAGTTGTTTTAGACAATGTCACCGTCAAGTGATGTATATGGTGAGACAGCCCGTCTCTATCTTTCGTATTCACATCGGCTATTGGGATAAAAGTCTAGTTCTATGCGGCTCTATTAGCGTATATTTTATTTTGTATTTGCTCATGACTTATGAGTGCTAGAATAAAATTATTTAATTCAGCTCAGGTCAGGTGCTAGCCTGCTACTGGTAACCATGTAACCCAGTACTACCTGTGCCATGGGTCGGGTCGCCGGCGACTAAACCGGCAACCCCTCCCTTTTTTTGAAAGGAGGGTTTGGAGGAAACTAAAAACAACATCCATCCAACATTTCGGGCATGTACTATCCCGACAGCAAAAACACCAGTTGGAAAGGGCGAAAGAATCTCTTGTAGATCAACGGCCGCGTACTGCAACTTGTCATACTCCCAATTGTCTAGGTTTTCTTGCCATTGGATCAGAGTATGACTAGCCAAGTTAGTGGATCTCTGCAGTGCATCAGAAGAACCACTTAAATCCACGCACAGCTTTCTGCTTGCACCAAACCAACCAACTAAGCCCTGCGGCGATTGGAAGGTGGCAACGGGGACAGGGTAGTGAAACCTGGGAGTCCTCAGCTCCCAACCAGCACGCAGGCGGTGGAAGTTTATCAGTCGCTCGTCTCTTGAATGGAACAGGAGAGATGTTCGGTAGTTGCTTTCACGACTGAGCAGCCCTTTTTAGGGACCGCCTTGCTCACCTCAATCCGAGGAAGGGACTAGAAAAGGTGTCCTATACATGGTCTGTTCCTTTTCTCACCTGGCTGGATTACCGCGTCCAGATGGTTCACCTTATTTGCGGTAGAAAACAATAGATTACACTAGCAACATGGAATGTACGCACGCTCATGTGCGCACGCTCATGTCAGGTCGATCACTGCGCTCATCAGCGCAGTGATCGACCTGACCGTCGCACAGCTTTTGTGGCACGTGAGCTCAGAAGACATGATATCGATATTGCTGCACTACAGGAGACAAGACTTGCTGATGAGGGCCAGATGACAGAAGTGGGAGGTGGTTATACATTCTATTGGATAGGGAGAGTTGCTAAAGATCATGTACGCACGCTCATGTACGCACGCTCATGTCAGGTCGATCACTGCGCTCATCAGCGCAGTGATCGACCTGACCGTCGCACAGCTTTTGTGGCACGTGAGCTCAGAAGACATGATATCGATATTGCTGCACTACAGGAGACAAGACTTGCTGATGAGGGCCAGATGACAGAAGTGGGAGGTGGTTATACATTCTATTGGATAGGGAGAGTTGCTAAAGATCATAGGCTGTATGGGGTAGGTTTCGCTGTTAAAAATGAGCTTGTTAAGCACATGGACCATCTTCCTGTCGGCATTTCAGATCAACTGATGACCTTACAACTAAACATCAGTAAGAACAGGAAAGCAACACTGATCAGTGCCTATGCTCCGACCCTGATGGCCGAGCAAGAGGAAAAAGAGCTATTCTATTCAGCTCTTGATGATACTGTATCGCATATTCCTAGGGCCGACAAGGTCGTGCTTCTTGGAGACTTTAATGCAAGAGTTGGTACGGACAGCACGACATGGAAGGACGTCATCGGCAAAGAGGGAATTGGCAGTATGAATGACAATGGTCTCATGCTTCTCACCAAATGTACAGAACTTAACCTTGTGATTACAAACACCCTGTTCAGACAGAAGAATAGAAGGAAAACAACCTGGAGGCACCCTCGCTCCGGTCACTGGCACCTGATAGACTATATAATCACCAAACAGCGGGACTTAGCAGATGTAAGAGTAACCAAAGCAATCAACTCAACAGATAGCTGCTGGACGGATCACAGATTGGTGAAAACTCTGCTGAGTTTCACTCTACAGCCCAAACAGAGAAGAGCTAAACGGACAGCAAGGCCAAAGTACAACGTGAATCTATTCAATAAACCGGATGTGAAAAAAGACTTTCAAACAAAAATCAATGAGAGACTATCAGCTGAAATCTATGACCAAAATGTCAACTCGACTTGGACAAATCTAAAGAGCTGTATCACTGAGATATGCGAGGAGGTATTAGGCAAAGCGAAAAGGCTCCACCAAGACTGGTTTGATGAGAATGACCTAGAAATAGAACAACTTATAAATAAAAAAACGATCTAAATTTGCAGCCTGGCAAAACGATCTTAGAAACAAGGAGAAACAGAAAGCATACCACAGCATACGAACAGATGTGCAGCGACGAGTTCGAAGGATGCAGAATGAATGGTGGACACAAAAGGCAGAGGAGCTTCAGAGCTTGGCGGATCAGAATAAGACAAGGGATTTCTTTGCAGAGACACGAAAACTGTACGGTCCTCTGTCACATGGCTCTGTACCTGTTCGAGACAAGAGTGGTGTGCTCCATAAAGACAAAGATGCCATCAGAGATTGCTGGAAAGAACACTTTTCAAATCTTTTAAACCAAACATCCACTGTAGCTGATCCAGTCCTGCAGAAAGTCCCACAGCTGCCAACCCATCTGCAGCTAGGAGAAGAGCCAACACTAGTCGAGACGAAATCCGCCATTCGAGCAATGAAAAGTGGGAAGGCTGCTGGCGCTGATGGAATACCTGCAGAAGTTTTCAAGCATGGTGGAACTAAACTTACCAAGAAACTGCACTGCCTTTTTACACTTGTGTGGACAACTGAGAAAATACCTGATGAATTACGTGATGCACTGATTGTTACCATATTCAAAAAAGGAGATAGGACGATGTGTGGGAACTACAGGGGGATATCCCTCTTGTCAATAAGGGGGAAGATTCTAGCTAGAATTCTGTTCTATAGACTCTCCAGTGTTGCGGAAAAAATTCTTCCAGAGACGCAGTGTGGTTTTAGGCCTGGCAGGGGTACAGTAGATATGATATTTGCTGCTAGACAGATCCAGGAAAAATTCCGAGAACAGAACAAGGACCTTTACATGACCTTCATAGACCTTACCAAGGCTTTCGACACTGTTGACAGACAATCTCTATACAAAGTACTTGAGAAAATCGGCTGCCCTCCCAAATTTGTGGCTATTGTGCAGCTTCTGCATGATGAGATGAACGCATCAGTTTTGGTGGATGGCCAACAAACGGATCCTTTTGGAGTAAAAACTGGGGTGAAACAAGGCTGCGTGATTGCGCCAACGCTGTTTTCTATCTACTTGTGTGCTGTACTGCACCTTGTGAAACAAGAACTCTCTGAAGGTATCACATTCAACTATCGAATAGGCGATCTGTTCAACCTGCAGAGACTTCGGGCTAAAACTCTAACTTCGAAACAAAGTGTTCTTGAGCTCCAATATGCTGATGACAATGCTCTTGTGGCTCATACAGAAGAACATCTTCAAGAAGTCATGACAGCTTTTGAAAATGCTTACAGGGCTCTTGGACTCAAGCTGAATGCAAAGACAACTCAAGTATTGTACCAGCCGAAACCTGGAAAAAACATAGTCACTCCATGCATTGTTGCCGGAGGCGAACCACTTTGCCCTGTAGATGACTTTGTATACCTGAGTAGTAATCTCTCCTTCAAGGCCGACCTAAGGAAGGAGATAGAGAGAAGACTGCAAGGAGCTAGCATAGCATACAGCAAACTGAGACAAAGAGTGTTTGAAAATCCAGTCTTGCAAGTCGACACCAAGCTAAAAGTGTACAAGGCAGTAATTGTCCCCACACTACTGTATGCCTCAGAAACGTGGGCTACTTACAGCACTGACGTCAAGGTTCTGGAGAACTATCACATGAGGAAAATGAGAGAACTACTAATGATCAAATGGTCTGACAAACGCACTAACAATAGTGTGTATCAACAAGCTAAGATGTCCAGCCTCGAAAGTATGATCGTTAAGAACAGACTTCGTTGGGCTGGACACTTGGTTAGAATGCCAGACTGCAGACTACCAAAACAGATTCTGTATGCCGAACTAGAAAATGGGAAGAGGTCACAGGGGGGACAAAGAAAGCGCTATAAAGACTGTCTCAAAGATAGCTTGAAGAGTTGTCACATCAGATGTGAAACCTGGGAATGGAATGCCACGAGAAGAACTGGATAGAGAACTCTAACTCATAAAGGGGTGAAGATACTTGAAAATGAAAAAATGCTTCACAGAGAAGAGCTCAGGGCAGCACGAAAAGTGTGGCTTAGCTCATCTGATACTTTGATGAATGATGACTACCAATGTCCACATTGCAATCGTCAATGCAGAGCAATGATCGGACTACGGAGCCATCTTAAAACACACCAAACACATCAATAAAGCAAGCAGACATCTTACTCTAAAGAGAGGGATTGCATAGAGAGAGAGAGAGATTTAATTCAGCTACAGATACATTATTATAAATGTCTCAAATGCCTCAAATATGGATAATTAAAATTTTGTTATATTACTTTCCTCTAAATGCTGTGTAAACATCTGAGTACCGATTACGATTCTGCCAGTCTACGGTAATTAGGTCGTCGAGTTAACTTATTTCATTGCGGTCTTTGTATTAGCGAAGCTCTCAGTTGCTACCCACACCGAAAACTAGTTACTAAATACAATAATCAAGCCTCATCTTTAAAAAGAATATATTCGAATATATGGCGAAACCATCTGCATCCCTAAAAAGGTCATGTATAGTCAACATCATCTAGTCATTAATAGTATCAATTTGTAGAAAAAAACTTACTAGTCACATTTGATTAGTTGATTCAAGTACAAAACAAATAGTTTTTTGAGTTGACCAAAATAGTGAACACAAAACAATGTCAATTTGTTTAAAATCAATTGGCCCACCGATTCTGACAGAGTCAATAAAGCCATTATTGTACCTAGTTGGCAGTTTGTGGTGTGAAATCACCTGTTTTCACTTAGAAGTTTGGAGCATACATTTTTTAGTAGCTCTTAAGATTTGGTCTGTTAGAATTGAGTCAAGCTACGCAAAAGTCCTGTCAATACAGCTCTGATTACGTTTTATAAATCCATCTATCAGACTAGATTTTGGCACAGGTGGCAACTGGGATATGATGTATTCAATATGTTCTGAAAATCATGTTCTGCATTATCTTCAACATTATTATTTTATTATATCATTTTTACAAGCCAAAAACATTTCATCTCAGCAAAAAATTTTCATTAAAAACATCCATCAAAGTCATGACCAATCAAATAGTTTCAGCTCATATAATAGGACAAATTACTCTACTGCAATAAACTCAAACTCTGTATGCATCATATCTGGATATTTCTCTTCATCTTTGGTCCTAGGATATGTAGCTCTCACTATGTTGTATAAGCAGGTTGTTAGAGATCACCACTCTGCTCTTGTAAGTCCTTATGGGTATGTCCAAAACATCAATGATCTGTAGGTGCATGACCAGTCTGAAAAACAGAATGCCACATATCATGATGGTTTGTGCAGCACACATCAGACATTCATGTCTCTCTTTCCTGTGTATGGCAGTTCCTACACTGACACAATTGCTCCACTGATAGCGCCACATAAACATCATGTAATCAGTGAAATAAATGTAATAAATAAATGTCATTCATAGATATGTCGTTCTAATGTGAAAGTTGAAAGCTTTCAATTTGGGAGTTGGATAGATTGTGAGTGTAATTTTCAAAATGATCAAGTGTTTAACAAAAGCATAAGCCTGCCAAGCCAAAATTTTGAAGCTTTGTTTCTGGGAGTTTAAGATCAGCATTGATCAATCCATTTCTTCCCTCTCTACAAGTGAGAAGCGAACATAATTCTCATCATAAATCTAATTTACTAGCTAAAACTGCCTAAGAAAATTTGAAGCAAATATTATAGCTAGGTGAAACAATAAAAAAGTTATAAAACGATGAATGGTGATAGCAAAACGTTAATTTTATTCTTTTGTAAATGTATTCATGAGTAGTAAAATTATTACCTCTAGTTTAGTATATATATATATATATAATAGACTCACGGTTAAAGATAGATTTACCTCCATTCTCCTGTCTTTCTCTTCAGCATGATGCTCCAATCATAAGCTGTCTGCCCAAATCTTTAATCACCTGATGCTCAAAAAACTCTGAGTCACCTCCGATGGAACTGGAGGCTTCATTAAAATTATGTTTTTCATCAATAAAACGAGTCGACGAAGCATGTGTGATTTAGTAATTCAGTAAATTTCATGACGACGACAATCTTTGAGATCACAAACAATGTGTCTTACTAGCGACAACATTTATTACGACCTATATAAAACATTTATGCTGATGATATGCTAAAGAAATAGTTTATTTATTGCTCAGATTCTTTCATATACGCTCACTATACACGTCACGAATAAAGCACCTGCTTGAATCTGAGCGTTTCAAAAATGATCACATTCAAACGCCTTTATCCCTGGACAGGATTAGTCTACAAAAACGAAAATAACATCAAATTGTAGCTTATGTTTTAGCCTTATATTGGTTTTAATTTTATTTGAACGACTTCAATGGTGCAATTACATCTATAATTATGTGTTTAGTAAGCTAAATGTATTCAAGTTAAATTCAATGTTTATTTTGCAAGTCCGCTTTAAAAGTAAGCACTTCCTACGGTACATGCTGCACAAAGTACATTGTAATATTACATTTTCTTGCGGAACCACTGAATGAACTAAAGTTAATTGAGCTAACTATAGTTACTAAGGATAGCATATTATTTTGTTACTAATTTTTTATATGTACAGCACGCATATAAACTTTGATGATTTTTACCAGAGGGTTTGTGCATTAGATATTTAGTATGAGTTTCTTTACCGCTCTACACGACATTTTCACCGTACGATGCTAACACTAAAATCATATTGTTGTAAACCAAATATTTTTTTATTGTAATCAGAGCAAAACAAGCTTTATTTAGCCAGCACCACTAAATATTTTACATTTACAGTGTTTTATTTTTTTGTTTAAATTATTTTAACAAAATATTCTCTTCCTGATATGAAATTTAAAAGTCACAGCTGTTTAAAAATGTTTGAAATCCTTTACAGTTGTTTAATTTTTCTCTTAATTCATTTGAACTGCTCAAAAACACTTTTCTCATGATATGAAGTTTAAAAGTTGGAATAGTAAATGTCGTAATGTTAAATAAAAATAAATTTTCGGTCCAAAGACACTTTTACTACCCAGGCAACGCTGAGCATTCAGTAGTATAAATATATACATAATGTATAAATACTTATATACAGTATTTATATAATAGTATATATTATCTGTTTGTATATTTCTCAAAGTTTTTCTGTCAGTCAATTCGTGTATTTGTCATTGTGTATGCCCAGCTATAGCTATTAAATCCTGAACTTTCAAATTCCGCATCATGATGGTTTTGAACTTCAATCTACACGCTCTACCACTGAGCTACGCAAGGCGTATTGATCAAAGGCACTATCATATACAGTATACTGTATGCACACGCTAAATGACGTATTATTTCAAACTATCAATTCTATGAAACACGATGCTTTTTCATGTTTTCTTGAACTTCTTTTTTCGTCTTTTCGGAAGTTTGGATTGCTATATCCGCGGTCAAGGTCAATTCTTTTCACGTGGATTATTGTAGGAAGCTCTATAGGAAGAGCTTCAACATTCTCTCACCATTCGGTCAAACAACGACAATGCAATTTCTCATTTTTACATTTGTACTGGTATCGAAAGGTACCAGTCGTAGAGTTATCTCCCCCTAGAGTGATAACAGTGCTTTCAACAACACGAGCGTTTCCGGTGCCAACAAGGAGCGTTTAGGCCACGCCTCTTTTTTGTGCTAGTCAACCATAGTGATAGACTAGATCAATAACATCAGCCATGAGAATGGTTAAACAATGATCATGAATTTTCACAGTCAAGATAGTAATTACTGCTCATATTAAAGAAATGATGACTATAGTTTATTACTCTAATATATGCTTATTACTTAAAGCAATTCAATACCTACATGACTTGCAAAGGCACTGAATAGATAGTGTTAAGTAAGTGAGTTAAAGCAATCAGTTACTCATAGATAAGATATATAGTCATACTGGGGTTGTATTACATTGGTGTGATGGGAAGCTAATCGACTGTCATCAACTATGAGCTGTACTACCCGGCGTTGCCCGAGTAGTAAAAAAGTACAAGCAAACAATGAAAATATTTTTGTTTTACTAACGTTTATTTTTTGTTTTTGCATGTAATATAAGGTATGGTTCGTTTAAGTCACTTGTTCATGATTATATATTTGTATCATTTGATAGATTACTCGTTATATTACTTACAAATATGCAGATTTATAACATGTTATTTAATAGCATACTTGCGGCTACCTTAACACGACTTAAAATGGATCGATGCTCATAACTACACTTCTATTGCACATAAAAAGCTAGTTTTGGCTGCAAACTGTAGCAAACATCCATGAGTGCAATGATCTTTGATGCAATATTATTAAATATAGATATAAAATAAAAAAATGTTTTCAAATTTAGAATAAAATGAAAATAGAAATTTCCAACAAATTGCAAAGACTGTATTACATCGCAGGCTACACAGGCTATAATATCATCGCAGGTCAATTGCAAGTAATAGCTATCAACTTGTAGAGATATTTCTCGGTTTCTCGATGCATATTTGTTAAGAGATCTTTGACAAGTTGGAGATAAGTTAGCAGATGTTTTGCATCCACAAGGTTTAATATAGCTCCACCGGAAAAAGAGCAAAACATGGGCAACATTCGCGCCCTCTATAATAGGGCTAAATTTATCTTCCGAAAACTCTGACGAGCCATTTGAAAAATACCCTGCCAGCCTCTATTTGAATGCCACCTTCATTTCACAGTCACTATACGGGAAGTGTTGAAAAATAAAGCGCCATGGCATTCAAATAGAGGTTTTACGGTATATATGTATAATATATATACAATATATACATGATACATATATAGGGTATATATATACGGTATATATACTATATATATATGTTCATGCATACATATTTATGTATATATATATATATATATATATGTTCATGCATACATATTTATGTATATACATGTATACATGTATATATATATATTTATGTGTATATATATATATATATATATATATATATATATATATATATATATATATACTCAAAATATGTAGGATGGGAGGCCCCCTAATAAGAGGCCTTCGTATATATATAAATTATCTAAAATGTGTATAGCAAATTGATAATAGGAGGCGGAACATTTTTGCCTCTTATCGAGGATATATTTTTAAATTCGTTAGAGGTAGTTTTGAACTTGGAGTTGTCTCCTCAAGGATATGTGTCCAAAATTAATGAATTCATAGGTAAAATTTTTACACACTTAAGAGTTAAGTCTCCTTACCCCAAATTTTGCAATAAAATGCACAACTGATGGCTGCCAGCTGAGCTTTTATAGGCAGGTTTTTATCAGGCATGAAATCAAAGTGTTATGTGATGTGGATAATAAACAAACCAATTATGAATTGAATTAGCAAGAAGTTATTTTTTGAATATAAACCTTTAAAACTGATGGTTTGATTTCGATGATTGTGGTCTATCTTTTGAACTTATGTGTAAATTGGCTACTTTTCCTCAATATAAAAAACTCATAGCATTTTATTTATTGTACAACAAATATAGTTTGCAAATGTGGATGTTGGCTGACTGGTTATTGTCATGGCAAGAAGGGACTGAATGGTTGGTACTAAAACAGCTGTTTTACCTAACATTTTTATCCAAAAAGTTGTAAATGCATTAAAACCAATTAAAATAGTTTGTATTTTATTACTTCACAACAGTGCTAAAAATAAATAGCAAACAGCAACACATTTATGCAAACATAGTATGATCATGCAGAACTACGCTAAAAAATCATCTCTAGATATTAATGTTAAGAAATCAACAACATATTGATACTTAATTACAAAAACGATATAATACCAAATAAATTTAAAAGATATATTCTACAAAAGTAGAGACATTATTATTCAAACACATACAAAGTATTCACAATGTGTTTTTATTATTTGTTATGATTCATCAGTGTCAGTTTATAAAACAAAATATTATTATGTTTTATTTCGTATTGTAAAATGACGCTATTAAACTATACAGTTATATATCCATGTACATATACATATGTACATGTATATAGTTTTAGTGCGCATGTAACAATCGTAGGATATGGAATGTTCAAAAATAGATAGAATGTTAATTTTGACTTCTCCCCTGGTATTCTAAATCACTGCAAGATAATTTAGATAAAAATAGCAAATTTGATGCTTCTATGGAAGAAATCGTATTTACAGGGGAGATAAATCCTAAAATGTCATTTTCGCCAGATCTCTCATAGAAGTGGAAATGACAGCTACGGCACTTTTTCAGCTTTGAATTATCCATACAATAATTAGTCTAAATCACTGCAGAAATTTCCACTGAAAAACGGTGCCAATGGAAACGCAAGATAAACTGTCTTGGCCCACGGCCTATACGGCATCAAAGTGTTAATTGACTTCATAACAAGTGTTTGGAAAACCATGAACAGGCCATTAGGCAAGCCACTAATTAAAAAGCTTACACTGTTCTGGCTACATTATTACAAACATACTGTAAGAATCGCTTGCAGCTAGTTTTCTGATGAAGGCAGCAAAAATTCAGTTATTTTATCTTAGTTCATTGGCTATCATTACAACAATGCATCAATAGTTACAAAGAACATTTTTTTGCTTCTACTAGCACTTTATATTTGTATATTTGTATTGAATAAAGCGTTGCTGTTTGTCAATAAAATGCTACCTCACCAAGCGGAGAGTGGTTAAGCGAATTACTTCATCTAATGAAGAACAGGTTCAGGCTTTCCTTTTTTACCGGTTTTAATAGGCAAACATCAAACAGAGCAGACAGTAGTCAATAATTTCTATAGTACGCAACAATTTTGTCTGTGCCTCTGAAGCTAGGGGCAGAGATTAAAAAAACTATTTTTATTGGTTTGGCTACTGGTGGCATACAGCTTAAGAGTCGACTACCCTAACACATGCAATAATGAGCTGTCTTCTTTAAGGGTAGAATAATTGTGGATGTAATTATTCTCTGCACTTTATCAACACGCATGACCATCCCTCAAAGTACAGCGGACTGCCATGGGTATTAGTAATAACAATACAATGATAATTGTAAAGTATGAAAGCCGCAGTCTGAAAAAATACATATTACATACATATACATATTTTAAATAAACTGATAACTAACAATGAATAAGACATGTAAGATAGATTTTAGAAAAAAAAAACTAGAAGGTGCTATGCTAGATAATGAACACCAAGACTAATGAATGAACTATAACAAATGAAAACAAGCAATCAGACAGTAGGGGACACATAAGTGGATGACAAAAAGAGGCCTTAAGAAAGAGGCAGGGTGTCTAATAACAGCAGCGCAAGACTAAGCACTGCAAACCAATTCCAGAAATGGTAACTAAGTGCAGGTTGTGTAAGACAAAGGGTGAAACAGCCATATTGTAAACAAGTGCTCAAAGATTGCACAAACTGAATACAATCTCTGACTTGATCAAGTGGCCTCAGCAGATTACTGGAGTATCTGTAAGAAGCATAACATACCACACACAGCATAATAGTATAATCATAGGGTAGAGCCAGTGTCTGAGAATGACAAAGTGAAAGGTTTAGTACTGATCAAAAAAGAAACGACAGATTGTCAGATTAGTTGTATAACCATCATATGTGATGCCAGAGTAAAAAGAAGAAGGAAATATATAAAGGAGATGTACAAAGTGCAAGATTTGAGCATCGAAGGCTGTAGAATTTTCAACCGAAAGTAATATAATGTATGTAGTGGTTGGAGTGATTAATACATTATTCAGCCAGCTTGTGTCATATCTCATTGAGGTCAGTGCTCAACAGTCTTTCAAACAACTCAGAAAACAGTGCTGCTAGGAGCTGGTCAGATTTTAAGGAAGACTATTCTGTAAAATGACTCGTTAAAGTCAAAATCATCAGGCTAAGGCCTTGGCTCACCTCCTACCAGCCACCCGGTTGTGAAGACAGTTTTTAGAATGACACTAATAATATAAATAATAGCAGTGTCTGTCCATATGTCTAAAGCTAGATATAGAGGTTAGGAAAAACATTGCATGGGAAATTGAACTCAAATCTTTGGCTGAGCAGCTGTGCACACTAACAACTAACACTAAAAACGGCTCAGCTTAACCACCTTGCAGCTATGTTGGGCAGTGGGCCAAGGCAGTTTATTCTTGCATCTCCGTTGGCACCCCCTTTCAGTGGCAATTTCTGCAGTGATTCAGACTAATTTTGGTATGGATAATTCAAACTGAACAGTTGCCACAGCTGTCATTCCCAATTCTGAAAAAAATTTGATAAAATTTTGTTTAGGATTTATCACCCCTGTAAATAAGATTCTTTCCATAGAACCATCAGATTTGCAACTTTTTATAATATTTATTTTGCTGCAATTTAGGATGTCATTGGTGAAGTCAAAATTCATCTTCTATCTACTTTCCAACTTTCTATATCTTACGATTGTTACAACCACATGTAAACTATATACATCTATATACGTATATGTAAATGTAAATGTGTGTATAGTTGTATGGTTTATTAGCTTTATTTTACACAAAAAATTCAAAGCCTCTTTAATTATGTTTTATAACCTGAAACTGATGAATCATGGAATATAATAATTGGTGATTATTATTAGCATTATTATTAGTGGTATTATTAACAACTAATATCAGCAGTCTTACAAAACGAGCTGGGATATTTCAAAATATCGCATATCCTAACTATTTGTTCAATATGTTTAGTTCTTAATCATTTTCCTCACTATCGGCATCTTCTGCTACTCCTGCTACAGTTTTGTTTCAGTGCATGCATGTGTAAAGCTCTGTGTAAGGCAGCTCTGCCATGATACTGGCACATCAGTTCTCTCGGTACCTGGATTTTGACACTCCCATAGAACAGCTTGTAGAATTTCAGGTGGGGTGATAATTCTGGTATGACACTTTACTGCATACTCATCATTTTCCTTACCCAGTATCCACCAATGTAAAGAAGGAAATTGTGCTTTGGCAAGTTGTGTTGTTGACCCTTTCCATATACATGTATGTATAGCTGCTACATAATTGACACAATGCACATGGTTTTCAGCGATTGAAGGGAGGGACGGACTGGTTTAGACCTAGACACAAACAGCCGGACTGTTAGTCAGTTGAAGTCTGTACCATTTTCCTGGGTGCTATCTCCTTGGCCATAGAGTCTGCGTGTGTAGGTTTCACAGAGAGAATAAAGTCGCTTTGAAACTTAAATGATTCCCAGAGTCCTTTCATTACCTGCTGAAGGTCGACTTCTGAAATACTCACTCACCTCACAGTTTTTTCTCATAACAAGCTCAAATTTGCTGTTATTTGTCTCTGATGGCATATGTTCTGTGAATCTAGTAGCGATTGCAGACAACTTGAAGCGTACACTATTTGAAACAGACCATTCAGGCTCTTTAAAAGTGTTTTCCAGCTTTCTAGACAGTGACTAGTCAATGTTTATTAAGTTAATTTTTTGAGAGTCATGTATGTGAGCTACACAAATCATGTCAAAGCTCAAACAGTGAATGCGCTTATCTTGTATCTTATTATTTTCTATTATTCATCTGTGTCAGGTAATAAAACATAACTAATCTGTGTCAGGTTATAAAACATAATTATAGTGTTTTGAATAGTTTTTGTAAAATAAAGCTATTAAACCATACAATTATTTACATACATGTATGTACATATTCATTTATACATGTATATAGTTTACATGTGGGTGTAACAATAGTACGATATGGAATGTTCGAAAATAGATAGAAGATAAATTTCGACTTCACCAATGACATCCGAAATTACAGCAAAATAATTATGATAAAAAGTTGCAAATCTGACGCTTCTATGGAAATAATTTAATTTACAGGGGAGATAAATCCTAATATATTTTTTTTATCAAATTTATCATAGAAGTGGGAATGGCAGCTGTGGCAACTCTTCAGTTTTGAGCTCTCCATACCAAAATTAGTCTAAATCACTGCAGAAAATGCCACCAAAATGGGGTGCCAAAGGAACATCATTTCTAGAACTGTTTTGCCTGCTCGGCCCATAGCCTATGTGTAATAATTTTACAAATTCAGCTTGCCAGACTGACAGGGTACCAGTTTTTCTGTAATAAGAATTCTGGGCCGCCTTCTGCTCTAAGCCATGGTTGGAGGTTTGGAAAAAAACGTTGCGTAATAGGTAAGGTTTCATACTGGGTAAATATTGAAAAGTTGCAACGAAAAAATTATTTTTTACAAATAAATTGCTGCTTTGATAATTTCCCGAGATAAAGTTTTTAGAATTCAGCCCGTTCATGAAACATCACTGCCAGAGACAGCTAGAGGAAAAGCACAAGGATAGCGACAGCTGAGAAAATTAGGTTTTCACACTGATCAAGAACAGTCCCAGCAATCTTGTACTATGGGTAGAAAATCAGCAAGGAGATGCAAACAAACATTTGTAAAAAATATTTTAAAGAACTGATCAGTTTACACTCTCATACATTTACAAGTAGAACTGCTTGGAGTTCGTATTTGATGGAGAACAGGCTAATGAAAAGGCTGTACTAATGAACTACCAATACAATCATCCAGGCACCTTGCTTGTAGCTGTGCATATATGCAGGATAAGACAACTTGTGCTTAGAGGCCACTGATGATGGATAGTCAAAGCTGCCATGATTTTTCGCAAGCTTTTTAAAAACGTGTGGTTCTCCTTGCTGTCTGTTACACTTTAATATAACGCTTGCTGTGCTTCTGGAAATGTCAGCAATTATTATACGGTTTAAACAGTAATTAAGATGCTTGTGACATTTTAGTCTCAATTTTAATACATAGTTCATTTGCTTCGATGTCTTAACGGCCTCTTTTCCTGTCAAATTCAAAAATAGTTGGTCAAAAAGTATTGAAGTTTTTCCATCATTTGAAATTTTGTTGGTTGTTTTTGGTGTTCTGACAGACAGGATGTTTTAAGATTAAAATTAGCAAAACTCAATTCCAGTTACAATGCTCACACAAAAAAAGTGCTCAGACCTCTCCAAAAATTACATCCATAGTCATGCTAGTTGTTTATAAAAATAGACATACTGTCACGTTATCAATGGATACTCATGTGTTCATACAGTATTTAAAGCAAACCAGTGGGACTAATTCTAATCAAACTATCTTTATAATATTTGAAACTGGCTATAGCGGTGTATCTAAGGATAGGCTTACATTCTAATTTGCATCTAAACACTCATAAGGAAACACAAATAATATGTACGTCAATAAATATGCATAATACCGCAACTTGGCTGCAATAGCCGATGACATCACTGGATGAAGAACAGGAAGTGCAACGATTGACATCTTTTTGGAGTAAACATTTTCTTCTGAACTTTATCAATGCAATCAAAAATTCTCAATTTTAATTTTGAAACATCCCTGCAGCCAAATCAAATAAAACAACATGCAGAAAGTCAAAAGAAGGAAAATACAACGATTATATAACGATTTTTAAAACTTTATGCAATGGACAATTTCAAAATATTGGTTTTAAAAGGTTTATAGGAAGTATTTGCCAAATAATGACATCAATATTAGTTGTACGTCCTACTCAATAAATAGTGAGTAAGAGTTGCAACATTTTCGATGATATCAACATTTTAATCTTTTTATGAAAACGCTTTGATAAATATAATTAGCTCGTGTAATACATTGAACTTTGAAACAGAGAGCTACATTGCAAATCTCACAAAAAGTGATGGTTTTAGACGTGTGTGAATTTTTTAGTTAACTATATCATAACTATTGTGTCACACATGCAAGAGTACACCACATTTCATCCAACATATATAACAAGAATTTTAATGTAATTTTTAATTTAAGAGCTTTTAATCAAAAGCTGTAAAGGTTGACTTGCACAAAATAAATTCACATTACAGGTGTATAGTATCAAAAGATTGACCATGTCTTACTCTGCTGTGTTGTTGGTGCAAAATATGTGTAAATGTAATTGCAATTTTTAAAAGCTCTAAATCGAACAGTTAATCGCCGCCGGTTGGAATCAATTTATTTTACTGACGTAGGCTAGTCCAGCATTTTTGGTTATTGTTTTGACAACTGATGTTCTCACGTGAAATTGAAGGCCAATACAAGGCTCAATAGAAAAGTTCTCGTAGCATTAGTTTATGACAAACACTTCGGGTTTTATCGAGAAACCCATATCAAATATAGATGCTCGCTACTTTACAGCTTTGTTTCGGCTTGGTCTAATCATCTAGTCGTTATCTGATCATGAAACTTGGGGAACTTGAACCATTTTTCGCCTGAGTTTGAGGGCATAGCATATTTAGCTGACTTTAGACTCTTACAAATTCAAGAATATACCAGTCAGAGGTATAGATTTTTTTGTGTTTACACACAATTTGTATATTTACACAAGCAAACGAATGAAAAATTTCAGAAGAATAATGTGGGAGATAACTCCGACCGAAAATGACCAAAAATGCTTTTTTAGCGACTATTCTAAAACAATTATTGCTCCTAACATATAATTTGCCTTTGTTTCTGTTATTATTTCTGAATTTCCCCAAGGCTCAGCTATCTAACACTAGTCTCGTCTTCTCTGTAGATGCATCGGGTCAGCGTATAGAAGCCATAAGCCTGCAAGATTAACGTCTTAGTCGAAATACTGCAATAGTAAAGGTCCAGGTCAACTTGTGGTTTCAACAAAGTCACACATTTTTCTCATGTTTACACCAATTCACATATGCAGATTTTATTAAAACCATCTAAAGTTTGTGTTTCATACTGTAAACCGCTTAAAATTGAGTTTCAAATGGCCTCCAAACACCTTTTTAAATCGCCTTAATTAAATGAGATGATCCCGCTTGTCAAGCTTTAACTTGGCTGATTATTATCCTTTCATTATCAAATTTTCTGTTTTCTTTTGGTTTGTGATTGTGATAGTAATGAAGCTTGAATTATTTTATTAACATATATTCCTAAATGTTATCAATTGTTGTAGCTTCAAATGCATATGTTTTGCCTGAGTTGGTCGTAGGTGGTGGCACCACTGCTAATAAAAAACCGCTCTTGTGGGACCCAGCAGATGTCTTCTCGCTTTGATCATGTGAAATTGTTTGTTGAGCCTTTGCACATGAATCTCACATTAACATCATTGTTCTCTTGATCATAGCCAATTGCCATCCCCGTATACTACCGACCATCATATATACAGGCCAGATATTGTCCAGGTTGAAGTGTTAAGGTATTGCTGGTAACATGTGAGTCATCAGTCTTCTCAACTTTATATCTTTGTAGCATACATTTTTTTCAACAAGTGGTGAAAGTTTTCAAACTTCAATGGCTTTCCTACTGAGTGGCTTGAACCAGTGCTGTTCCCGACAACCAATGACTCGTTGTGTTGATTTGAGCCTTGGCTCCAAAATCGCTGCCTAATCTGCGGCTTCATCAGTGGGTACATAAAACACCTCCACCCCAGCAATGTTTTCCCTAGCATACTTGTACAGTTGCTCAGTACTGAGCAGTCTTTCTTTTCCTGACTTAAAGGTTGACCTGCAACAAAATTCACATTACAGTTATTTGGTATCAGAAGATTCACCATGTCTTACTCTGTTGTGGTGTAGGTGCCAAATGTGTGAAAATGTAATTACAAGCTCTTAAAAGCTCAAAAACGAAAAGCTGCCGTAGGTTCGAATCTCTCTATTTCTTGGACGTAGACATGATATTTGGTTATTGTCTTGTCACGTGATGTTCTCATGTGAATTAAAATGCCAATAAAAAGCTCAATGTAAAACTTATCGTAGAACTGGTTTATGACAAACACTTCGGGTTTTACCGAAGACACCATATCAAATATAGATGCTTGCTACTTTACCGTTTTCTTTTGGTTTGGTCTAATCGGCAAGTCGTAATCTGATTATGTGACCCAATACATCGCAAACAATTTCTGCAGCGCTTTTCGGTTACAATCCAAATCGTAAAATCCGGATAACGCATTTTAGATTGTATACATACATTCCAGAGAACGCTCATCAGATTCATTAAAAAAACCTACCTCAAGTGACTCATGTGAATTATTTCAGTGATGGATCTGGCGCCCAATACAAGAATTACAAGAACTTTGCCAACTTATGTTACCATGAGCTTGATTTCAATCTTACAGCATCTTGGAGCTTCTTTGCCATCTCACATGAAAAAGGTCCGTGAGATGGGATTCGCGAGGTGGTCAAGAGACTGGCCACCCGTTAATCCAAGCAGTTAGTTAAGTCAGGAAAAGAAAGACTGCTCAGTGCTAAACCACTGTGCAAGTATGCTAGAGAAAACATTGCTGGGGTGGAGGTGTTTTATGTACTCACTGAAGAAGCCGCAGAACAAGCAGCGAATTAAAAACCAAGGTTCAAGGCAGCACAACGAGTCATTGGTTTTCAGAACTTGCACTGTTTCAAGCCGCTCAGTAGAACAGCCATTGAAGTTTGCAAACTTTCACCACTGGTTGATGAAAAATGTATGCTACAAGAATACAAAGTTGGGAAGACTGATGACTCACATGTTACCAGCAATACCTTAACACCTCAACCTGGACAATATCTGGCCTGTATATATGATGGTCGATGGTATATGAGGATGGCAATTGGCTATGATCGAGAGAACGTTTGTGTTAATGTGAGATTCATGTGCAAAGGCTCAACAAACAATTTCACATGGCCACAGCAAGATGACATCTGCTGGGTACCACAAGAGCATGTTCTATTAGCTGTGGCGCCGCCATCTACCACCAACTCAGGCAAAGCATATGCATTTGAAGCTACAACAACTGATAACATTGAGGAATGTAAGTTAAGAAAATATTTTAGGCTCGTTACTATCACAATCACAAATCAAAATTACACGGCATATTTGAACTTGATAGGATAATATTCTAATAATCAGCCAAGTTAAAGCTTGACAAGGGGGGATAACCTCATTTGATTGAGGCAAGTTTTAAAGGAGTTTGGAGGGCGTTAGTAACTCAATTTTCAGCATTTTACAGGCTGAAACACAAACTTGTGATAGTTTTAATGAAATCTGCATATGCTAATTGGTGTAAAACATGAGAAAAATGTGCGACTGTTGAAACCGCAGGTTGACCTTGACCTCTCCTTTTGCAGTAATTTGACAAAGACCTTATTCTTGTATGGCTTCCAGACGCTGACCTGATACATCTACAGAGAAGATGAGACTAGTTTTGGATAGCTGAGGCATGGAGAAATTTAGAAATAATAACAGAAACAAAGGCAAATTATATGATAGGAGGGATAATTGTTTTTGAATAGTCGCTAAAATAACATTTTCGTTCCTTTTTGGTTTAAGTTATCTCTCCCATTATTTATCCAAAAAATTTCAAACCTATTTGTTTGTGTAAATATAGAAACTTTGTGTAGACACAAAAATCTAGATATTTAACTTGTATATTCTTCAGATCATATGAGTCTAAATTCAGCTACATGTAGATGTGCTATGCCCTCAAACTCGGGCTACAAATGGTCAATGTTGAAATCTTCTTAGCACCTGAACCAATGACCCTAGAATATCAAAATTTGGGATATAAGCGCTTTTCAATATGGGCAACAACATATTAATAAAATCATCAAATCTGAGACTATGAGGTTTTTTGAGTTAAACTTGGTAAATTATATGCCAAATATATTTTTGCAAAACTACAATTTTTAAAATAAAGCCAAAACATGTGTGCTTAACTGAAATGGTTGATTTTTACAGTCTCATTTTTATTTAATGAGTTTCCAACATACTTTTAATTTGTCCATGAATGACATTTGAACGAAGATAGCAACAGGGATTCACACAAACATCTATTAACAAGGGGACAAAAAGATTCTGAAAAATATTAAGAAAACTTGGAAATGTTTATAATACAATAAATTCTTTATACTTCAAAGTTTAGTATGTCATAACTCAAATTATTTTAGAGTGTTTTTATCATGACCATGTCTAATAGTTGTTGAGATGAATTGTTGAAAAAATGCAACCAGATGCGAAAATTCAATTATTATCACAATTTTCTTATTACACACGCTGTCTGTTGGCATGTAGCAGCCACAAGTAAAAAGGCTTGACCTCAATATTAATTAACATCTATGTAGCCAGGTGCCCTTTTTGAAAACCCGCAAGGTTGGCCTTGGTGTCATGAAAGCAACCAGCATGAAGTTTTGGCCTTCAGTTACTACAGTTCTTAGATGGGTTATTTAAGAGACAGGAGTGGTTTTGAAGTATTTGACGGTGCGATTTATAAGATTTTGAAGCGATGTTGAGGCCTTCACCGTTGGTTTGCACCTTCTTTAAAAACTCCATGTATCAGGAGGGGAGGAGTCTACAAATGCTATAATATAGTTATTTTGATTATACTTCAACATTAGTCGTATTGGATGATGTAGCAATGGAAATGTGAGTGAAGCCAAGATTAATTAGTATAATCAGCTTGCATTCAGCTCTGTATTTGGCCAGATCATCAAGCCAGTCCATAAAACAATGTTACCTAATCAACCTCAGAGCTAACCTTTAGAGCTAATTGTGGTGTACCAATTCATTGCCTATAGTTGCTGGGACAGGCACAAATTTCTGTCTGTTACTCCCTTTATTCTTAGCCCTGCCTAATTTAGGTGCAGGTGACCAATGGACTGAGAAATATGGGTCGGAGTGGTCAAGTTTCAGCTGATTGCCGGGTTTATCCTGTGGGCCTATAAATACACCTATTTATGAAGCAAGACTAACACTAATCGTCACAGTATTTCTAGATGTGACAGAGATGTTATTTACGGCTGCTGCAGTCAAAGCAAGGCCAATGTTATTACAGCTGCTTATCTAGTATTTTGCAATATTATCACATACTCGTTATATACGCATTATGTGGCTCTCAGCCTGAAGGGCCAGGTTTGTAAGGCAGAGCTAGTTAAAGAGTGGTAGAACACACATGTGAATAATAAAGCCTGCTCTGTAACACTTACTAGAACCAACATGTACATTCAAACATAAAACATTAAAAATACCTATTTTTGTTACGGTATATGCATGCATGCTATATGCTGACCTTAGAGCAAATCAGATGATGCAGTTTACAGAAAGCTGTTTGAAAAAATAGAACTGTCTGGGCCCTAGCTTGTATATTATTTAGCCGTTTGGCCTTGCTGCTAGAATTTTTAAGATAACACAATGGCAGTTTGAACAAGCTAGAATAAATAAATGCAGGGTTAAATCTAGATATATATATACATATATATATACACGAATCTCAATGTTTGTCTGTCTGTCATTCATTCACCAAATTATAGCGATAAAGCCTTAGCAATGAGAAAATCGCCTTGCAGTATATTGGACTCATGACATTCAGACCGCAAGTCTACTAACAAGAGTGACTAACCACAAGGCTAAGCCATTCTTATCACTCCCATCACTCTTACCATATACAGTAAACGCTCCTATAACGTAGGCCTATACCTCTTAGAACTAAAGTCTAGACGACATACATTTCTGTAAAGTTTTTGCTTCCGACTACCAAAAAAATTCCATATTACATGCTAAGTCGAGTGAGTTCTCAACTTTGATTTAAACGTTAGTTTATATTGATTGCTTTACATGTAAGAGAGAAGACTATGTGAATATAGCATTATACATATTATGTATATATTTTTCGTAGCAATCTAGTTGGTTGTGACAGATTGCCAGATGTACCGACAAAACAGAGAATAGGGTAATTGTGCAATGTTCATAAATATAAAGGCGATTGATTGGCGCAGGTGTTACAGCGTAAGTCCACCAATGTGAATGTAACGAGTGGGAGTATCATCACTAGTTCTATTTTTTCCTAACCTTGACCTCTGAATACAGATAGGTGATGAGCAGGCAGAACAGCTTTTGTAAAATATTTTGTTGTTTTGTTTCCTTGTAGACATAAAATATTTGTTATTAGTTTTCCTTTGCAGATTATACATTGCTGTTTAGAAAAATTAGTAAATCGTTGTAAATGAATGTCAAAGATGTACGCTCCCCAAGTTATTGTGGAAGTACTGAAAAATGGTAAAAAACAAATGAGGTTGATCAAAAACAGAGAAAAGTTGTCAATGCACCCTAATATTACTGCAGTTACAGTACACCCCACATATTTAAAAAAAATTACGTCAAGTTTTTCCTCTTTGTATGCCCGAAAGGTCAGTTTGGAAAGGTCTTTGAATGGGTTGTGCAATTCACATGTATTTTACTGTTCTTATATTGTACAATCAATATATTGTAAACTTCACTGGAAAATATTATTTATGCTGCAGGAGCTCGTAATGTAGGCCTACTGTATATTCTTTCAACGATTGGAAAAGCCAAAGTTGCACTTCCTATAGGTAGCTAATTGATATTACCTTTGGTGTTTTGTTTTTTTTAAATCTAATTTTTACCATTATACATTTTTAGTTGGTAGTTTTCAATGGATTTCAATTTTCAATTTTCAATTTCAATTTCAAAGGTCCTGGTACACTCATGTTTCTGGTTTTCCTAAGATTCGATCACTAAATATACATATGACTAACAATATACAGTGTCGTATTCGCTTTCACTGCCGTATGCTCAGTAATGTGAAATATATGGTCGACTGCGCATTTTCGCGAACTTCCCAGTAATTGCGTAGTAGCCTGATTTTATTATCCGTTGACAACATAACCAGTGATATTTAGGACTTTTATGGTATTGACAATGTTGTCCAAAATTTGTTGTATAAAATTAGCATTGAATCACAAGATAATTTTAAATTTTTGTTTGGAAATTTCCAACCGAAAAAACCAACATTATTGTGTAAGTTTTATGTAAGAACCTTCCGAGATACATGTGAATTGGATTACCTATCATAAGCAGAGTAGGATTAAGTCTGTCATTAAATATGTCATTAATATTAGTTTTAGCACTGGCTCACATTCAATCATCTGTTAAAGTATTCATGATGTTTGTCGTCATTAGTTAGTCTTGCCTAAGGTATGTTATGGTATGCTATTATAAAGCAATTATGCTGTGGTTTTTGTGTCTGTTTTTGTCGTTGATGAGTTATGCTAGTAGCATTGTTTTGCTGGTGTCAGTGAGCTACGTATGCTTTAACAGTAAAGGAGAGTATCACAACAGAGCTGAAGATGAGAGGCATTTAGTGAATTTTAGTAGACCAAGATACATAACTTACATTAGACAACAGATAATTACTTATGTTGATGATATTATAGCTAATTCAGATTTACTTTTTTTTTCATTAAACCGACAAAAAATAGCAGCACTGACTCTGATGGTAGTGAAAGTAATATTTTTGTAAGAGTAAGAAATATTGAGGAGGATTGTTTTAGCTTTGTAGTGATTGTACTTTACATCGCTTTATCAATGCACAAAAAAGGTATAAAAACAAACTGAAATATTGTTTCCAAGTCTATTTATAAAAGCCTTTTATGAAATTTTTTTATATGAAATATTCCAGATTTATAGGCTCATAAAATTATTGTTATGAAAATGAAATACAGATCAACAACAAACCTAGGGCTCAGCAAACGTTCAGAGTATGACATAGCAGAACGATAGAACCTCAGCACATTTGCTATTACGCAATCTAGACAGAAACAGGTAGCCACTCCCAAATTGATTCATTATACCAACTACCTAACTGTATATGTAGAAGTGAAAGCATTAGCTCTGGCTACTATGCTTTTGAAATGCACAAAATGCCATTTATTTGCGTTGCAATTAAATAGCTTGGCTATCTATCACAAACAACTCAAGAAAACATGTTTTTCAACTCTTAATGAAATTTTTGCCATAAAATTTGGCCAATATCTTATAATTGAGTTATATAACATATATTATAGATGTTATATAACCCAATAATTAGATATTGGCCACATTTTCTGGTACAATAATAATAATACATTAGTTACTTATTTGGCTTCAGCTGTTAGCCAAACCTAAAAAAACAGCAACCTATATGGGCTAGGGGCGCTTATCGGATCCAATCATTAGTATTTACAAGTTTGGATTAAACCAAACAATGTTCTTTTGTTTTTTAGGTGTGAGCTATCATCACAAACTTGGAGAATGATTAAGCTAAGCTCCTTTTTAACTTCCCAACCTTTCATAAGTTTCATTATCTTTTTAGACAGCCGTTGCCTGTTCAATTAGAACTCCTGGCATTCAAACTGTGGTTCATTGTTCAATTCTCAAATAAGCTCCTATGGATGGCCAGATCTACATCAACCCCTGAAATGTTCTGTTAGCCAATGTTCTCCGCTAATAACTGTTACTTGTTATTGCTATAATAGTTCAAACAGATTGTGTTGGCACAAGATTGTCCTATCATACGGTAGTTTTCAATTATTATCATGTATGTTTTAATAGGAGTTGCATAATTTCCAATTAGGGATTTTAAATGTTTTTCAATTTGATGAATCCAAACATCTATGTTTAGAATGATTGTGATTAGAAATAATCACTCCAGAGCAACGAGCTATGGGGATCAGTGAATGTCCAATTTGGCGCAGCAGACCCTCAATGCAAGAGTAATTACGTAATACCTATGGAGTGTCTCCAGCTGGACAAAGGATGAGAGAAATTAACAGCAAATGACGCAGCAAAAGTGTAGCAGTGCCCGGCTTTGATAGAGACACACTAATTAAGGCAATGCCATTTCACTGTCAATCTGAACTTTGACGTTCTTACTTACTCCAATGCTTTTAGTAAAAGGCTTTCAATAAATTTTAAAGATGTTGTATTTACTCAGATATCATATATATTAAACTGAAAAAGAAAAGATTTAACAAAAGTTTTTACTGCTGCCCAATGTAGCAGTGTTTTTAAACTACTGTCATTGACAATCAGTTAGCCATGATGGATTAAGCATGCCGATAGCTTGTGAACTGTATACTGTTTTAAAGCATTGCAGAAAGCCCTGCAGTCTTAAAATAAATTTCATAGACATACCAGATAGGTGAGCCTTCCAGAAAGCATTTAAAAAGCATTAAAAGACACCTATATGCTTCAAATATATTTTTTTCTAAAGCATTTTATGCACTATGCATATATTGTTTTTTAAATTTGTGCTCAAATTCATCCCCGCTTTCATCATTGCCTTTTGAACTAATGATTTGGCAAGTCTCTTGCAGTTGTTGTTTTAAAAATATAATGATATATTGTATATATATATATTATTGTGCACGTGGTAGCGTATAAATTAAAACCATCAAAAATTTACAAATCCTGTAGTGAAGTTTATCTTATCTTGAAATTATCAGTGTGGCACTCCTTTGTCTGCGCATGCTAAGGTGAGGCCGGGTTCAGACCTGGGGACAGCTGCGTAATCTCGACTCATTATGTATCCAACAGCTGGAAAGCAAACAAATTGTGTAGCTGCGTATGGGCATAAAATTAATTTAATTGCGCAAATGACGACATTTCTTTCTGTAGGACATAATAGTCGCGCACTCTGAGCTTGTAGTCCATGAGCGATCGCTTGCATAACAGGTACTCTGTCACGCGTGTCTTAGATGCCATATTGGTTTGAACCAGGCCTAAGTAAGGCTGTAAATCTACCTCATTCCATCTCGTTACAGTCAGGCTTTTAGCTTTAGTTTCTGATTTAGACAAACAAGGATAGGCTAAAACTCTATTTAAGAAATAGGACAGATAATGGAGGTAGCAGGTATGTGTGCTTATGCTTTAGCTCTGGCTTACCATGTACCTTGGGGATTACATTGAACTAAAGAATTTGTCGTTGTCACTCATCCAAAGTAACAAAAAATTAGGACTTTTATTAGAAGCCTGAATGATTGTAGCCTAACATTTATTTCATGTTCATGTTTTAAACGCAGTCATTCTGACTTTATATATGTGTTAGTCGTATAACAACTGAAAAGCAGAAAATCAAAGAAGAGAAAGGCTGTTATGAATGCTTAGATATAAAGTTATAGGGAGCAAAAAATATGCAGGTACAAAAACTCACCTGACCGCGCAGGCCAAGACAACATATGTAGTTTTAAAAGCTGAAGATAACTGTAGAAATGTCAAGTGATTTGCAAGAATTGAGAGTCGCTATCCTTGGTAATGTTTCCGTAGATATGGATTACAGAAAAATGTTGTCTTGCTAACTGGTTGCTAGATGCATGCTTTACATTAAAGCTTCGAGGTCGCGAATGATAAGTTTTTCAACTTTTTAAAGATTTCAAGGGATTCAAAAATGTACAGCAACTGTTTCAATAATATGGTTTACAGAAGGATGTTGAAGAACTGAATAGTGAAATGGTATATACAGTCAAACATGGATAACTCGAACTTCAAGGCACCGAGCAAAAGTGTTCGAATTATCAGAGCATTCAAGTTATCAGAGCACTGTCACAAGTCCATATATTTACTTATTTATTAGTAGATACATGTACATATACAAACTATAATATAAATCAAAAGCACAAATGGTTTGTTTCAAATTAAATGCTTCTAATGTAAAGTTTAAAACGTTTTCATGAAAAAGTATAGAGATTTTTCTATCACTTGAGATTGGTTTGTTGTTTGAGGTGATGTTATTGCCAGGACGTTTTTCAGATTGACATTGGCAAAACTTGATCATTGTTGAAATGCTCAAAAGAAAAGACAATTTATTCTTTTGGGGTTTTACCCACGATCAATTTTGCCGTTTTTTCTTGAAGGTTATGCAGATTACCTTACTTTACCTGGGATTCGTTAAGAGCAACACTCCGAAGCAGTTCAATTAGAAGTTTTACGAGGTTTTACGGTACATTCTATATCACTCACGCTTTTTTAATAGATACTTATTGAATGTACATACGTATTCTGTGTTTAGGTCAAACGATGAATAGTTTTTTGTAGCTCAGACAACGTATACGTTTAATTACAACATTTTTTAAGACGTTTTAAACATTCAACATTCCGACGTTGATTCAACACGGAATCAACGTCGGAAAACTATTCATCACGGGCTAGCCGAGTCACGCACTCAAGGATTTTCGCCACGCACATACAAAACAACATGCGATTTTTGTTTTGTATGTGCGTGGCGAAAATTCTTGCGCGCGTGACCCGGCTAGCCCGTGCTACTCATTGTATCGCAGTATAAATCAAATTTCACCAAACTTTTAGAAAAGTCGTTGACAAAAATATTTTGCCGATGGTGGTAATAACGACGCTTATGAATTACGAAAAGATGAAGTTTACCTCTATGGCTTTGAATAGGCCGTTTCGGTAGCTGTTGGGCAAAAAAACAGTTCGAATTAACAGTGTTGAGTTCGAGTTATCTATAGCAATTTATCATTACGTGGGAACGGACCAAAGAAACTGTTCGAATTAACCATGTTTTCGAGCTATCCATGGCCGAGTTATCCATGTTTGACTGTAATTTATATTGTAATATTCATACAAAAATTATTTCCGTACCATATGCTTATCAAAGCTTCCATTGCAAGGCAAAAGTTAGCAGTAGTTCATTTTTCAGTATAGAAATTTAGGACGAAAAATGGATGTAAAATGAGCAACATTGTATAATGCTAGAACTACATGTAGCATCAGCTTTGCTAACAAGGCTTTGTGAAGGATATTAGATACGCATGACATGAGAAAAATCTTTTACCATGGATGTTTATATTATTGAATGATATTATTAATATTCCCAGTTGCAGATATTACTTAAGAGAAAATGACTATTTTGCCATAAGCTTAGCTTTTGAACATTTTTTTGATTGGCTAATCAACCATGATACAGATACATGCAAAATAATTAAGCTCTCTGTATACACATTAATATGCTAGTTAGCAACAAATTTGTGTGTAGCATTAGCAAAATCAATGACTAAAATTTGCTTTATAGTTTTCCAGTGTGCTGCAGGACCCTTTTTGTCTCTTGTGAGCTTTAGCTTTCAGAGCCAGACATTACCCAGTTCAAGAACTGAAGGTCATAATCTAGTAGCTAGCATTATTTAAAGATGTAGTTGCGTCAAAAATGAAATTAGGACCCATAAAAGGCTAAAACATCAGCTACAATTTGATGCCATTTTTGTCTTTGTAGACCAACCCTGTCCAGAGATATATGCGTTTGAATGAGGCCCTCTGTTAAAAAGCTCACGTTCCAGCGGGTGCCAATTTCGTGACGTAACAAGCTTGTTATCTGAAACGAAACCACGAGCGATAAAAATGAGGTCGATTCGTTAGCCAATCATGCGTGCGAAATTTTTATATAGGCCGTAATACAGGTTATCACTCGTAAAACGCGTTGTCTGTGGTCTCGAAGATTCTCATCGTTGTTTCTGATTCAACGCGTTTCAACAATTACTAAGTTATACATAGTTTTAAAATGGCTTCAAGTTCGAGCGACCGCTACTCAGAGTTTTCTGAGCAACTTTAAGTAAAATATTAGAGTAGACAGCCTATGGCCAAAGCTGACAGGCGTCAGCAGCGTTTTGCTGCAGAAGAAGACAGAATGGAGGTAAATTAACTTAGAGTCTTCTATACTTTAGTAAATGTAATATTTTTTATAGTCATAAATACATGTACTAATTAATAAAATGATAATTCTTTGCTATCTCCAATCATCGTTTCATAGCTTATCTGCCGTTTTACCTAGCTATAATATTTTTTTCGAATTTTCTTTGGTAAATTAGAGTCATGATTACAAATTATTTTTCACTCGTAGGAAGTGGGTAAAATCGATTGATCATTGCAAATCTTTAATTTCCAGAACCAAAGCTTCGAATCGTTGGCTTGGCGTACTTGCGCCTTTATTAAATGTTTATTCGTTTTTAAAATTACACTCGCAATCTATTCAACTCCCAATTTGGAAGCTGTCAATAGATACGCTTTAGAATGACATATCTATGAATGACATATTTATTGCATCTACTTTGTTTACATTTACTTGTTTTACTGATTACAGAATGTTTATGTCGTCCCACCAGCCGAAGAAGCTTTGTCAGTGTGGAAACTGCCATAAAGGAGAAAGCGAGAATTGAATGCGTGCTGGATGATGTTTTGTTGAGTTTGTTGCAGTAGATGAATTTGTCTTATTGTATCAGCTAATACTATGTGAGTGGCCACGACTTGATGAATATCTTTAATAAAAGCTTTATGCCGAGATGAAAATATTTTTGCTTGTAAAAATTATATAATAAAATAATATTGTTAAAGATAATGCAAAACATGATTTGCAGAATATTGTAGTGAATCGGATATGGTATATGGGTGTCCGCAGAACTGAAGAATGTGAGTTCAAATCCAGTTTGCAGCAGACTTCTCATCCTTAAAACTCTATCCCTGTCTATATTCTTTTCAAAGAGGTGGCTTGCTTATTTCATTAATTTAGTATTCGGTAAGAATACTACTAGCAATGATATACAGCAATGTATATCATTGCTACTAGCAAGAAACTAGTACGCAGGCAATATGTAATAGGCGACATAATGTGGGCGGGGCTTATGGGAGGCTGTATAGCGTAGCTGCAAAACTGCTGATACAAAGACCGCGTCCTACATAAAGTGACTTGACAGAATTACCGTAGACCGGTAGAATTGGTAGTCGGTACCCAAATGTTTAAACAACATTTGGAGAAAGTGAGTAGAACAAATTTTCAATTTTCGTTATTTGAGGCCTTTGAAACATTCATAATAATGCATCTGTAGCAGGATTTAAAATTTTATTCTAGCTAACATGAGCAAATACAAAATAAGATATATGCCAATAGAGCCGCGTAAGACTAGACTTTTATCGCAAATAGCCGATGTGAATACGAGGGATAGAGACAGGTTGCCAAACGCGTGACATCATTTTTGGCGAGGCTGGGCACGTTTTTGTGGCCTGAGCGTTTTTACGGCGATCAGATTTTTTCGGTTTTAATCTTCAAATATCTTGGCAATGCGATCGCGTAACACAACAAACAACATATCAACTGATAGAGAAAAAAAAATGCTTTCTTTTAAGATCAACTTAAATTTTGACGCAACTACATCTTTAACCATCCATTTGTATATAGCTGAGGGTATGGCATTATGTAATAGCATGGCTGGGGGTTGTTTAGTTCAGGCTAATCCCATCGGCCACTGTCAACACCTCGCTGGCACTTGTTACACGCATTAATCATGCTTCTTTGTCTAATGGTGCGTGTACACTGGCCGATTTTGTCATCCATTTTGTCAAGCACAGACCAATTTGATGAGTCGGTGTCGGCATCGGTAGGTGTGAGCAGAGAGATCGGTGTTGGTGCTGATTTGAAAGTCGGTGTCCGGTGAATCCCAGCAGCTCATCAGCCAAATCATAAGCCTCTGATTAAATGAGCCTAAGCTTTAATGGCAGTTCTAAGTTCTAGGGCTAGGTTTAATGAGAGGCTAAGAGACTGTCATTAAACTTTCCCTAGTGCTCTTTCTGATAGTGAGCTTTTATTTAAATTAATTAAAAGTGAATAGCCAGTTGTATGACTACTACTAGTACTACTACTAGTTCAACTACATGTACTACTTTAAATGAATTTGCCGGCCCTTACTTGGCACGATCTAAATTATTTCATACAGAAATAAATTGAGTGTGATTTTATTCAAGGTTTTATTAGCGAAGAAAATTTACTAGCCGAGGAGCGTACAGCCATTCGCTCTGCCTACTAAGTGAGCGTTGCGCCCTTATATACAATAAAATTGCCCGTTCCGGCTAACGGAACCGAGTAGGAACACCAGGTAACAATGTTTAAATGGCCAATAATTAGGCCCACTAGTGCGTTGATATGACAACATAAACGACGACAATTGATAGCCTAACGAGTAACAAGGCTATAATAAAAAGGAAAACACATATAATAAAATATTTATAGACATAAAATATATACAAACATATAATTACATATAATACAGACTGTCAGAGCTCCCGCAGCTGATCCTGCCATCAACAAAATCAAATCGTCATCGGAAGATTCCATTCGGCATTCAGTAGTTGCTTCTAGCGATAGTAGTAGGAGCAGTAGTACTAGTGTAGTACTAGTATATAATTTTCCACATCAAATACGTTGATTTTTATGTGTACTCGTCTTTGCGTGGTTGGGTGAAGGTCAGAACGGCGAAGCGCTGTGATTGGCTGTTGGTACCGAAAAAAATGGTTCGATCGTTGCAATGTAAAGGGGAGTCGGTGTCGGCACCCATACGTGAAATGTCTGAGGTACCGGTCTGAGTCAGAGTATTGGCACCTAATCGGAGTCGGTCCTGGCCAGTGTAAACACACCATAACTTGTGATGTACTGTCTAACTGGTCTTAGTCAACATGAATGCATGCTCACCATCAATTGTCTTTTTTTCTGTAGATTCTGCAATCGTGTTTCGTAATGATGCTATGATGCCTGACTTGCTTTTGGTTGCAGGTATGTACTGACAAGATAAAACAGTGAGACTCTTTTTTCAATTTTATTTTCAGGGTTTAATTATATGGTCTATAATTTTGATAACAACTGTGACTTAGTCTTTAGCTGAACGCCCTCTTTTCTTGTTATTTTGTTACTGTTACTCATGCCAACAAGAAATTTAAAAATCATATTGTTCTAACTAATTATAATAGGAAAGGGTGGAGTACTATTTAAGATAGCGTTTTTCTGTAGACCCACATTACAAAAATCATAATTAGCAATCAATATAGCTCTGGTCATGACATTAAAATTAACATTTTTGTGGTTTAGTGTCATGCTTAGCCTCTGAACATTGATTTCAATGTTTTCCAATGTTTCTAACTTGAAAGTTTTGAACTCTTGAGATTACATCATACTGACCCTCTTATAAAGCTTAACCCTGTCTATAACAAATATGATTTCATCTAGTTCTTAATAGCCTAGCCGAATAACCTTACCCACACTGTGTAATACTGTCCTGATTGTATTGTGGCTGATTTTTGTTAGTACAAATTAGGGTTTGGTACTAGCAGTGAAACTCACTGAAAATTCATGGGGTTATCTTCTCTCAAATCTTGTAATTAGAAAGTTTGAGTATTTTTATCTTGTTGGCTAGAATTTAGACTGCTGCGTGTGAGATTTGGTGCTTGAATTATTTGAACAGAATGGATTAATGTTGGGTTTACTGGGACTGAAAGATGTGTGATATTCAACAACCAGGCTTGCTACGAACTAATGCAACTATGAAAATAATTATAATTGCATTTCAATATCATGATGACTAAGCTGGTGTCTTGTAATAATTTAGGTTGTACACATAAAACACCATAGATATAGCATGTTTCAGTCAGTTCTACTAGTACAATTAAATATGACATGGAGTCGTGTAGTGTTTTTATAATTTTAGTCTCCATTCTTCTTATTTGAGATTCTGACGCTTGTCGCCAATGTTTTTTTTGTAGTTCTACCTGCAAAATGATAAAAAGTTATTTTCACCTGTAAAATTACAATTTAAGTATATATATTGAACAATACTTAAACTGTTCTATGTACTCGAAGAAGAGATAGAGATAAGGTTTGAGTGATCAAAAAAGATATATGTGCATGCAGGGACAAGAACACTCCAGATAACCTAATCGCAAACCAAGAAAACCTCTGTAGTCATAAAAGCCGAAGAAACTGTAGAAATGTCAAGCGATTGGCAGTAGTCGAGAGTTGCTATAATTCATAATGCTTTGGTAGATATGAATTACTAAATAATTTTTCAGCAAGCTTAGCTTTTGAACCATGATACAGATACATGCAAAATAATTAAGCTCTCTGTATACACATTAATATGCTAGTTAGCAACAAATTTGTGTGCAGCATTAGCAAAATCAATGACTAAATTTGTTTGATAGTTCTCCAATGTGCTGTGGGACACCTTTTGTATCTTGCAAGCTTTAGCTTTCAGAGCCAGACATTACCCAGTTCAAGAACTGAAGGTCATAATCTAGTAGCTAGCATTATTTAAACATCCATTTGTGTATAGCTGAGTGTATGGCATTATGTAATAGCGTGGCTGGTGATTGTTTAGTTCAGAGAAATGGCTAATCCCATCAGCCACTGTCAACACCTCGCTGGCACTTGTTTACATGCGTTACTCGTGTGTCTTTGTCTAACTTGTGATGTACTGACTAACTTATCTTGGTCAACATGAATGCATGCTCACCATCAATTTTCTTTTTTTTCTGTAGATTCTGCAATCGTGTTTCGTAATGATGCTATGATGCCTGACTTGCTTTTGGTTGCAGGTATGTACTGACAAGATAAAACAGTGTGACTCCTTTTTAAATTTTATTTTCAGGGTTTAATTATATGGTCTATAATTTTGATAACAACTGTGTCTTAGTCTTTAGCTGAACGCCCTCTTTTCTTGTTATTTTGTTACTGTTACTCATGCCAACAAGAAATTTAAAAATCATATTGTTTTAACTAATTATAATAGGATAGGGTGGAGTACTATTTAAGATAGATTTTTCTGTAGACCCACATAACAAAAATCATAATTAGCAATCAATATAGTTCTGGTCATGACATTAAAACAAAAATTTTTGTGGTTTAGTGTCATGCTTAGCCTCTGAATATTGATTTCAATGTTTTCAAATGTTTCCAACTTGAAAGTTTTGAACTCTTGAGATTACACCATACTGACCCTCTTATAAAGCTAAACCCTGTATATAACAATTATGATTTCATCTAGTTTTTAATAGCCTAGCCGACTAACCTTACCCACACTGTGTATTACTGTTCTCATGGTATTTTGGTTGACTTTTGTTAGTAAAAAGTAGTATTATACTCACTGGAAATTCGGGAATTATCTTCTCTCAAATCTTGATATTTAAAAGTTTGAGTATTTTTATCTTGTTGGCTAGAATTTTGACTGCTGAGTTTGAGATTTGGCACAAGAACTCTTTGAGCAGAATGTATAAGTGCTGAGTTTACTCCACTTGAAAGATGTGCAATATTCAGCAACTATGCTTGCTATGGACTAATGCAACTCGGGAAATAATTATAGTTGCATTTAAATATCACGCTGACTATGCTGGTGTCATGTATTAAGTTAGGTTTTACACAAAAAAACACCGGAGATGTAGCATGTTTCAGTCAGTTCAACTTGTTCAATTAAAATGACATAAAATGGTGTAGTGTTTTTATAATTTTAGTCTCAAATCTTCTGATTTGAGATTATCACGCTTGTTGTCAATGTTTTTGTAGTTGTACCTGCAAAACAAAAGAAAATTATTTTTCATTTGTTTTTACAATTTAGGTATAAGGAACAATACTAACCAAAACAGTAAATAATGCAGTATCTCATCAATGTTAGCCCTCTGAACCCTCACAGCTGGTATTACGGAATTGCGTAGGCTGTGGCAGAAACCTTAATGGCGGAATACAGGCTTCCATATGGTTCTGTTTACAAAATATGTTTTTAAGCAACAGCAAAAACTAATAAAATTAATTTTTTCGCAGGATGTTAGATTCTGAATTTCACTTCCATTTGTAACATTTTTCACTTATCTTTATCTACTTCTTTCATTATAATAACACATTTTATTAGAATGATATCGCGAAACAATCAATATGACTCATTCGTTGGTAGGTCATAAATGACTGTGATACAAATGTGGAATTTTATGATAATAAATATAAATTTCCAGTATATTTTGAGTCATGAAAGGATGATGAGTGTGCTATGGATGAATATTATCTGTAAATGTTTAATGAGTGTTTAAAATCGTGCGAACTTTTATAGTTTTAGCCCGAATAATGGTGACATACTGTTTTTTTCTGTTTGATGACATCTGCTGTAGGTTGTCCGACGTTTTGTACTGCTGTTTCACCAAATATCATTGCATTGTTAGCACGTTTAGCTATATTTGGTAAAAAATTAATAACTTCGGATTGCTGGACATATTGTCTAGGTTTACTGACACGCATTGATTAGATCGAGCAAGGATCAACGGGTTAAAACTCGGTTTCGTATCATGGATTTTTACAAGTTTGTATTTATATTTAACAACTATGATATTATCTTACATGTATTTACATAGCATTGTCTAATTTATTTGAAAATTAGAGCTTTAACTAGCAAATGTGGTTGCTGTCTAATGACACAGGCTTGGGTAATATTTCATACCAAGGGTTAGCACAAAGCCATTTGCATAGCTATTCATCCATAACATCTCATGTATTGCTTTTCATTTGACCAGCACTTTATGTATTTCTATATCAAATTCATTGACATACAAACTGGTGGTGACTCACGGTTCTTTCATCTATATAGGCCTGGGCGGTCATCAAGGTCCTCTTCCTTGCATTGTCTTCCGGAAGATTTTGGCGATGAGTAGATCATAAATGTCAGTTGAAGGCTTCTTCCCTGTCATTAGACACGTACCCAACCTAATTTTGAACAGCTGGTAAGTCATCATTGACTACTTGACTTGATGGGCTTTGTACTTAATGACCTCCCATATACTCTCAACACATTAGTCATAACTTATAATAAACTTTCATGGGTAGCAAAATCGTAAATGATACAGAATTTGAAGCGAACACGAGTCAATACACAAACCGGCTATAGGAAATCAATTGATTCTTCAGAAGATTGCGTCAGTCTACCCCAAACCTTCAAAATAAATATATTGATATATATATATAACAATAACCAATAAATAGATTTAAGAATTCAAGCAATTTATGTTTACACAAATTCTGTACCATTCACTATCTCACTACCCACTTTCGCCTTGAAATTCTAGAAAATTAGAGATGCGAGCTTGCAAGGTGGTTTTTGATGTATCACTAAATGCCCAAAGATGCGAAAGGCCAGTTACGGAAACTACATCACTCGGTTTTCCCGTCAGGTCTGCTTCAGATTTGTTTTAAAAAGGTTGGCTAAAAATGAGAGTATAAGCAAATCGAGAAGTTTCCAGCCAGGAAGAGATGATTTAAAAATTAAAATGAAGAAAAAATAGAATTAGCTCTAATATAAGATCAGAACGTTTTTTTCAAGAATGTTTTATTAAGCTGAATTCAGTTATATTAAATTTATACTTTAAGTTTGTTTATGCGATGCCACAAAAGTGTAGCGTACCAAGCGTGTTGCATCAGGTCTCTCTCTCTCACAATCATTAGTGCTATGATTCTCTGAAAGGTAAGAACTCCATACGGTATGCTACTGTATGGACTGCTGCATACTGCCACTACTCAAAATTATGTTGTACATAATACTGCTACATTTTAATGCAGACCATAACCTTTACATAGGTATTTGTAGCCTTGGGGGCATGGGTATAGAGCATGAATAGATAAAATCATGTATTTTTTCATTGTAATATCTCTTATTGGTAGTTTTTTAGAGGATGGCAACACAATAATTTATCTTTAGTTAATTTATATAAAAAACATTTTTGAGATAGGACTTTAAGAAAATTAACTTGCGAGCTTTTGTCCCAGAATGCATTTTGCTCTCATATCAGACATGACTGTACAGTACGCGCTGCTAAAATGAGATGATCAGTTCTAGGAACGTTTACATGATAAGGATTTTTCATTATAAAAATGTTAACATACATGTAAATTGTCTAAACCATTTCAGGACCTTTCCAAACTCGCTCATGTGAGAATCCGACTTAAATTCTTTTGAATGTATTGGCGGTGCCTTAACTGTATTATTGGTTTTCATCGACAACTTTTCATGATCAACCTCATTGGTTTAATAGACCATGATTGTGGTAATTTAACAATAATTTGATGAAGAGCGCATAGTTTGACGTGACAGCGACTTACAACAATTGACTAAGAAAAAATAGTTTCACTATAAAAAAGCGATAGTACCTTTTCGTCATCTATTCGTTCTTAAGAGCTCAAGATTGCAACTCCAACTCGTGACATTCAGATGCACCGACCAATAGCCTTAAAGTATTTATCAACAATTGCACTGCTATATGTACCTATTCTCTGTTCCGTTGTCACTTCAGACAAATTATCACAAGAGTCAGAATGTCATGGAAATTGTATGTATTATATGTATAATGCTTTATGTACAGTGTTGGGAAAAAAATCTTTGTCTGCCTGTTTAAGTAAGTGTAGCACTGCAATAAATTCATCATAATTTGAAATATTTTGCACCGCATACATAAAACCCTGTATCAAAACAATCCTAATGAGCTGAAAAATAGAAATAACTAGATTTTAAAATTGCCAAATATCTTCTATTGTATCAACCGCTGCCTACTAATTCACACTGCATACCAGAAAATATGTCATCGCAAATTTCGTTATTATCTCTTCTTTAATTATTTTCTAAATTGAAAATAACAGTCTTGTACTGTTATGGGCCCAGAAAAAAGCCATTGGGGTTGTTTTGCATTTTAATATTTTATCTGGTAGCCTTTGCAGACTATAACCATTCTGCAGCCTTAGGCATGCTGTGAACAAGCCTCACGAGCGCTTGAGTGTTCATAATCTGAAACCAGCAATCATGTTGGACAGCTGGTTTTTTCAAACGCCTTGATCGTGGTAGATCTTTGGTGGTTTGATGCTGCATTCATTTCTTTACCACTTAATTTTCTTTAGATTGGAATACTCTAAGCTTCTTCACTATTTTTCTATTGCTCAGATTGCCCATCGTATGCAGGCGAATGATGAGGTCGTTGACACATTTCTTATCCATGGTTGATGTTGACGCTGGTATGAATTCTGGGATCTCTAGCTGTTCCTCTTTTAACAAGCAAAACTGTAAACCTTTGCTGCACATGCTGTCCAACAGGATCTTTATTGTTGTGATAATATTCCACTTGAAAATTAATAATGTCATATTGCGTTTGAAAATGAGTTAATAAGCACTGATTCACATTGATTGGCCTATAAATGATTATTGATCCCTGATTAACCGTAATTTTATTACTGATGATGTCAACAAGATCTAATGTTAATTTACTTTTAAATGATGCATGGTTTGTCAGGGTTTAATCCCTCTACACGACTACTACAACAAATTTACCTAAAATGGGCAGTGAGGTTTGAGGTGGACAAATACTTTTTGACACCGCTGTATGTCGCTTTCTTTTCTCGCAGGTGTGGCGAGACAGACTAACACTCAAATCAAACTTTAGAACTCGCCCGATGATACACTTTAAGTTATATGGAGTTTTTTACGCGGTACGAACCAAAAACTTCACAAAATTGCCCGACTTTTTCTAGAATTTATGCTATAGGAGATATACGTTATAGGAGCATATACTTTACTCTAAAAGACCATGTGAGTTTGTGAGGTACAAATATCATGTTTAAAGTGTGCAATAGCTCCCATGAAGGATACTTTTGCTCCCTCATCATTAATTGAACTTGAAAGTTTATTGTGTATTATCTAATTTTTATCACTTTTAGCCTTCCTTGTCCTCTAGCGCAAAGCCGACCTATTGCTCCTAGATGTGACTCTGGCACTTATGGAATAAAAGTGCAAGCTGAGTTATCAGTAAAGATTTTGACAGAACTGTTCATGAAGTGAGTGCGAGAGTGCTTTAATTTCAATGCTGTAGTTTATCCCATTTTCTTTCCACTTAACATGGAATGTTTGATTAGTACGATATTTTAGGCAGTTTGAGGCCGTTTGTTTTTGGGACAATGTTTAATTATGGCTGCTGATGTACTGGCGGTTAAGACATTTGAAAAGCTGATAATGGTGTTTTTATAAAACTCCGACAACAAATTCAGAGTAATTTTTTGCTTTGTAGCATATTTGACTCAATAGAACAAGTGTTATCGCTGAAGCATTCTCTTAAGGTGAAAACAAATTAGGCGATAATTAGAGCGATATTGCGTTAGAGCTAATCTGCGTTAAAATTCACTCAGCGTGTTCATGCAGAGCGATAAAGCTAGAATTTCTCTACACAACTTTATTGCTAACGAGATGCATTTCGATTGGTTAGTTCTTACCAGAATGTAATTTTACGGCGGGTAATAATTTCTTACCGATGTTCAACAACGTTCATCAGCTCCAATTTTCTATTTTGTTACGAAACATCTTCAGAACGAACACTCAATTGTTCATGAATTTAATAATAGCACTCCCAGTTCTGTCTATCATAACAAAATTAAAAAAAAAAACGAGTTGAAAACCAACATCCGGAGTCAATCGTTGCGCCGGTTGACCATCTTGAGAATGGTAAATATTTAATATATTAAATATGAAAAACCACTACAAAATAAAATATGTATAAAAAATTGTAAAAACAATACAGCTAAAAATACAAGAATGGTTTTTCTTTTGTTTTCTTGTAGTGTAGGCAGTGTACACTCTTTGAAAGGGAGATAGGTTTAATAACAAATGTGGAGGTTGTTTATGTTGTAGCCTAGACGACGACATTTTGACTGGCCTAAATTTATCAACAACTCCGAAAAAACTAATGATACGGATTTTTATTGGCAGTTTGTGAGCGTGCCCATTATATCATTTTGCTAGTAAATCGCTCGAGTGTGTTTATGCACGCACCAGCGATATCTTCGCCCTCATGACGCTTGCAATAAAATCGCCTAGTGTGTTTGGACCTTAAAAGCTCCTTGCTATATTTTCACAAAAGGTGAATATACCTAAACCTATACATATACTAATAAGGTAACTTACTTCCTCAAATAGAGTTGGCGTTCATTAAAAAGATGGCGCTCGATTTTCAAAGCAATCTCCTGATGTGGTCCCAAATAGCGGTGCCAATCAAATCAAGGTGCATTCAAATATAGGTTTAACGGTAGCTCACTTTCAACATTTTTTCCAATACCAAATTGAAGGTGGTCATAGACTCTGTGCATAAAGTCCTCATCAACTTATTTTTTTATACAATGTTAAAATCTTTGTTCTTTTGTAGAAGTTGTTTAATCTAGAGAACGAAGATGAGCTCACCACGCAGAACTATTGTTCTTTAATCATGTTCTCACAGAACTAATCATATTGGCCTACAAGTGTTTTGAAAAACTGAAGGGTAAGTTGATGAGTCCTCTACTTTTTGTAGTCCTAATCTTCTGATAATTAAATTGGGCTTTGATGACTAAAGTGAGCTCTGGAGACTGCAGTCATTACATTGGGTAGTTGGCTACACTAAAATACTATAGCACTGACAATCCGCAAAAACAGTAAAACAATAGTTATGAAGCAAAATAACCATGTATGGAGTGGCATGTACAATTGATATTTAAATTGTACAAATACAATATCAAAGTATTAAAATATTAACCATTTTTAAAGATTGAATGTATTTCTTAATGAGTGTAGCCTGGGTTTTCTGAATGGAAAAAGTATAAAACACAATCAGATTTTGGTCTAGTCCATTAACTGAGTGCGTACAACAGGCTGCGCAGTGCAGCTCAGCACAATGTACGCTTATAACCAAGAGCAATGCGCTAAAAAAATATTTGTACAAAACATTTCTTATTAGTGAGTAGGCAATTAGTTAGCCGGTCATATGTGTACCTAATAGGAAAAAACCAATCGCCATCCTGCATCTAACTAATAGAAAACATGTTAACAGCCAACAGCGACCAAAGTTTTTTGAGAATCATTATTTTTGTTTTTACAGTTTATTATTGCAATAAACAGCTGTGTTAGACCTTTACAGCTACCAAGGTTTTAGAAATGGGCAATAAATAAACCTTTGGAAAATGGACTACTGATTGCTACCTATTGTATCAGCAAAAGAGGATGAGAACCTGACCAAGCTCATACTGCAACACACTTTTTAGATTTTTTGTCGGTAACATTAGGCGTAAAACCTTCTGCTGATTAATGTGTATGTTAAAAAACTCTGATAGGCGGTGTGGTTCATAAATAGGGTCATCTTAATCTGAGGGCACACTTCATTGGTGAAAATTAGGTCTTTATTAAGAGCCATCACATGTAGGACAAATTAATGTACCAAAGTCTGTTCTATTCTAATAAAAAGTGTATTACGTTATTCAATAGAAAAATGATATGGTAATGATGCTACTACTACCAGGCACAATAGCCTTTTAGCTTTTACTTTGAAACAATTTTTATTTACCCTTTATGGCCACAATGTTTGCGCTTTAATTCTGGAATTGTCTGTTTGTGTAATAATGTTCTATCTACCAATCTTTCATACAAATAAAAGTGTCCTCAAGAACCCTGGCCATCATTTTTAGCTGTTTTTTTATGAAATCTAGAGGCATTTGAAACGTTCTCTCTTCCAACAGCGTCCATAATTTTTTAACCTTGTCTTAGCATTTTACAACATATTGAAGGGTAAAAGTAACAATTTGTTCAAAACTTCATGAACTTGTAGTATGGCTCTTACTCTGTTTTTTTTACACTAAGCCTGCTTATAAAAATGCTGATGAAATGCAGTTGCATTTAAGTTCTGCATAAATTGTCTAAATTGTTTTTTATCACGGCTTCATTAACAAATAAAAGACTTGGTAAATTTTGATCTTGCAGCCATTTTTCCTAATTGTGCACACAGTATGATGCTCAATTACAACAAGGCATGAAGTAAATGTAATACGAAGCAGTTTTTGCACTGATTTCTTATGTCTTATTTTTATGTTGAAGCTGTTTCAGTGTGAACTCTTAAACTACCAATAGTACAGCTCGTTTGGCAATGTGTTTCTGTATGGCCAAGTGCTGCATGATGCGGCTTTAGCAAGCTTTTGTACAAATTGTTTCCGATTACTGATTAATTAGTAAATTATCTTATTACATCTATACCTGATTGAAAAAAGCTATTATTTGCATATGTTGAGCAAATAAGAATGCGTTTACAACCTGAGCATAGTTTTGCTTTGCAAAAACTTGTTTTATGAAATCTTCTTACTGATGACCAGTAATTTCAGAAGCAATACAGCCATAAATGGTTACTAACTTCAGATCTATAGACTGAGCAACTTTATTGAGCAATAGTACTAATGAGAGTAATTATGTTCATCAGATTAGTTAACATGTAAACTAATAATATTCATAAATCATCCGACTAGAGTTTTGTGCTTACCTCACAGTAATTTCAAAATGGACGAAAAGTGGTCCCTCTCACTCGACAACTCGTTTGTAATATTTTTGGGGGCATGAACTAACATAAAAACTTATGCTGACAAACTTGCTATAAAAATATTGTTAATAAACAATTGAAGTGTAAAGTTATAACCATTTATACACTCTTTTAGAAATTAAGTTTCACGAAACACTTATGTCGCGGTAGAGAGATCCATTTGGTAGTAAAGGAGTTGAAGTTATCAGCAGGTAGATCATATGGGTTGCGGTCACAGAAAACATGGTTAAGTCGCAAATCACGAAGTTGAGTTATTCGACTTTGAAGTTGCACCAACTGAACTTATAATATTGGTAACAAATTTTGTAACCTGTAGGTCTGGACCAATCAAATAATGATCTTTCTGAATCTGAAGTCAGTTTAGCCAATAAAAGTATTTTACCATCGAAAAAAAACTTAAAACCGTTGCTATGCTAAACAAGAAGTACTGAAAAATGGTGTCCGCTAAAAATAATTGTTTCTTTTTTGCCGATTTTAAAGGTAACTTTGACATTTTGGATGCTTGTAATGAGTACTTTGGTATTCTAACTGATGTCAAAAGCAGTGAAAGTAAAGGGAGTTGTGGTGATATTTTCCTAACGATTCTTACAAGATTACTACAATATTTAATAATAAGAATAATTATTCAATTTTTATAAAATTATAATCAGATTTAGTTATGAGAATAATTATTCGAGTTTGCAAGGTCGAAGTATATAGTGACCGATGGTGTGCAATATGTTACTGTTGTTAATTTTCTAAAGATTTGGTTGATGATTTGGGTGTGCCCAATATCGCGATACAATCAAGCTGTTTTTAATATCTGCAAAAATAAGTAATACACTTGCTTATAAATATACAGCTATTTCTTTGACAACCAGCTAAAATCTGTTTAGATTTTTAAATTCAGCATAGTTTTTTGGATCCAAGTACAGAAATCTAGATAAATATCACAATATCTTGATATTGGTTGCTATGTCGTTTTGAAATGTAAACAAAACTTTACATTGGTTTCCGTTTCTCAAACTTTAATACCAGTTTTCTTGGAACTATGTTTTTGCACTAATGGTAGACGTGCTTCAGTTTTTTGACCATATAATCTGCTGCAATTAGGCTAGAATCAAAATTGTGTTTGCTAAATCTAGTAATCCCGACTTACCATGAATTCTGTGATCATGACACATATTAATAGTTAATGCACTGTTTGGAACTTATAGTGCTATTGTAGAACTACAATAAAAAATATGTCATCACTAACAGAAATTAACTACCAGTTTTGATTTTGTATAGGTGTCTTGTTTTCTATTACAGATTTTAATGTGTTTGCAGGACAAAATGAAGCAACTGCAAGAGGTTTATTATAGAATTTATTTCAAATTATGTTCTTATGATAGAACTTTCCGTAACAAACTTTCATTTGGCTAATACTTGTATCCATTTTTGACTAAAATAAGTCGAACCAATTTGTTTCACTCCTACTACCTGCCCTAAATTGGTGCAAATGGTCATCAGAAATGTGCTTTCTTTGCGCTGCTAAAATGGCCCATTAAATGTACTTTAATTTGATGAAAACTCAAATATTGGTTAATTATTGGCCTTTCCAAAATACCGTAAAATACTCATCTGATTTGCATGTACGACTTAGCTGCCCAAGTTGTCAATGCATGGTACTGGAGCTTATCATTTTGCTTGTTGAAGGTTGACTTGCAACAAAATTTCATTACGGTTATTTGGTATCAAAAGATTCACCATGGCTTACTCTGCTGTGTTGTGTGTGCAAAATATGGAGAACTGTGATTACAAGCTCTTAAAAGCTAAAAAAGAAACAGTTAATCTCCGCGATCCCGAAACCGCCGTAGATTGGAATCAATTCATTTCTCTGACATAGTAAAATGATTTGGTTATTGTTTTGACATGTGATCTTCTCACATGAATTGTAAGTTCCGTAAAAGGCTCAATATAAAACTTCTTGTAGCACTAATTTATGACATAAACTTTGGGTTTCGCCAAAGAGCTCTTACCAAATATAGATGCTCGCTAGTTCACAATTTTGTTTTGGGTTGATCTAATCGTCTAGTCGCAATCTGATCATGTGACCCATGCTTCCTGCCAAACAGCGCGCATAATTTCCGCAGCATTTTTTGACTATCACAGGTGACCAACAGGCTTGTCATGCTTATCAGATGATGATATGCATTCCTTCGAGCTAAGGTTAAAAATTAAACCATTTTTTACGGTAGGTTTTGAGATATCAGTGCTCAAAGTGACATCAATACAGTGATGAGGAAACAGATGCTTGAGGACAATAGACATCGTTTCATTGAATGCGTGAAGTGTAATTGTGAAAATATTTGAATGAATGAGGTTGCATGAAAGTGTAAACAGAAGCCATCTTGTTGAGCTACGTTCCATTTGACCCATGTTTGGAACGGGATTCTAATCTTCGGCAATTTCGTGATGGCGGCGATTAACTTTTCGCTTTTGAGCTTTTAAGAGCATGTTATCACATTTCTACATATATTGCACATGCAACACAACAGAGTAAGACATGGTGAATCTTTTGATACCAAATAACCGTAGCGTGAATTTTGTTGCAAGTCAACCTTTAAGCATTAGTAATCTTTTAGAAAAATGACAAGATTTTCTTTTGGAAACATACCTTTCAAGCAACAACGGTATGCGAGTGCCACTGTACGTAATTTTGATTAATATTCTTAAACTTCATAATCATTCTTAGTATTGACTAAGTATTATTGCATGTTTATAGTTGTCATGTTCTTGCATTCTGGTTGCCTGTCCACTGATGATAGCACTTGTACAGACTATATGTAAGCATAGTGTCTGGGATAGGAACTGAAACTCACAGTTAAAACCTATGGTGACCAGCTCTAAACTTTACTTTGCAATAATATCTAAAAGCCAAGTCCAGATCAGGGTCAGACTACTGACTATCAATTTTACGAATGAGTAATTGCTTTTGAAATACCACTTCAATATTTGAAGTCATTTTTTTAATAGAATATGAATAAGTTTTTACATTGCTTAACTCGCGTTCTTCTATTGCCTACAAATCACAATGGTGACAAATATCAAAGCTGGGATTGAGAGTCATAAGCTATAATATCAGATGCACTTCTGCTTGCTCAGTTTTTTCCTTTTTTTGCAGCAAGCAATGAGCTTTCAAATTGATTAGCTATGAAAAGAGTTTAATTCAAATCGGAAAATCATTCATTCAAAAAATGTGATATTTCTATTTTGTTATTACTATTTGCAGGGTGTTGCTATAACATGTTCTGCACCCACTCTGGTGCTAGACAAGTTATCTAAAGAATTGGCGATTCAAGGTTACAAAAGCTTACATATTTGGGGAGGTTTCTGGTCAGAGGAGAGCGGACAAAGGAACTTAGTGAAGGTAAATTAGAGTGTCAAAACACCAAAATATTGAGTGACATAGAATGAACCTTGGTGAAAAACAATATTTTTTTAGATGTATTTTACAAATATTGAGATGAAAAATTTTGTGCTAGTCCGAAAATTTCAATAATATGTATTTGGACGATGTATCTAATAGTATGCAACAAGCTATAGCTTTTTTTAACTCTGAATGACACTTGTATTGCTTAACTTGCATTTTTGTACCATTTACAATCTCTGTTTGTGAGAAATGTACCTTTTGTTCCAAATCCTGTTCGGCCTGTCATAGCTGTTTTTTGCAGTCACCATTCAATTTTCGGGATTAACGGGGACCAGGGTCTTTTGTGGACAGTGAAAACCCACAAAATAAAAAGTAATGTTTTTTAAGTATATTCATTAATAAGCCAAACTTTAAGGCCAAAACACTTGCATTGTTTCATAAGCATAATGTATTTGTTTCCTATGTGAAAAGTAAACTTAAGTTCCTTTCATTGACTTTTAGGTCATATTCTAACTTAAATCCAAGTATTTTAACTCAAATTATGAATTTTTTGTAGTATGGGCATAGGTCAGATTTTTATCTGGTTGGAATAGCTGTACAGCAAATTTTGCTATAATGTACATGTATACCTATTATAACGCAAATTCCTCTCAATGTAAATAATTTATGTAAAGCTTTTGTTTGACCAACATAAGTAATGCCATATAGGGTAAAGTGTCAAGTTGGTGAAAGTTCCTAAAATTATTAACAAAATTTTCATAGTTGTCCTTAAAAATATCGCTTACATTCTTGCCAAACTTGAGCAATGATGAGATGCATAGGGTTCGCTATTATAGATACCAATACATTGTTAAACTAGTTTGTCATTAGAGATTGTCATTTTTGTCAAAAATATGTAAAATGATTCGCCTCGCAAGAAATCAGAAATATTTGAAGGGGATCTATCAGTGAAAGCTTTGGAGTGTTAATACAGACGGTTTCCTACTTACGAACATTCGAGTTACACACAACGGTACATACGAACAGGTCTGCGCGTATATTCATCGATAATACCGACGGTATTACCGACTTATTAGCGGCAGAAAGAGGCGCTACATAGAAGCATCACCTAGCATCCACCTTCCTCTGCCCAGTTCGTTGCAGGGCATTAGTGTGTGAACGTATCTCCAGTGCGTAAAGAACTTTTTTATTTTTCCTGTATGTATTGTAAAGGAGTTTGCCGACCTTTACTTGGCACGATCTAGACTAATAAATAAAAAGAAGAGAGTGTGTGTAGTTTCATTCAGCTTTTTTATTAGCGAAGGAAATTTCACTATTCGAGGAGCGTACATCTATCTGCTCTGCTCAAATAAATGAGAGCGCTCCGTTATATTCAGTAATATCAACTGTTCCGTCCTAACGGCAAACGGTGAGAACACCGGCTAACAAGGTGAATAAATAGGATCGCTAGCGAGTTGGTATGACAACAATAAAAGTGACGATAAATGATAGTGTTATAACATGATATCAGATATAACAATAGCATAACGAGTGAAACAACGGTATAATAAAAGGACGACACATAAAAAAGGACAACAAAGATAAGTTCTAGCATAACGATTAAAACAACGATATAATAAAAAAGGACAACACATACGATCAATAAGAAATGCTGTGTCATGGCCCGGCGTCCACCACAGTATTCTCTCCATTTTATTAAAAAGTTTTTTTAGTACAAACCAATTTACAGGTTACTTATACAAGCCTTAAACATACTAATATAAACCTTCGATATACTTATATACATGTAGGCCTTAAGCATAAGGTATAATACAAAATATAGCACTGAAGCAACTTACGACCAAATTCACTGTACAAACAATTGTTCGGAACGTAACTCGTTCGTAGGTTGGAGACCGTCTGTATACCAAGCTGAATGTCATGATATCTAGTCTCATCAAAATCTATCTTGCTCCCAAGCTCTTCCCGACGATGGATAAATGATAAGTCATACAGACACTGATTTTACTTTGTTAGCTAGCCGCAACAAGTATCAGCCTGTCTTTTGTGGCTTTTATTCACCTCACCTTCTGTTTGATCTCCAAATTCATGTTTACTACCTTCAAAACTGAATGTTTTTTAATTGTCAAATCAGTTGATATGAGCATCAGAGTTAAATTTTTTGCTGACCTAGAATTTATTTTGGTCATCTCAAATAGTCTACGAAGATGAACTGTTATAAACGAGTGCATTTGCACAGACATGCTAATGGCAAAGAGTAGCTTTATCATATAAGCAGAGACTAAATGGTGTAAACAAAAGCTGAAAATCTGTTTTAATAGAAACTTCTAAACTATTTAAAGAATTTCAATAATGTCTATATAATTAATGATTAATGTATAATCCTAAATATTTAGGATTTGTTTGGAGTGCACGAGAGGACAACTCTGCTTTGCAGAGTAACCTGGCAGTAACCCTATGCTTAATTTGTACATGTATGCATTGCAGTGAAAGGCATATTCATACACACCAACCTTACAGTGTTAAAGGCTAACTGAAAAGGGACTTTTATACAATTCATCGTCAATCTGTACATGGAAAAAAATTGACCGTGTAGACAGTTAGGAATTTTACTCAGCTCAAGATTTTGAATCAACTTGGCTTGTACCAACAAATACCCTGGCAGTGTAGAGTGCTGTAAAAGATTATCAGTTGCAATAATTATGCATTCAAATATTGCAAATTATTACAAGGTTAATTAGCATAGTTTTTGTAGTGTCAGTCTAGCAAGGTAAATGTTGCAAGTTCAAACCCAGCGGGATGCAATATTTTTCCATTATCCAACGGTGGCTTTATATGGACAGACACGGTTCTCATCACAGTACAGGCTGAATGTGTAAAGTTTTGTAGATTTTGGTGCATTTTGCTTAAAAATAAGAGGAATGGTAACGCTGTAATTATTAGTTTGTAAAATAAAGCTTTTCTTAACCCAACTATTCATTACATTTTATATTTAAAAGATACCATTCTTACCTAATAGTTTGACAAAAAAGCTTTAGCTTAAAAGAAAGCATTAATGATAATGTTTGTTGTTTTTTACTTTTATTGAGTTAACTTGTGTTAACAACATCGAAACAAGAATTTTTTAAGGCTTACTAGGTTTTTTTTTTTAGGCATAACATCAACATAGTGAGAACTGCAATCTCTTTAGGGCAAACATAATTATGCAGAGTTTCAGTAGGAAAGCATCTTCTGTGTGACCTACATTTAGTACAGCCACCAATATAGCTAGCTGCAAAAGCCTACTCTTCAAGTTTCTGGCCAATCTCCTAAGCGTTATAAAACAACATGATGGAGCACACTTTTTAGTCACTATTGTTTTAAAGCTGGTTTGATATCTTGGGAAAGTCTGTAAAATGAGTAGTGTTCAACATTCTCCTAATTTTTAACTATACTAACAGGTTAATAACTGGTTTCTTTGCAGGTAGAGCAGCATATTTACCAGTGGAGGCAAAGTGGTCTAGATTACCTAACCTTCAAACAACAAGTTGATGTTCAATTTCCAAAAAGGCATCAAGTGACTGGAATGACATCCAACCTTAAAGTTCTTTCGGTAGCTGGGCGTGTCTTCAATCAACAAAGTTCTCTTGCGAATCGCCTCTAAGATCTCTAGCTAAAATCATATTTTAAACGTTGTGCAGAGCCATTAGTTACAGCTACCACAACTTCACACATTATACTCGAGGTGCCAGGAGATGGTCGCACAATTTGCAAGACAATTATAGAGCTCAGTGTTTTGAAGCTCTACAGCTTTATTTGACAGAAATAAAATAGTCCAATTTTGTTGATAAATGTTTTATGGTATTCTTGTGAATGCTTTGATTTTTAATCTTTTGGTAATGTAACAGCTGTTTGGCCTGCTTTTGATAGGTTGCTCCATTTGCACTAAAGACTTTTAGATTTATACAAACTCATTGTGTTTTAAGAATATTTTATTTGTCACCGTTGCACTCACTTGAGCAATTTGTTTGACGTACTTATATTTAGCTTTCCTTTTCTGTAAACTCAACTCCTTGACGGGGTTGCTTAAAGAGTCAATTTTTTTCCTTTTGAGTAAGTTTGGGCTTTTTTAAAGAAATATGCTGACCAATGTTGATAAATGCGAGTTAGATATACATGCATGCAATCTGCACAGTGTGTTCAATGTTACTGCATGGTTTCATCGAAAGCTCTTATCTGAAACCTTTTATAATCCAAAGGGCCCCACATATGCTATATTTCCCAGTTTTGCCTCAGTAGCAATGAATTGACTAAATCAAATTTTATAAGTAATAAATGTGGCCACAGGTATGCAAATCTCCCATGTTTGACATTTATGTTTTAAAAATTGGGTGTCTCTGACTCTACCAGGCATATTTGGCAGCATGAATATATGCACTGTTTTAATTAATATACGTTTTAAAAGTTTTATATTTGACAACTAGGATGGTTTCAATACCAATTACTTGATGTCAATACCATCCTAGCGTTTATTGCAACTTATTACAACTTTTTTTAAATGGACAAAGTGCTTGTTTTTGCCATGCATGCCCACTAACAAGGTATTAAGTGAAAGCATAAGTTTTCAATTTTATGAATAATACGTATGATAAACTTTAGATCAAAGCACACACAGATGTGCCTGAAAATCGGTTTTCTTAGGTTCTGTTGGCAAAATCCCTGAAATGGGGTTTCAGGGATTAGTTTGCCTTTTTAACCAATTGATAGAAAATTAAATGATGCAATAAAGGTTCATTACAAGTAAAAAGAACCAAACTAAATATCATAGTTAGCTAAATTTATATAAAAAGAAGAAGTAGAGCTTGGAACTAGGACTATCTAATTCAAGATATAAAAACATAATAGGAGGCCCTGAATTTAATGAGAAGATAACTTCTCTTGCAAAAGAGAAGACAACTCAGAATTTTGTATAAAAATTTTCAAATTTTACGCTAATGGGAGGTCCTCCATTTCAAACTACAGAGCCTCCTAACCTGCAAAATTTTCCAAAATGTTGAACTCTCCGGCAAAATTTATGCAAAATGCAAAATAGATACGTATGCGATCAGCATGACGAGTAGAGTTGTTTAAGCATGTTTCTAGCGAAGCCTCCTATCAGAAGCCTCCTATTATCCGAAAGCCCTATATCGTGGATATATTTTTCAAAGTGGCCTCCTATTCAATCTAATTTGACTATATATATATATATATATCTCCATATATACATCATTTATCTAAATGATTAAAATAAGACTGTAAAGCAACACATAGCTTGAAATCATATATTTATTATCTCATTAGATATAATAGGTAGTGTCTTATAGGTAATGGTCCAAAAATCAGAAGCGACGCCGTTTATTGGAAGAAGAATCTTGTTGCAAGGCCGCTCGAGTTCTCTTTGGAACACGTCTTGGAGTTGTCTTCTCATTAGCGAAGCTTCGATCTGTTGTTTTGTTTTTTGCTGACCCGATTGAGACATCATGCGCCACATCTAAAACATTAGCGTCATTAATTGGTGCTGTTCGTTGGTCCGCTTCTGACTCAGCGTCAGACATCGTTTCTGGGTAGTCATTCTCCGGCAAACAGAAATCTGTCACCTCATTCGGAAATGGCGTAGTCTCAAACTCATCCAAGGCGGAAATGTTATAGAGTTGCTGAATATATTCCCAAACTTGACTTATAGTAATGGCACGATTGAGTGTATCTTTGAGCTCTTCGACAATGCCTATGATAGCAAAATGCTTGTGCATGCCGACAGGTTTACTGTTTCTCATTGCTTGTAATAGTTTGATTTCATCGCGAACTGTCCATTTGGCCATCTTAGAAATCCTCAACACATCAGGAAATTCTGCAAAAAAAGGTTCAAGTGTCAACAAAGGATTTGACTAATCAATGCATGAAATTAGTTGGCCATATTATTTCTTACTATTCAATATAAGATACTAGGACTCTGAACCTAAATCCGCCAGCAAGAGCTTGAATTAAAATTCACGCTTCTTTGTCATGTTTTTAAGATTTGTCTGCTAAGGAAAAAATTTGTAAAAATAAAAACCTTTTCTGAACAAAATAATGTGGTTCCTCATAGTCACATTTATCTATAGGTTAACATGATTTGACATAATGTGAATAGCCTTGCTCGTTGCTTAACTTTCCTTGATAATTCCATTGCATGCTGGTGCCCTGCAGAAGTCCATACCGTCACCCTACCCCATAAAGGCTATTTACTTGCAAAACAATAATTTTAGCTTCTATGTCAGAAATTTGAATATAGGGTGTGTACAAATGACTGTCAATAGTAGCCTTCTCATTGGAGTTAGAAGCAACAACAATTGTTGACACGAACTTAGTGTTGTAAAGGTACGAGTTTCGACAAAACCGTTTAATTGATGGAGTATCTAGTGACACCAATCCTCCCAATTTTTTTATTTAGTTATGTGAGCACTACGGTTACTTCTTAAACAAAGTTGTCAATAAATGAACGAAGCTAACGTGGTTTAAAATAAAATAGTTATGTGTAGTAGTTTTTGTTAAACGATACCATAGGTATATAACATTGATTGATTTTTCATGTACACCTGCCATTTTTAGGAAAGATAAGGGGGCTGTAACCAAACACAATAACTTATTTCAACAACCATCTCAAAATTTTTGTGTTATTACTAGCTCTCTTGCAGTTCTGTAAAATAATCTTTGTATAACCATTGTTCAAGTCTGGTATAACAATGGTTATTGCAAGTGTTCATCCCACGACCAAACACGAGCGGAGCGATTGTTTGGGAGATTTAAGATAAATGCATGTGCACACAACTCATGAAAATTATTCATCAACACGGTCGCAAACCCTTGTACCGAAATCTCATCAACAAATTTAAACATTTCTCAATGAAGTCGTTTAAGTATAGCAATGATACAAAACACATATAAACCTATTTAAATATGTTACCAAGTCTTTATTATTTGTAGACAATATCCTAAACCTTACCTATCTGATCGGACTATACACAAATAGACAGATTAATTTGGCCTAAATTCGAAATAAAAAACTTGACAAGCTTCTTTAATCAAAATTAAGACCGGCCAACGATATGCCAATAAAGCCGTGTGACAGATAGTAGAACTATTAAGCAGGGCGCATTTCACGAGAAAAATGTGCTCATTTCACCAGTCTATAGCATTGTCTAATTGCCGAAGGTTTATAACATTTTCCGTTTTAAATATCTTGCAAAAATATTTAATTATAAGAATAATTATTTGATTTTAGAAAATTATTATGAGATTTAATTATAACAATAATTATTCGAATTTATTTATCCGAAGGTTTCTGTAATAAACGTAGACCGTCTGAGGCGTAGACCGATTTACGGGTACGAAATTGTGGTACACAGTTTATCAGCCTATGTTTTTTCCGAATTACCGAAGGTTTCATTAAACTATTTAAAACGTTAGCCAAAATTCTTTACATATTATGTACAAGCTAGGGCCAAACTGCAACGTCCCTTAATGATAAGAACATTTTTTTATTTTGCTCCAGTTTGCAGAAAACTTCAAAACATGTGAACACTTATACTTGCTGTCTGCTAGATCGCCATCAAAACCTACCTTCAACACAACCAACTTTCAAACCATGTATATTACACAGCAGCTTGCCATTTTTATTTCTAATATTGCATTTCAGAGATATAATAAACATACTTCCTTAATGCTGTTGTTAAATTACATACATTACAGTAGGTTAGGCCTACAGCTTTAATTAAGATTCATTTTATTGTTGTAAAACATAGGGTTGAGATAGTAGTAGATTATGTCTGATTTTTCACAACCATTTGTTTTGCATAATTGACTTTCTGAATTTAATTTCAAAACAATTTGACAACCACCATGGACATACAACTTCCCAGAACACCCCGTCGTGGCCGACGCAGTGGCCGTCCACGTGTCTCTCAATTATTACAGCAGGAGGATAAATAGAAGGTCCTCACAGCAACCATCAACATCAAATGCTAATGTTCAACAACACGCTACTCAAATTAATAACAACAACTCATCTGATTCAGAGAATTCTTTAGTAGATGTTGTAGGCGATGTAAATGACATGGACTTGGCAGCCCCTTTGTTTCCAGATGATGGTCATGGTTTTATGGACATAATTGACCATGAAAATATTGCACAAAACGTTTTGCTTCTCCCAATGCTGCCCCCCCCCCCCTCATCACATTTCTCATTTGCAATCTTTAGATTGTCCTGATTTTCAAGAACTGCGTAACAACTTTCTAGGCAGACTTGACAACAGCATATCACAGCTCACATGTACTGGATGTAATGACAATCATTTCATTACATACAATGCTCAAATACAACTACATGTATGTCATACGTGCCAAAAAGTTACCCTGTCAAATTCCTAGATTACTAGAATTTCCTTTTTGAAGTCGTGCTCTCTCAAATTTATTTTATATCATCTCGAACAACTCTCATTTACACTATACTCAGTCAATTCCTGCTGACAACTACTTTTTCAACAACCAGCACTACCCTTTCTTTTTTCCATTATCCCTTATTCCATTATCAGGTCATGGGCTGTATGACAGGGGAATTTCTAGTATAATATATGGGGCAAATTCTCTAAAATGAAGTGCTTTGTGCAAGACGTAAGCTGGGCAATGCCCGGGATTTCTTTAATGTTCAATGAGATAGCACGTAGGTGGGTGTTTAACAGGCTGGTTATCAAGAACCAGATGGAGTTTCCACTCATAAACACACACGCACAAACACACTCGTTAACACAAACCCGCGCACAAACACACTCGTATGCAAATATCCCTGTACGCACAAATACACACACAGATGCACAAACGCACACAGTTCCACAAACACATACAGACGCACAAGCACACGCACAATCATATGCACACATGCACAAACAGACGCGTGCGTACCTACAGATGCATACATGCACAAACACATAAAAACATGCACGCACGCGTCTGAACAAACACACGGAAGCACGCACACACCAGCGCAAACACACACAAGCACAAACACACATGCAAATAAGGGTGCGCCACATGGTGTGGCACATTATTTGAATAACTGACTTTTGCAAAGATAATTATTATTGAATTGCTTCTATTTGAATAACCATTCAGCAAATAATCATTTACTTATCAGATGAAATATTCTTGAGTAATTTCTTAAAACAGTTGAAATAATGTGAAAAGCAATTGCCCGGTTTGTTTTAAAGGTTGCAGCAAAATTCACAGTACAGTTATTTGGTATCAAACGATTAACAATGTCTTACTCTGTTGTGTTGTAAGTGCCAAATATGTGGAAATGTGATTACAAGCTCTTAAAAGCTCAAAAACGAAAAGCGGCCGTAGACTGGAATCTCTTTATTTCGATGACGTAACCCCGAAATTTGGTTATCGTCTTGTCACGTATGTTCTCACGTGAATTGAAAGGCCAATACAAAGCTCAATATAAAACTTATCGCAGTACTAGTTTATGACAAACACTTCGGGTTTTACCGAAGACCTCGTATCAAATATACGTAGATGCTCGCTACTTTACAGTTTTGTTTCGGCATTATTCAATCGTCAAGTCGTTCTCTGATCATGTGACCCAATACTTCGCAAATAATTTTTGCAGCACTTTTCGATTATCACAGGTGACCAAAAGGCTCGTCATGATTATCAGACAATGATATGTACTCCTTTGAGCTAAGGTTAAAAAGTTTAACAATTTTTTACGGTAAGTTATAAGATATCAGTGCTAAAAGTGACAGCATTACAATGACGATAAAACAGACGCGTAAGAACAATAGACATAGTTTTATTGAATGCGTGAAGTATATTTGTGAAAATATTTTGACGAATAAGGTTGCAAGAAAGTGTAAACAGAAACCATCTCTCACAACTACATCACATTTGAGCCGTTTTGGAAAGGGAATCCAATCAACGGCGGTCTCGTGTGGCTGCAATTTTCTGTTCGTTTTTGAGCTTTTAAGAGCTTGTAATCACCTTTCCACATATTTTGCACCTACAACACAACATAGTAAGACATGGTGAATCTTTTCATATCAAATAACGGTAATGTGAATTTTGTTGCAAGTCAACCTTTAGAGGAATCAACCTATAGCAGCAAACAACTTTTGCTATGACATAATGAATAATTCAGAGTTGTGTTAGCATCATCATACAGTTTTCAGATATGAAGTAGGCCTAGTAATCATGAGCGTGATAGGTTAGTGGGAGAGGAAATTGATAAAAACTGATGGGGCAGCATTTGACTGGCTGTTATTTTGGATTTTTTGTGCATGTACCTCCTTATACCATCTGCTCAAAAACTGAACAACTTTATAGCATTCTTCCTAATTTTTTAATAAACAACTGCCAGTGCTTCTGTCACTTAATAAAATTGCTCAACTGTCATCGAGTATATAGCTTGGTCACAAGCATAGACTCAATTTAATGACTTTATGATATATGATAAATTTACAGTTTGTTCTTTATGAGCTAATTCCCAAACAGCTACATAAGCTGTATTTGTGTTTATAGCACTACGGTTATGTAGACTATTCCTAGGTGTCCATTTGTGTTTACAATTTCGGTGATGTTGAGTATAAAAAACAGTCGTTTGTAACAGCCCACAAGCAAAAAAGAGCAGTTTTCCAGAACAACTAATCCTTCAGGGTTGAGAATAACTATTAATGAGGACGAAAAATAACAATTGAGTGGAATCAATAACCGTGGCATAAAAACATGTAGAGAGAATAATGCTGATGCACAAAAACGCAGCTTTATACAAACACTATGACGTTTCTAACCCTTCGCTGTTAGAGTGCAACGGTCGAAGATTCACCATCAATTACTAACAAAAACAATCATATCATTCAAACACTGAAGTAATTATCTTTATGGCGTCTTAAAGAAAGTTGAATAGTTTTATTGAAAGAAAGATTTATGTATTTTTTAATTGGTCAATTTACTTAATAAATGTTGTTATATGCAGATATTGGGATGGATATTACCTCAAATTAGTTTATAGACAGCCAAGGCAGCCTGGCTGGGGCCAGCTCGGTACAACTCAGGACAGCCAATGCAAACTGACCCAGTTCGGCCTGGGTCATATATAAGGAGAAAGGCCCTCTTAGTAAAGATTCGTATAGAAGACACGAGAAAGAAGAGGAGCAAAGCCCATTTGCACTTGCTTGTGAGCTGTTGAATGTATTATTCAATCAATGATCATAAGCGTAGCAAATACATGTATTAAACTCAAAGCAAACCAAGTTATTCTTGAATGTGAAGCTGATTAAGGTGACAGCACAAACCCTTTACAATATCACCAAAACAAGATACCAACAGGGTGTGAAGCCAAGCCACAAGTCCACTCAAATAACAACCCTCCACAACATGAAGAATAGAAACTGAGCAATAAAACACCTGCACACAGGCTAACAGAGGCACCTATAAAAAAACATCTTCAATGACAGCCTGTTTTCATGTCTGTGGAACTTTTTTCCCTCTGCCTGATGAGGCTGTTCTTACTGCCATTGGAGCCTCTTTCTCCATCATCAGCTGAGCCTATTCGCCTTCACTATCGCAACTGCTCAGCCTCTATATCTATGGACTGTCACGACTCTTGTTGGACTGTCAGAACTCAACCAGTCATACGAAACTGAGCAGAAGAACATGGATGATTGTTCGAGTACGGGTATAACATTCATAGGCTATTTTTAAACCTTTTGTCACTAGGTATTATTGTTTTAGAAATTTGTTGGTTGTGTATTTTAATTGTTGAGTTTATAGAATAAAGAAGTATCTGATAACTAATAAATATCAGTATTGCTTATAAAAGCTGAACACCTTCACTAGTGCCTGAACCATTAGTAATTAAATTATTTCACATAACCTATGCAAAAGTGTGCAAACTGAACATAGTCAAAATAGAACAAGATGACGAAGCACATTTAACCCAGATGTATATGTGGATCCTGATTAACTATGTATAACATAATTTCTCCCTCAACACGCATGATAATGTCATTGGTTATCAATTTGTTTGCAAGTAGGTGCACACATGTTAATGATTATCAAATGCATTGTTTTATACAAAATTTCATTAGGACCATTATTAGTACATGCACTGCATGGTTTTTGAAAATAAAAGCTAGATCATAACCAAAAACAATTCAATAAATAATTTTGCAATAAAACAGGGATTTATTCGGGTTGTCAATAAACTAAATGGCTATGTACGATACAGTGACAGAGACTCAGAAACAAAAGACAATCTAATGAACTTCTTCATTTGTTGATGGAAGAGATTTAGAAGATCAAAATATAAGACACAACAGTGTTACAACGAAGCAAACTGGAATCGCATACGTAAAAAAAACAACAGTCGCGGTTTGTCATTTTGTCTTATAGAACACCCTCGCACCCGTTTCATTTTCGATAATATTGTTGTATAGAAGTGTTGGCAAAAGCAAATAGCATAATACAATAAACATAACACCTAATACATTAGACGATCAGCAATAAAGACAGTCATCTACAACCTGCTTAGAAACCAAGCAACCAATTGATGCAAACCAAGCAACTAGTAGAGCAGGAAGATAAACTTATCTTTCAGCCTTTTCCTTTGGAGAGTGGGCTATTCATACAAAGATGTTTCATAGCTAGAAATTTATGCTGAATTCAATTATAATGTTTTTACACCTATGTGTTTGCACGTTTTTGAGCTGAAGAGCACTTTTGAAATGGGAGGGGGCAACTCCAATTTCGCTTGGAAAACCTTACATATTAGTCAAAGAAAACTATTTTATAATCTTGAAAACTAATTAATGTTTTATTTGAGATTTGGTGAGTCAACTCGCAGCATTTTTTTAATCCCTGCCAAGGATGCAGCAAGACTGCTTGTTTCACTGTCTTGATCAGTCTGTGAATGAAACCCTAGTCAGAGAGACTAAACTTCAATATGCGACAGCCAAACACTATTCAAGCAGATGGTTGATATTGGAAGAAAAGAGCATTCCATGTGAAATTGCTCAAAAAGTGCTAAGCATTGAGAACTTTAATAAGAGTTCAGACTTGTTATGTCATTATGCCTGTTATAAAAAGTATTGTAACAGAGTTGCTATGCAAAGAACTGAGAAAACACATGAGAGGAGACAGAAAGAATGTGATACATCAGAAGAGGTGAGACTAGATATTTATAACTTTACAAATTCATGATGATTACTCCATGATGATGGTACTTGGGTGTGAGAAAAAGAAAACATTTTCATTCTTGTCTGCACTTTTTGGGGGCAGCAAAACTAACTCTTTGCAGTTTACATGATGTGTTATAGCCTACAATTTGGACAGAAATGTATAAATAAATTACATGTATGATCCTTCCTTAGTTTTTTGCATATGACCACACAAACTACGCTAGATATGACATGCTGTACTATGCTGAGATGACTAATCTGAAAGTATCGCATAGCAAGGTGTATGAGGCTCTAATGAAGAAGGGGTATTTTACTTATCAATCACGACATCACTGTCCATTCAGCTCTATCGCTTGTGATCAATCTATTGAGCAAGCAGTTAGAATAGACTCACAGTCTCACGATGGAATCATAGGGTTTACCAGGAAGTCATCGGCCTCTCAGCGATGGACTTTATCTCACTCGAAACAAACAGCTGTACATACAGACATGAAGATGCTAGTGCTTGGTGATTCGGATACAGCAACTTATGAGATGCGTGAAAAGGCATGGAAGGCTGATGAGGAAATGAGGGAAGTCATGAAAGACTCATAACAGCAAGAACTCGTTTGCGTTTCAAACCACAAAGCCTCCATTGAAGTGAAGCAGGATCTTGAAATAGCAAATGTGATATGAGAGAAACAGCTTTCAGAATTTGTACAGAAGAGGTTAAGCACCCAAGAAATGGATTGCAATGCATTTATCAAGTCAAACAAGCTCAAAACCTTCACCACATTACCATCAGCTAAGAAGAAATCAAAAGAAAAAGTCCTAGAATGTTCGCACAGACTGTTTGAGAACTTGCTAGTGATCAGCCAACAGCGTAACTTGGATTTGAGAAGTGTTATCATTTTCTTTTTTCAACATCAGCTGGTCCCTGGCTAACTCTGATGGCTCTATATTGAAGACTGCTGAATTGACTCTGATGGCTGCTGTTGAGAAAGATGCTGATGGTCAACCATCAACCTATGTTAACCAGGATCAGCCACCAGTTTTTGACGCTGTTGTGGTTGTTGCTATGGCTGAAATTCAGACCCTGAAAGCTCCTCCAACTTTTGGAATGGTTGCAAGTCAGCTTTTGCAACGGATAGTTAATATTGGAAGCGTGTATCAAACATGCCGTGTGGATTTTGTTTGTGACACATACCCTGATATCAGCATTTATTGAGGTGAGAGAAGTCGTAGAAGTGTGAAAGGAAGGCAGAAGGTTGCTGTGTTTAGTCCAAACTAATCAGTGCCAAAATGGTCTGAATTTTTAGCAGATGGCTCAAACAAGACTGCCCTAGTGAAATCTTTGGAAGCATACGTGGAGCAAGTCAACTGTGAAACAAAAACTAGATCTTGTAACACCTTTTTCTCAAGAATGCCACATGATCAGCTATGACCTTGATGGATCAATTGCTGTAAGCTAAATGGATAGTTTGACATCAGACCACGAGGAGGCAGATACGTGCATGTTATCACATATCGCAAAGATAATGGAAGACAAATCCAGCTCAAAAGTTCTAGTCAAGTGCCAGGACACAGATGTTTTCCTAAGCTGTCTATCTCTAGTGGATGAGTTGCCATCACAGAAACTCATTTACTGCTGTGGTAAGGAGCAGTTGAGATATGTAACCATAGGCTGTCTGTCTACTGACCTCACACCCGAACGATGGAAAGCACAGCTCGGGTTCCATGCTCTAGGTGGATTCGACAGTGTAAGCGCATTCTATTCCAAAGGGAAGATAACTTTCTTCAAGCTGCTAAAGAACATTCCTGAATTCTCTAACATACTGAAATCATTAGGAACAGATTTTGAAGTTGATGGTGCAATAAGAGAATATATTGAGACATTCATATGCAGATTATATGGTGAAGAGACAAATTCCATCAATGAAGCACTGTATAAGATCTTCTGCTGACCGTCTCGCACATCGCAATCAAATCTACCACCCACACTAGATGAGTTAAATCTCCATATATCTAGGGCTGCCTATCAGGCCGCAATACGGAGAAGAGCCAAGCAAATCATCATCAATGCTCCATCCCTCAGCAACATGGATGCTTTATGGAAGGTGGAGAGCTTAAAGCTAGATGGATGACACAACAACCAGCACTTCCTGATGTGCTCATAACATGTTTTGTCGATGCAGAACTGGGTGCCAGTCTAGTCGCTGTCAGTGCAACAATACAGATCTCAAATGTATGGACACGTGCAGATGCAGCTGCTGTAGCAATAGAAATACAGAAGATGGAAATGAAAGTTGTGTTTTAGAAGACTCAGATGACTGTGAATTAGAAGGTTAGGATTTGAGTGGAATTGTAACCAGAGGTGTGCTTCATGTTTGATTAGAATACGTATGTGTTATACCGTATGAAGACTGACTAATTGCAATTTCACTTGCATAATAAAGTATACGGTTCAACATAATGAGCATTAATGATGAATATATGTATACTAAAATATTATATACGCATGGTCTGTCTTTAAAAATACTTTTCATTCTGTTTTGCAGATCTGTAATGATATAGGAGTTGCGGAATAACAAGGACAAACTTTAAAGCTGCCACAATATCAACCAACCAAACTGAGATCACATAATATTATATAATACAATTATAATACTATTCAAATATTTGAATAATAAATATTTTAGTGTTATCAGAATTGATTCCAACTTAGGTTATTGCTAATTATTTAGTATTTATATGCCATTTTCATTATCACATTGCTGGTAGAAGCACATAAAACACTACAGCCATTTATTTAATTAAAATAATATATTAATTATATTGCTCAAAAACGAACAATCTGAGAGGTGTAGAAACCAGATATTTGAAATCAGTTCAAAATTCTGATCTAGATGCCACTCTTATTACATAGCCCACTTTCAAAAGGAATAAATCACTTTTTTGAGAGCTTTTTGATGCCCTCCTTCTCTACTAAACCAATTGACGTCTCTTTCTTCGCGGGCTACTTCCGGTGGAAATAGCCCATGCTACTTCCTGTGGAAGCAGCCCATGAAGATAGAGAAACATTCTCATGTCTCATGAAAGAGACATCGATTGACATGCCAGAAAACCATTATAAGATATCATACCTGTACAAGACACAACCAAGACAATTGGAGTTAGTAATCCTTTCCAATCATTACTTTTATGACGGACTTAGGAGAAGTTCACTTAATTGCTAACCCTCTGTAACATAAAGAACAAAACCTGAGCGCCTAAACACCTTTCCACAGGCCAACAGAGACATCTACAAAAGAGAACAGCTCCAACGGCTCAGCATCTATCTATTTATCTCTCTCCTTCTCAAGGACCTGGCGAGGCATGTTTCTCTGTCTCTGGAGCCTCCCTCTCTCGTCCCTTTGCCTTTGAAGCCTCTATATTTCGGATATTATATTTTATTTTTGGAGCCTCCTCCATTATCAGCTGATTCTCTTCTACTTCGCTATCTCAACTACCGAGCCTCTAAATATAAGGACTGCCACGACTCTCGTTTGACTGTCAAAACTCAATCATAAAGACCGAGCAAGCAAACATCGACAACCGTTCGAGTAAGGAAGTAACTTTTATTGGCTATTTTAACATTTTGTCATTAATATTGTTTCGAATTCTGGTAGTTGTGTATTTTAATTGTTGGACTTATAGAATAAAGAAGTACCTTTTACTGGTAAATATCAGGATTGCTTACAATAGCTCAACACTTTCATTTGTACCTAAATCAGTAATAACCAAATTAGTCCCCATCTGGCAGAGCAAAAGTACACAAACTGAACGTAGTCAAAATAGAATGACAAAGCAAATTCAACACTGGTGTTGTGCGTGTGTTCAGATTAGTTATGCATAACATAGTTTCTCCATGTCCATCCATGAAAATATCATAGCTGTTGACGATTAATCAGAAAATGTGTATACATGTGAGTAATGATGGTCAATGTTGCCAAATTTTTTAAAACGTACTAGTTTGAAAATGGTTTATTGGTAAATTCTATCAGTCCGTAAGCTAGTCGTTTTACAAACTACGATAACCTCCCTCACCAAAGATTGAGGGAAAGTGCGTTAGTCATGCATATATCGGTTTATAGCCAATTAAATAAATCTTATCACGTGTACTACGAGCGTTGCGATAGGCGACGGTGAGAAGAAAGAGAGGTGGATATGTACACGTATTACAAAAACATCACACCATTTTATTCACTTCTGTAAATGCTTTCAATTGAAAATACAGTTCATATAACCTAAAAACCAAGGGTTTTACCAGTCAAGGCACTCACCTTTTCTAACGGAACACAACTTTAAAATTTATCGATACTAGCGGCAGAAACGACTGTTCAGTGTAGACCTTTATATATCGAGATTCGATATATAACGGCTGCACGACAAGATTATGCAATGAACTTTTGACCTCATCGTTGGATTGGCCACAAATATGTGTTTGCCTGAATGTAAACAAGGCGCTGGGCTTCCTCTTCAGGTCATAGACTTGTCGTATTTCCCTGTGGTGGGTGTTGCTGTCCGTTACTGCTCCAAGCCAAGGGGTATGAATCAACTAAAAGTTCTTCGGTTAAACTATTCGTATCCTGTAGAAAAAGCATATAAACGTGTCAAGTCAAATCAATTAATCATAAATGGGCATTAAGCGACATTTTGATTAAGTAACATGAGTAGATAACTCTTAGTCTGGGTTTTTTGTGATTTTTAAATTTGGTTGGGGCAATGTTGTTATTAAGGTTGAGGGTAGGGATTAGGTGGGAGCAAGAACTTTCAATAAACATTGAAAGTTCTTGGTGGGGGTGTGTCGTGTGAAAAAAATTGGTTAGCTATAAAGGGTCCGCAAAAAAAGGAGTGTTCTTTAACATTGGTGTTGATCGCACCTTTAGTGCTTTTGTGGTGTGTATTGCGTAGGTGGACATTTGAAAGAAAAAACGGGTTGGTATTGCAATTTCTTCATTTATTATTTTGTTTTTTGGTTTTTTTTCGGCCGTCCTCCGACGCTCTGCAAGGATGGCCAATGACCACTCAGACATGAGGTCAGAAATCCTCTCATTTTTTTTAAGTTTAAACACCTAAGCTTTTCTGTTCACAGACTCGAGGGAGTCTATGTGCTTGGATAAAATTGGAGACCAGACAGTTGATGAATATTCAAGAACTGGGCGGCAGATGGTTTTAAAAAAAGGGTTTTTGTTTTGGGTGAGCAACTTCTGAGGGCCCTCATGATTATGTATAGTGTTGATAAGGATTTGGTTATAGTCTTTTCTATGTGAAGGTTAAAGTTGATTTTATTGTCTATAATCACTCCGAGATATTTAAAGTGATTGACATAAGTTAGTTGTTGGCCTTTCATAAGATAGTTGTGAAAAAAGGTCCTCTCATGAGACCTAAAAAAAGTTCTCTCACATTTTGTGATGTTAAATTCCATTTGCCATTTATCAGCCCAGTCTATGAGCAAATCAAGATCTTCTCGAAAATTTGCACAGTCTCTGGCTGACTCAATCTGGGAATATAGGAGAGCATCATCAGCAAAAAGTCTGAGTCTAGAGGTCTTAATAGCCGCTGTCATATCATTTATGAAAATCAAAAAGAGGAGGGAGCTTAAAACAGATCCCTGGGGTATACCATAGAAAACTGGACATGGTTTGGAGTATGTTTAATTTATAAAAAGGGTCTGTGTGCGTTCCTTCAACCAATCCTCGCCCCAGGAGATCTAGATTAGTTTGGGTAAGTTTGAATAAAAGTTTGCTGTGGGACACTTTGTCAAAGGCCTGAGAAAAATTAAGGATAACTGCATCAGTTTGGATTCCATTATTAAATGATTCAATGTGTTTATATGAGCTGTGAGGATTAGCTGACTTTCACAGCTTTTCAAGCGAAAAACCATGTTGGCAGTCATGGAAAAAATCAATGGAGTCTAAAAAGTTGTGGATGGAGTGTGCGACTATGTGTTCTGTGGTTTTTGACAGTACGCATGTCTGAGAGATTTGACGATAGTTAGTTGGCAGGAGCTACCTTTATTTTTAAAAATGGGTATGACAGTAGCCATTTTCCAATCCTTAGAGACAGTATGGTTGGATGAAGAGTATTGCATTATCTTGGTAAAAGTGGTGTGATATAGGAGGCTAGGTGTTTCAGCAACGAGGTGCTCAGTTCATCTGGGCCAGCAGCCTTAGAAGGGTTAAGTTGTTTTAAGAGTTTTAAGACACCATCGTTGGAAACAGTTATTGCCTTGGTCTTTTGTTTGGTGGCGTTTGCTACAGTTTCGTTTGTTGGGGAATGGGATAAGCACTATTATCAACTGTGAAAATGGAGGAAAAGTGTCAGCAAAAGTGTTGGCTATATTATCAGATGGTTTGCCAGTGTTGTCGTGCAAGGTTTTGACTGTGTTACTGGATCCTCTTTTTGAAGATATGAATTTAAAAAGAAGTTTATTGTTGTCTTCTGTCAGCTCATGACAGATATGGATATTTAGAGAGTTGTTATAGTGTCTAATTAGTTTTTTACATTTTTTAATTTGAAGCTGGAGCATCTGCTTATTTTCGACGGTCGGGTACTTTTGAAATGTTTTAAACAATCTATTCCTTCTATGAATCTCTTTAAAGCTGGTGTGTTTAATCCAAAATTTTTGTTTACATTTTTTAAGGGGAAAATTAGGGATAGAGGCATTAGCTGCTGCCATAATTCCAGTTTTAAAGGATTGCAAAATGCCATTAATGTTGGATTTGATTGATATGAGATTAGTTATTTGTCTGTCAAGAGCTTGGGATTGGATTGTTAGTTCAGGGTAGGGTTTGAGGGTTCGTGTGAGGGTTTTACAAGCTACTACCATATTTATTACAGAGTAGGTGCAACAACAACAACAAAAAACAGCATTACATTGTACTTGATGCAGTGTATTTTCACCTCTTCTAGCAGCTTTCTTGTCATACAATTCTCTTGACACTAACTGTATACGATTATTAAAAGCTATCAATTTTAAGGATCATTTTAATGCATGAATTGTTACAAGTTAACAATTCGAAGGCTTCTGATACAGTTACAATGAAGCAATATATGTAAATATATTATGGTAGTTCTCATTATTGTACTGATATATGTGACAGTGGCTGTGATTTTCGGACTTCGCAGTAGATCTCTTTATGTTCAGTATAGAGCCGTGAAGTTGAATCTTCGGTCGTATGCTGTGCTCATGGATATTTGATTATGTTTTCCCATTGGTCAATTGCGACCTGCTCTTTCACCTCGTGACCTCTGTTTTATCATCAGTCCACCGCATCGATCGGAAAATTCCGTTTTTTCTGTAGTCAAGCGATCCATATCTGGTTCAAAATAGCGGATCGTGTAGGAAGGTATGAAAACGCAGATGATCTAGAAGAGTACTTTTACACCGAACAAGACGCAGTGATTTTTTTAAATTTTTATTTTATTTAAATTTTTTTTTTTAAAACACTGCGCAAGTGTGGAATATTCGGTGTGTGTATGCCAGCTATTCCAGTACAAGTAAACTTTCTTATTGATGAGGCAGTGATAACGGCAAAGGAGCTAACCCTGTTATATCATACTTCCACTATTTTCTTGAGATTTATGGCTTAGGAGAAAGGAAACTAGTGATCTATGCAGATAATTGCAGGTTTGTCTTTCTTATGGGTCTGTCCCTCTAACATTCAGTGTATGTAATCCTTGAAAAGTTTGATAATGAAGTTATATGCATGTCTGATTTGCAGTGCGCAGAACAAAAATAATGCTATGATGAAGTATCTTTTGTGGAGGGTGGAAACTGGTAGGAATGCTCATGTCGAAATTAATTTCTTAGTGGCTGGACACACAAAGTTTTGTTGCGATCTCTGTTTTGGCTGGCTGAAGAAGCAAATCAGAAGAACTCAGGTGTCTTCACTACGAGAAATTCAAAATATAAGTAATGCAGGTGACATAGTCCAATGACATATCACTGGCGCAGCTGTACTGCATCACAGTTATGCTACAATTTAGATGTTTTTAATTTTATAAGCGTCCCTAATCACTCGTTCACCCACTTCACAGGCGGTTTTGAGATCTTCCACTTCTAATAGAGCTCAGCTTGTTGGAGCCCAAGATGGATCTGTCATTGTTCCAGTTCTCGACTGGTCCAGCTTTCTTGAAGGCAAAGATATTAAACAGCTACTCAAGCAACACCAGTTCACCATGTCTGCTACTAATCCAGGTATTAGTGGTCTTCATTTTGATGTTGTGTTCATTGCTGTGTGAATACATCAGATAATAACTAAATTATTGGTGTATCTGGTCTTCTTGAAGGTATCATCACAACAAAGTTGCGCCAATCTTCGGTGGAGACAACATCTCATCAGATCTGGTCCGCTATACCAGAAGGCATACCAGAGACGATCGAACCACCAGGTTTGGACTATGACAGACGTGTGTACTTGGCCAAAGACATTAGGGAGTTTTGTACAGAAGAGACGAGAGACCTTGTCTGCCCACTGGTTCCAGGTAGGTATTGTTTCAACCTTGCTTATTGGACGTCTCTCGTGTGAGTTTACTCCTGCTCCATGTTTGCTAAATGGGTCGCTTTGCCTTCTTTCGTATTGAAGCTATGGTGGCTTGATTTTGTCTTGTGATCAGAGCATTTGAAAAACTGATGGATTTGTCTATTGCAGACGATGAGCCAATCCCATCTACTTCCAAACATTGTAAGAAATCGAAGTCTGCAGTGGATGTTACTAAGAAGTCTACGATGAAGAAAAGTATAGTCAAACAAGCCAGCAAGAAGAGGAAGGAAGCAAGAGAGAATGATGAGAGTGATGAGTACACTCCCCAGCCTACCAGGCGCCCTCGGGCTAAGAAATGACCATCTAAGTTATCTCCCCTGAAAACTGTTTTTTGGAGTTATCTCCTTACTAATAAGCATTAGTTCTCTAAGGATTGAAATAAATACTTCTATTCCTCTATTGTAACATACCTGGACATGTGTAAGTATGTTCCAAACCCATTGAATTCGTGCATGTTATATTTGACAGAAAGACATAGCAATCATAGGCGAATGCTTATCGTAACAGGCCGCAACCTGTTTTTAAATTTAACTACAACCATTTAATCATTTTTATCAATATTGGCTGATTTCGTCTTATTGAGATAGCAATGATGGTCATTCATATCAATTTTGGGGTGTTTGCTATTGTGCAATTAACACAGGCTATAGATAGAGAACAGAGTTTGATGTAGCCGCACTAAAGGTCAAGGTCAATACTAAGGTCACGACCTTAGAAAATCCATCGATCAGGTTCGCAGCGTCAAGTTTAGTCTGTGCTCAAAATTTCATTCCGAATGATGCGGTTGATGATGCCGTTGCTAAGGACCACACCGTTGCTAAGGACCACACCGTTGCTAAGGACCACACCGTTGCTAGGGACCACACAAAAAAGTTAGCGCTTTGCTGACTCTCCAGATTTAAACTCTTTTATTTTCAGAACAATGGATTATGTATTCCGCTGACATTCGCTGTCAGAAAACACAGCTGACAACGGTAGGATGGCCGAATTTAAAAAAATTAAATTGATTCTGAATCCTCACAGAATTCTGCATCTGATTATATATCATACTCAGAAACTCCCTATTCACCTCAAAGTCTGAAAATGACAGCCCCTGTCACATATAGGGACTTTGAGATATATGACGTTAAATTTTGCCAATATAGCATTTTGCAGTGTAAATTTGCAACAATGTCGAGCAATCGAATCAGCTATGCAGAGACACAACTTTCGGCGAACTGGAAGTGCAGGTGGTTTCACCACGTACACTAACACAGTATCATTTGTTGATGTAGATGGTAATGTTGTTAGTAGTTGTTATAGGATGTTGTTAGTGCGAGTGTGTCTGTTTTATTTCACTATGAGTAACAAAAAGAGCATCTATAGTCATACCTCGACAAACGAGCTTAATGTATTCCGAGACTGGGCTCGTATGTCAATTTACTTGCATCTCAAAGCACTATTTCCTATATAAAATGACTAAATACAAATTTAAGATATGGTTGCATCAAATTTGAGTTGATCTTAAAAAAAAGTATGTTTTTGTCTATCAGTTGATATGTTGTTTGTTGTGTTAGGCAATCGCATTGTCAAGATATTTGAAGATTAAAATCGAAAAAAATTGATTGCGGCAAAAACACTCAGGCCAAAAAACATGCCCAGACTTGCTCAAAATGATGTATTCTAACGCGTGATACAACCTGTCTCTATTTCTCATATTCACATCAGCTATTGCAATAAAAGTCTATTTCTACGCCGCTGTATTGGCATATATTTTATCTTGTATTTGCTCATGTTGGCTAGAATAAAATTTTAAATCCCGCTACAGATACATTATTATCAATGTCTCAAACAAAGAAAACTAAAAACTTGTTATATTAGCTTCCTCTAAATTAAATACTGTGTAAACATCTTAGCTCCGACTACCAATTTTACCAGCCTACGGTAATTATGTCTAGCAAACCCGTGATATACAGCCCCCCCTTGCATAGTTTTAAGCAAATTACTGCACAAACCTCATTTTTGCAAAAGAACTTCTCAATTGAGCTTAATTACTGCTGTGACTAAAACACTCTTTCCTGATTTGTGGAGACCACCAGTAGTCCTGTGTTGCTTAAAGTTGCACTAAAAGTAGTCCTGTGTTCCTTAAAGTTGCACTAAAAGTAATCCTGTGTTCCTTAAAGTTGCACTAAAAGTAATCTTATGTTCCTTAAAGTTGCACTAAAAGTAATCCTGTGTTCCTTAAAGTTGCACTAAAAGTAGTCCTGTGTTCCTTAAAGTTGCACTTGGTGTAATCCTGTGTTCCTTAAAGTTGCACTAAAAGTAATCCTGTGTTCCTTAAAGTTGCACTAAAAGTAGTCCTGTGTTCCTTAAAGTTGCACTAAAAGTAATCCTGTGTTCCTTGAAGTTGCACTAAAAGTAATCTTATGTTCCTTAAAGTTGCACTAAAAGTAATCCTGTGTTCCTTAAAGTTATTCTAACAGCAACACACCTTAAAACAACTAAATGGCGAGTGATCAACAGTGAAAATCGTTGTACTGCATCGCTCAACTATCACTTAGTACTTCTGAGAAATATGTATCTTCCACCACAGATATTTAGGAGTGAATGTCTCAAAATTTATTTATTTACTTTGCCTTAAAAAGTCAACACCAAAGTAAAGGAAAAGCCTAAATACATACAGTCGATATTTTGCGCAAAGAATTGTTATGCTAAATAGACCGGTCAAATAACACACCACAACAATAACACTCCGCAACAATAACACAACACAACAATAACACACCGCAACAATAACACGCCGCAACAATAACATTCCGCAACAATAACACACCACAACAATAACAAAACGCAACAATAATACACCACAACAATAACGCACTACAACAATAATGCACCACAACAATAACACACCACAACAATACCACACCACAACAATAACACAACAATAACACACCGCAACAATAACACACCTAAACAATAACACACTGCAACTATAACATATTTTCTGGTGCTTTTTCATAAATAGCACCAAATCATGTAGCCCTTCCTCATTTTCTTCCTCTTTTCAGGTTCTGCTTGCATTGGCCTGAGCTTGTAGAATGACTATCACTTAGCCCTTCTGTGTCTCATGTAACCATATGCTAATTGCTGCTAATTGTTTTATTATCATTAAAGAATATGTGTATTAGAAAGGGGATAAATGTTTTTGCACTTTTTTGGTTACAACTGTTATAGCTGAAAATCATGTTTTTGAAATAGCTCTATTAGCAATGTTGCCACACAAGTAAATGTCAAGAGATTAGTTGATAGGTAGGAAACTTAGCAATTACAATACATACCTGCAGCATATATTATCTCTCACTACAGAAACAAGTATGCATTAACAACCATTGCTTACGTGCTACAATATTCTATTCTTATCATTTGATTGTGGAGTTGGGATTATCTACTCAATCCATAGCAACACTATTAGTAGGAACACAACTCCTATTCAGTCCATCCATTTATATAGAAGTAGCTTAATAGTTATATTCATTCTATGTCTAGCAACTAAGCAACATCAGTTAATTGAATACTTATAGTTGATCGATCAACATGTATATTGTATCATAATATGTTACGTCTAGACTGCTATTCTAACCTCAACCCAGACTCTTAGAGGGTTGATTGGAGGTGTATGTACAGTAGCGTATTTACATGTATATGATACATCGTTACATGAACTATAGCATTGGATTAGCCTTGTTGTAGAACCGTAACCTGACCATCACTAGGCTACCTCCCACCTATCGGCATCGACACTCACATAGACAGTGAATAACACTATAGCACCAGCTAACCAGAGTCCTCTGCACCTAACGACAAACACAGCTGAAATGAAGACTATCCATATATAAGGAGATTTGGACTCGTACTAATACTGAAGGTAGATAGCTCATTTACAACACAACAAAAACATTTCTTGCTTTTTCTTTTTGGACAAGTGCTTTTACAGCTTGTACTCAACTTTCCCAATTTAATTAGCTTTCACATTAGGTATCACATTTTATATCCTTCAATTTAGCATAGCTTTTACATCACATTAGGTATCACATTTTATATCCTTCAATTTAGCATAGCTTTTACATCACATTAGGTATCACATTTTATATCCTTCAATTTAATTAGCTTTTACATCGGTATCACATTTTATATACTTCAATTTAGCATAGCTTTTACATCGGTATCACATTTTATATCCTTCAATTTAGCATAGCTTTTACATCGGTATCACATTTTATATCCTTCAATTTAGCATAGCTTTTACATCGGTATCACATTTTATATCCTTCAATTTAGCATAGCTTTTACATCGGTATCACATTTTATATCCTTCAATTTAGCATAGCTTTTACATCGGTATCACATTTTATATCCTTCAATTTAGCATAGCTTTTACATCGGTATCACATTTTATATCCTTCAATTTAGCATAGCTTTTACATCGGTATCACATTTTATATCCTTCAATTTAGCATAGCTTTTACATCGGTATCACATTTTATATCCTTCAATTTAGCATAGCTTTTACATCGGTATCACATTTTATATCCTTCAATTTAGCATAGCTTTTACATCGGTATCACATTTTATATCCTTCAATTTAGCATAGCTTTTACATCGGTATCACATTTTATATCCTTCAATTTAGCATAGCTTTTACATCGGTATCACATTTTATATCCTTCAATTTAGCATAGCTTTTACATCGGTATCACATTTTATATCCTTCAATTTAGCATAGCTTTTACATCGGTATCACATTTTATATCCTTCAATTTAGCATAGCTTTTACATCGGTATCACATTTTATATCCTTCAATTTAGCATAGCTTTTACATCACATTAGGTATCACATTTTATATCCTTCAATTTAGCATAGCTTTTACATCGGTATCACATTTTATATCCTTCAATTTAGCATAGCTTTTACATCGTTATCACATTTTATATCCTTCAATTTAGCATAGCTTTTACATCGGTATCACATTTTATATCCTTCAATTTAGCATAGCTTTTACATCGGTATCACATTTTATATCCTTCAATTTAGCAAGTGGTAAAAACTCTCTGTTTTCAAATACTGTATATGGCATCCTTAGCACCACAAAGCACTTCACCACGCACTTCACCTTGCGTTGAAGATGAACTTTTCATATCAAAACCAACAGAGATCAAAACTTTGTTATCATTATCACCAATAGCCTGTAGCTACGCAAGTCGTTTCAAATGACCACTAAATTTATCATTTCTGTTATAGTCCTTACCTAATTTCAGAAAAACCATCATAACATTTTGTTTAATTAATCAACACAAGCATAAAAAAGTTGCTCAAGTAAAATGTCATCGTTGGTTTAACCATGGCATTTTTTCATGGCTGCTACCTGCCTCAGGATGTGACATCTGCTGCTTTTGACCTCAGGATGTGACATCTGCTGCTACTGACCTTAGGACATGACATCTGCTGTTACCTACCTCAGGATGTGACATCTGCTGCTACCTACCTCATGACATGACATCTGCTGCTACCTACCTCATGACATGACATCTGCTGCTACCTACCTCAGGACATGACATTTGCTGCTACCTACCTCAGGACATAACATCTGCTGATACCTACCTTAGGATGTGACATCTGCTGCTACCTACCTCAGGATGTGACATCTGCTGCTACCTACCTTTGGACATGACATCTGCTGCTACCTACCTTAAGACATGACATCTGCTGCTACCTACCTCAGGATGTGACATCTGCTGCTACCTACCTTAGGACATGACATCTGCTGCTATCTACCTTAAGACGGGACATCTGCTGCTACCTACCTCAGGATATGACATCTGCTGCTACCTACCTCAGGACATGACATCTGCTGCTACCTACCTCAGGACATGACATCTGCTGCTACCTACCTCAGGCCATGGCATCTGCTGCTAGCTACCTCAGGATGTGACATCTGCTGCTACCTACCTCAGGACATGACATCTGCTGCTACCTACCTCAGGACATGACATCTGCTGCTACCTACCTTAAGACGTGACATCTGCTACTACCTACCTCAGGATGTGACATCTGCTGCTACCTACCTCAGGATGTGACATCTGCTGCTACCTACCTCAGGACATAATATCTGCTGCTACCTACCTCAGGATGTGACATCTGCTGCTACCTACCTCAGGACATGACATCTGCTGCTACTGACCTCAGGATGTGACAGCGATTTGTCATTTAAAGAAATCTTCAGCTTCAATTGTTGCTAACAGGAATAGGCAACCGTTTTTAGGTCGCATTATAATATCTGCAAAATTATTGATACAATTACAACCATAAATTTATATTGTAAGCTGCTAGTTATAGTTGAAAAGAGCCCTATAGTAAACTGACAAAACTTAGTAGTCAGTATGCTTCAGCATGCAGTCTCAAAAGTCTCATGTTGTGATGCATTTTAGGATTTCACCATCCAAGTGTGTTTACTGTCTGTTCCATCGCAGAATGCATGCATTGGAGTACTTCAACAAAGGGTATTGTTGTGCAAATATTGCCAACAGCCCGGTCAAACTTTAGAGTTTAGCTCATTAAATCCTGTAATCATAATGTAATCATAATGTAATCATAATGTAATCATAATGTAACCATATTGTATAGAGGTGGAACGAGACACGAGACGGCTCGAGTATCGACCTGTCTCGTCTCGTATCGGTCTCGTCTCGACTTAACTATTGCCAAACTCGAGACAGGAAATAGAACTAAAGCGCCTGCGCACGGTTGTTAAAACATGGCTTCTTGCGGTAGCAGCAACTCCATATATTGTAATGGATTGCGGGCAACTGCCTTTAAAGTTATACCCGGTCCGTAACTACCTGTTGCTACTGATTATGTTGGCCACTGAGTCTAATCATGTAGTCCAGACAACGGCCCTGTTATTTTTTAGTTCGGTTCTGTGTCCTTAAAACAGATACCGGGTCGTATCTAATTACTCTTCGGATAATCCAATTTAATAAGTCTTTTGCGGGTAAAATGTCTGTATTTTATCGTATCGTGTCTAAACGCCAGCTGCCCTTCATAAAATTCGGGCCTCTTTTACGTATATACTAACAATCGCGGGTAAAACTTGCCCGGACACGGAGAAACGAACGAAAGGCCGTGTCGACCACAGTCCGTGTTCGGTTAACAATGACGTTTTGTTAGTTCAATATAAGAATATACATGTGCATGTATACAGTAATTAATATAATTTCATGAGTACAATTTAAATATAATTCACATACTACAGCTAATACACAAACAAAACTTAACATTAATGAAACGATAAGAATGAAAGTGTTATTGTGTGTTTTTTTAGTTGCGGTATTTCTTTGTAGAGCGACGGCTATCGGTTTCATTACATTAAAAAGTAAGAACTATTCAATAGATGGTAAAAATATACATGTACAAAGCAATATGTTTATAATAATTATGATCAATCAAGCTCAAAATTCTTAGAATATATAACTTCGGTATTTTAGAGCTGTTTGTGTCACTTTTGTTTACAAAAACTACATGCATATCACTATTAAAATGTTGTATTTAAATCGTTTACACCAGGTGAAAATTCAATTTAAAAAGAGTTTGATTAATTTTATATATACCAAGTAGCTAGTACTTGTGTAGTGAAATCATCACCAAATGCTCATTATTTTACTGTCTCGTGTCTCGAGTCTCGAATTTTTACAAGACAGTGTCTCGAGTCTCGTCTCGAGCTTAAAAAACCTGTCTCGTTCCACCTCTAATATTGTAAACATAATGTAATCATAATGTAATCATAATGACCATATTGCTGATAATGCCATTGAGGGTGCCTTAAAGGGGTGGTCACACGAGAGCCGAAACAAACTAAACGACGCAAAACTACGTTGGTGTCTGTTGTAAACTGTTCGGCCGAAGACATTTCTGGCTGAAACGAACCATTTCGGTCCTGCTCGAAATTTCGTGGCCGAACCCTTGTTCTTATTGGTTGGTTAAAATTCCAGCATGCATGCGTCACATTTTTCCTTACATGTGTGAGCAAAGTTAAAAAAGAAATGGGACGATCTTTTTATTTCGTTAATTAAACAACATGAAGCAATTTACGACAAGGCTCACCCGGACTACATCAAAAAATATGGCGTCATTTACAATATTTGGTTCTTCATTTCAAATGAAATGAGAGCACAAAACTATATAAAATTTGTTGGTAAATAAGTAAAATAATTAAAAGACGTCATCCATTGCTATTTTAATGATATATTGTAAAAGGATTTTGCCGGGTTTACTCAGGCACAATGTAGCTTGTGACTGTGTTGCATAAATGTAAGATGTTGCACTTGAGTGTTGCATAAATGTAAGATGTTGCACTTGAGTGTTGCATAAATGTAAGATGTTGCACTTGAGTGTTGCATAAATGTAAGATGTTGCACTTGAGTGTTGCATAAATGTAAGATAATGGGTGTGGTTTTCTTTTGTGTAGAATAGAAGTAGATATGTAGAAGTAATGTGTCATACTCATCTTGATGAAGAATCGTTGACTGATTTATTCATGTAAAACCACAGTACTATGATAAAGACAGTTTTGGTTTGTTATGTACTCAGCATAGAAAAACATTCATGTTAACAAAAAATATAATTTTGTTGATGGAAAGGGTTGGCAAAATTTTTGTATCGAGTGATTTTGTTTTCAGCAGCTGAACGATCTTCTGATAAATCTGCTGCGTAATTATAATTAATAATTGTTCCTCAAAGTTTTTTGTTTACAATAGAAATATTTAGCTCAAATACATAAAAACTACCAATGAAACAGTGTCCTGTCTTCATGCGTATGGTATCTAGGAAACAAAGTGAATTCGGATGCCGTGTGACATGTGGCTTAGCCGAACCGAACCAACTTCCGAACCAAACCAAAGTCGGTTCGACCATCGTTTGACCACGGCTTTACTCTCCTTCATGAGGTTTTGCCAGGAGCTAGCAGCCCTAAAAGTAATTCATCAGCAATCACTGGCTCAGTAGGTAGGATTGCATGTTGTCTCATTAATCTGCTATTTTATTAGCCATCATGTCGCTGATCAAATTGAGTTGGTCTGATATATATACTCTAGGAGAGGTGATACACATATCTGGCGGGGAAGTAGGTCCGGGCTGTGACAATTGGAATAATCACATATTCAAAATAGATACACAATAGATACTCTATTGATGTCGTTGTTCAGATCCTAGAAAGAATCAGGCATCATTGGTCTTGCTGCCCATATCAGTTACTCTGTTTTGCTGGTGGCAATGACAGATATAGGTGTAGGAGATACGGCGTCAATGAGGCGTCAATGAGGCGTCAATGGGCTAGCTGTCCATTCAGATAAGAATTCTTTATTAGACCTCAACTGACGAAACTTATAAATAGTGACTGAGCTGTAGCCATACTATGGATGGTCCTGAAAACCTAGTTTAATAGGTTAAATATATTCAGTGGCTTTCTATAGATCATAGATAGTGTCAAGAACTAAACACACTAAAAAGTGTTATCTTAAAACACTGGTACAGAACTGGTTCTATTAGGTACTCATAGATCACGAGCAAAGAACTGATTATATTACGTACTCTCAGACTACTAGTAAAGAAGTGATGGTATTAAGTAATTTTAGATCACTTGTAAGGAAGTGTTTAAACAGCATATACATTTATCATAAACAGTATGTCAATTTCTTATAAACAGTACATAAATTTATTCTAAAAAGTATATACAGTAGCTCTACCCTAATCTGTATATACATATGTTCTAAACAGCATATACTTCCATCATAACAGTAAGTACATCTATCTGCTTATTTATTGTACGTTATACTTGATATAACTATTTGGCTAAAAAAGTATGCAATAAAATAAAAGGGTTCTGTTTATTTTGCGGTTAATCCATCTCATATATCCCAAATTTATTTTTTTGATCAACTTTTATTTCTTCATTATTTTTATTCATATTAATAATTTTTTACTAGTACTTTTAATTATTTTTTTCCTCAAACTTGGTATAACATTGGAGTCAATGAGTGCAAAAGTCAATGAGTGCAAAGGTCAATGAGTGCAAAGGCCAATGAGTGCAAAGGTCAATGAGTGCAAAGGCCAATGAGTGCAAAGTGGCCCAGAACACTTTTAATGTATACTACTTTGAACAGTCAACACATATATCATATACATTATACTTATACATATATCCTGAACAGTATACAGACGCTACCCTTCTTACGAACATTCGTGTTATGAACAACGGTAAATACGAACAGTGTCGTACGTATGTCAAAAATGTTTGTAGATAGATGCTGTAAATTAGGTTTTGTATTGCATGCTTTTTTCCGAGTAGTGCGGCTTACCTTAGTTCCGGCGTCTTCTTCCTAAGCCTTCAAGTACATTTTCTAAACGTAAGCCAAACTTCATTTTATTTATTTTATTTTATTACATGTCTTTATAGAGCATATTGTTTTATTATTATTTATTTAGTGTTCCTTAAATCCTGTACAAACCAATATAAATTACTTATACAAGCCTTATACATTCTTATATAAACGTTAAACATATGTTTAGTACAAAATTATGAACTGAGACCACTTTTGAACGAATTAGCTTGATGAGCTGCTGTTCGAAAGGTATCTCGTTTGTAGGTTGGGGAGTGTCTGCATACACCTAACCTAACCAGTATATACCTCTCTCCTAGACAGTATATACATCTATTTTAAACAGTATATACATCTATTCCAAACAGTATATACATCTATTCCAAACAGTATATACATCTATTCCAAACAGTATATACATATATTCCAAGCATTCTAAACAGTATATATTTCTATTCTAAACAGTATATGCTTCTATTCTAAACAGTATATAGTTCTATTCTAAACAGTATATACTTATATTCTAAAGTGTGGGGTGTGCAACAGGCGGCCCGCAGGCCACAATCCGGCCCACAGGCTAAGATAATGTGGCCCCTGCATTGCGGTGCTGGTGTTTTAGAGTACCAACAGTAGTAAACAAACTCATTCACCTAGCGCCTACGGAATAGCCATGAGATCATCATCGCATTAACGACAATATAATAGCTTAATTAGTGATGCTTGTTTATATAACCTATGCTTGTAGATTGCACTGATGCTGCCAATGAAACAAATTGACCATTTTAATCCTTTTTGTGTATTTTTAGCTAAGCTAGAAAGATTGATAGCTCTTGCATTGCCATTTTGCAATAAATTGTATTTTTGTTTATGTTTTAGCCAACAGTATATAAACTCTGCTGATTTGTACTAAGCCATTTTATACCAAGCTACTCTGCTAGTTGGCAGCATGTAGTTTTTTAATATTTACGCTTTATCAACAGTCCTAGCTTGACATACAAGTGATCAAGTCTTTTTACTGCCTTACTTGGGTAGAAGGCCAAAGAGGTATGCGATTTATATTATTAGCAATCATTCATGTAATTGTTGTAGCATTTGCATATTATAGAACTTATCCCACGACCAAACGAGCGGAGCAAAGTGTGGGAGTTTTTATGATAAATGCATGTGCACACAACTTACGAAAATTATTCATCAACAATGAGACGAACCCTCGTCAAGAAATTTCATCAACAAATTTAAGCATCGTTATGTAAAGTCGTTAAAGTATAATAACGATACAAAACACATTTAAACCTATTTAAAAATGTTACCAAGTCTTTGTAAACCGTCGGTATTATCTTAAAACTTACCCATCTGATTGGATTATACACAAATAGACAGATTAATTTCAACGATAATTGCCACAAAACACTTGAAAAGCTTGGTTTAATAAATGTTAAGACCAAAAATTGAAACGCCGAGGGACAGATAATAGAACGATGAAGTCTTGCGCATTTCACGAAAAAATAACGTGCACTTTTCGCCAGTCTATAGCATTGTCGAATTGCCAAAGGTTTTGGCAATTAACATAGGAGTACAGAAATCATTTCATTTTTGCCGATTTCAATTTTTTCATTTTCATTTGCCGACACATTTGAATACTTTCCCATTCTAACTGATGTCCAACGCAGTATAAGTAAAGCAAATGACAATGATATTTTTTAACGTTTCTTATGAGATTATTACAATAATTAATTATAAGTTTGGATGACTACAGGACAATGACTACGTAGTACAGATTTTCTAAAATCTATAAAAATATCACAACTTCGTGATATTGTTAGCTATGCCGTTTTGAAATGTAAACAAAATTGTGCATTGGTTTTTTATTATTACTATAGAAATAATATTGGTTATTCTAATAATATCAGTGCATTTTACTTCTAATATTGGCCAATATTGCATTTCTTTTTTTGCAGGAAGAGAGATATAAACATATAATCTTTTCCTTTCATTATTGCTATTTGTTGTATATAATAACACCCAGTACATTACAGCTACCATTGCAGTTATCCTATTTGACTGCTAATATTGCATTTCTCAACCATCAGTACCCTTTCTTTTTTCTAGTATCACTTTGGTCGTGGGCTGTATGACAGTGGAATTTCTAGTCCCACGACCAAACAAGAGTGAAACGATTGATTGGGAGAATTATGATAAATGCACATGTGCACACAACTCCCGAAAGATTATCCATTAACGGCCGTCACCAAACCCTTGCAACGAAATCCTATTGACAGATTTAACTATTTTTCAGTAAAGTCGTTTAAGTATAATAATTGTAGGGTATCGTGAGAACGGCATTGACCCTAACGGAAGATCACGAAGTGCTGGCGAAGCTAGTCGACAGCTGACGGAGATATCGGAAAGGCCTTCTTGTCTAGGACGGTGAGCTTGCTGGACGTGCTTGAGAAGCTGATACAATACTTCAACTATTTAAGGTATAGCTTAATGTTAAGCATATACTACATGGTGTCAGAAGTTAACTACTAGAAGCCTAGTTAGCGAATTTGTAGGAATTCGTGGTATATTTAAGATTCAAGTCATCAGAAAGTTTGTAAGAACTTCTGTCGTTAACATTAGCACATTGTATTGAGCTGCCATTGTTTCCGTTGGGGTTTTAATAGCGAATTTGTAGGAATTCGATTATAAAGAGTTTGTAGGAACTCTGGTAATTATAAATCATATCGATTGGAGTTGTACAAGAAATTGAAATGGCTGAAAGTAGAGAAGATCGTTTTGTGCAAAGATTAAATTTTAAAGGAGAAAATTTAGCACTCAATTGGAAAGTCTTTAAAGCTCAATTTGATATATTGAAAATTGCTAAGAAGTATTCAGATATGGACGCTGATCAACAGATTGCCAATTTGCTACTCTTGATGGGATCTGATAGTGTGCCGATATACAATCAATTCACATTTCATGCCACAGAAGAAGGAAGAACCAAGACATTAGACAATGTAATAGCCATGTTTGATCGACATTTTGAACCGGTAAAAAATGTTATTTTTGAACGAGTGCGGTTTAACAGTATCAAGCAAGGAACTCAGTCTATCCATCAATTTATTACACAAATACAATCACAGGCAGACAATTGTGACTATGGAACAATTCGTGATGAAATGGTGAGGGATAGGATAGTTGTAGGAGTTGCTGACGATAAACTTAGAGAATATCTAATAGACGTAGAGGACCTAGACCTGAATAAATGCATAACTAAAGCGAAACAGTATGTAAGTCACCATGCTCAGGTATCAAAAATGACAAGTCAGGAGATGGGTACGGAAAATTTAGATACAGTCAAACAGTCCCAAAGCTTGGATATAGTTAGACAATATAGGACAGGATATCAAGCAAGGTCAGTTGATGATTATCGGCAAGATAGATTTGGTAGTCAGAAAAGACATGGACCCATTAATAGCAAAGAAAGACCTAAGTGTGACTTTTGCAACAAACCAGCCCATCCAAAAGATAGATGTCCGGCCCGAAACTCTATTTGTCACATGTGCAAAGGTCGTGGACATTGGGCACGGGCTAAGGTCTGTAAAGTAGGCTACAGAAATAGAGCTGAGGAAGTTGAGTGTGATGAACTAGAAGGTCTGTTTTTGGGCAACTCCGAATGACTAAATGGAGTGTCCGAATCACTCACCGAAACGTCAAAAGCTTGGTTAGTAGATATTAAAGTAAATACTCGAATAATTAAATTCAAAATAGATACGGGAGCAGCAGTAACAGCCATTCCATCGGAACTCAGAAAATATGTTAGAAATACAAAATGTTCGAATAAAAAATTGAGAGGAGCAGGAAACCACGAGTTGGTTGTGACTGGTCAGGCAGTTGTAAAGTTGTCTAAAGGAGGTAGACAAGTTGAGGAAACAGTGTACTTTGTAGATAATCTAGTTTCACCATTGTTGGGAAAGCCAGCAATAGCAAAGTTAGGGTTGATACAGTTTGTAGGAACTGTAGAAGAAGCTAAAGGAAATGATTGGAAAAAGAAGTATTCTAAAATGTTTGTAGGGTTACGATCATTAGACACTAAAGTGAAAATATCAATAAATAAAAAAATTGATCCGTTTGTCCAGAGTGTCCCTCGGAGGGTTGCAGCAGCGCGAAGAAAACCACTGGAAGAAGAACTGCAAAGGATGGAGCGACTCAAAGTAATTGAGAAAATTGAAGAGCCAACAGAATGGTGTGCCCCTTGCATCGCAGTGCCAAAGAAAAATGGGAAGCTTCGCGTCTGTATAGATTTCACTAACCTGAACAGAGCAGTTAGAAGAGAATACCACCCACTTCCGACTTCAGAAGAGACACTGGCGGAGTTAGGAAACTCCAAAGTGTTCAGTAAATTAGATGCCAATTGTGGTTATTGGCAGTTAGAATTACACCCCGAGTCACAGAAGATGACAACATTCATTACACCGTTTGGTAGATTTTTTTGTAAAAGATTGCCGTTTGGAATAAGTTCTGCCCCAGAAATATTCCAAAGAGAAATGCAGAAAGTGTTACTCGGTCTTGAAGGGGTTATTTGTCAAATGGATGACATCTTGATTCACGGCACCTCTAAAGAAGAACATGATACGAGACTGAGGAAAGTTCTCGATAGGTTGAAAAAAGCAGGTATTACCCTTAATTCAGATAAATGTGAGTTTGAAGTGAATAAAACTAAATTTATAGGCCACATAATTGACGAAAATGGAATCAGAGCTGATCCGGAGAAAACCAAAGCAGTAACAAACTTTCCAAAACCATCCAACAGAACAGAATTGAAACGTTTTTTTGGAATGGTCAATTACTTGGGAAAATTTACTCCGCTATTAGCGGATAGGACTCATCATTTACGCCAGCTGTTAGGCAAAGACTGTGATTGGGCATGGGGAGAATTACATGATGAACAATTCAAAAATGTCAAAGAAATTTTAACAAATACCCCAGTATTGGTTCCATATGCTCTGTCTGCCGACACGATGATCAGCGCGGACTCGTCGTCCTATGGATTAGGCGCAGCCGTACTACAAAAGGTCAATGAAGAGTGGAGACCGGTAGCTTATGCTTCGAGGGCCCTCACATCAGCAGAAAAACACTATGCACAAATAGAAAAGGAAGCCCTGGCTATAGCCTGGGCATGCGACAAGTTCAACTATTACGTGGCTGGAAGAGACTTTACAATAGAGACTGATCACAAGCCACTGCTAGCGGTACTAGGTAACAAAGAGCTGGCCAAGCTACCAGTTCGAGTGCAACGTTTCCGACTACGAATGATGGCATATAGGTACTCGATCATTTATACACCGGGCAAAAAGTTGGTCCTGGCTGATGCTTTGTCAAGGGCACCAGTGGAAGAGATAGAAAATGACGTAGACGAGTTGAAGGACTCGAAGATGGTATTGGAAATAATAGCAGCTATGCCAATTGCCACGAACAGATTAAACAGAATCAAAGCAACACTACTAGAAGATGACTTAGGAGTGTTGTTAAGTAAATACATTGCAGATGGATGGCCGGACTGGAAGAGATTACCGGAGGAAGCTAAACCGTGTTATACATTTAGAGATTTTCTGACATACGTTGATGGGATCATTCTGTACAACAATCGCGTATTTATTCCATTGCTGGAAAGGCAGAGAGTATTAGAAGACATACATAAGGGACATCAAGGAGAAACAAATAGCATCCGAAGAGCAACAGAGATAGTCTGGTGGCCGGGTATGACAGCAGAAATTAGAACAATGGTCAAGAACTGTGACAAATGTGAACAGTTTCGGTTGAAACCAAGGGAACCATTGCTAACTACTCCGATACCAGAGAGACCCTGGTGGAGATTGGCAATGGATATATTTGAAAAGAATGAAAAAGAATATTTGTTGGTGATAGATTACTTTAGCAGATTTGTTACGGTGCACGAGTTGAAGGACTCGTCCAGCTCATCGGTAATCGTAAGGACTCTGGAAGAATTATTTTGTACCATAGGAATTCCGAACACTATGGTCAGTGACAATGGCCCACAGTTTGTTTCGGAAGAAATGAAAAGTTTTTTCAGAAAATGGGACATTGAACACATTACCAGTGCGCCACGTTATCCTCGAAGTAATGGTGAAGCCGAAAGGGCAGTAAGAACAGTAAAAGGCCTGATGAACAAGAATACCAACTTACAAGCAGCGTTGTGTATGTATAGGGACACACCACTGTCAAATGGTTATTCACCAGCCCAATTATTGTTCAATAGATCAATGAATTCGATGGGCATTATGCCCGAGGGCAGAATTGACTTAAAAAAGCTGAAGAATAAAGAGTCCCAAATTCGAGCTAAAAGAGACTTGTGGTATAACAAACGACATGCGACAAAACCAAGATCGGATTTAACGATAAATCAGCCAGTGGTCATAAATAATCCAGGAGGTCAGAGTGTTCCAGCTCGAGTAGTTGCTACTAGAGGTAGGGAAGTAGTAGCTAGAACTTCCAGTGATACACTTTTTAGGAGGAATCGGGCTCACGTAGTAGGAAGAGGTGAAGCGAATACAGAGTCGGAAGAAGTGCAGGCTTCTCCAGAACTGCTAAAAGAAAGAGAGAAAACAGCATCAGGATTTTCCGAAGAGTCAAGGATATCACATGAAGGCCATACAGAAAGGGGACAGGGAGATGATAGAGAGATTACTCAGGAAACACATACTAGTGACAATAGGCAGGAGAGGGAGTTGTCGGCAGGAAACAGTCCGGTAAATAGATGCATATCAAGACATCAGAGCCCAATTCTTCTGAGACATCAAGCTCTGCAAGAAAGGGAGGAACCACAAGAACAGACATAGTTTCCGCCTCAAGGAAAAAGATCTAGTAAACAGCAGAGTGACCCCAAACCAGTATACGTCACAAAATCAGGAAGGCAATCGAAACCTCCAAAGATGTTTGATTTATAATTATCTGATTTCCTTATTATTGTAAATGTGTTGTTATTTAACTGTTATAATTTGTTACAGTCATGAAAACTTTTGTTCTGGGAAACTCTATTGTGAGAGAGTTGGAGGACTCCTCATTTGAAACTATATCAATACCTGGTCTGACGTGGAGCGAGGCGTTACAATATATAACATCAGACTTTGGAAGGTTCCGCGGTTCTATTATCTATGTTCATGTAGGGCCTGTAAGGTTTAGTAGGATTAATTATTTGGGTAATGTAAGACAGTGTAGTTTAGATAGACCCAATAATTGTAGTTTGGATGAGATATATGAACCTTATAGGATACGGATGTTCAGAAATGACATTACTATAGTTATTTGTACAATCTATCCCATGGACTTTGCCATTTATAACAATCAGCTAGCTATAAGGGCTAGGAGTAGAGAGAGGAGTGTAAGAAATGACAATGAACGGTATACTAGGATGGTGAGAGGGATGGTCGTCGTCGAGAACAGACTGATCATTGATTTTAATATGGCTAGAAATATGGCAACCCCCTATATGCATAGAAGAATTTTCACTAGAAGGAACCACACGTATAGATTCAGACCACAACTGTTGAGGGATGGTGTTCACCCAACGAGAGATATAACTAGAGATTGGGCCAGAGAAATAAGGAGGGTGAACACAATTAATATGGAAAGATTAAGGAGGAGGTTCATCTAAATAGAGTTGTACATATGTATATATAAAATAAATAAAATAAAGGATAAAAAACAAAGTTACTGCTGGTTGTTGGTATTTATGTTTGTAGAGAGGGTGTGAGGGCACCCCGGAAGGAAGCTTGAAGGGGAGGTGTAGGGTATCGTGAGAACGGCATTGACCCTAACGGAAGATCACGAAGTGCTGGCGAAGCTAGTCGACAGCTGACGGAGATATCGGAAAGGCCTTCTTGTCTAGGACGGTGAGCTTGCTGGACGTGCTTGAGAAGCTGATACAATACTTCAACTATTTAAGATATAGCTTAATGTTAAGCATATACTACAATAATGGTACAAAACGCATATACACCTATTTGAATATGTTACCAAGCTTTTGAAAAGTTACTGCAAATTCCTAAAACTAACCTAGCTGATCGGATTATACATAAATAGACAGATTTAGTAGGACAAAAATCGTCACAAAACGCTTGAAAACCTTCGTTTAATAAAAGTTAAGACCGAAAATTGAAACGCCGAGCGACAGAGAATAGAACGATAAAGTCTTGCCACAAATCGCCACAAAACGCTTGAACAGCTTGGTTTATTAATAGTTTCGACCGACCTACGAAACGCCAATAAAGTCGTGCGACAGATAGTAGAACTGTTTACTGTATACTGTTTGAGGCGTAGACCGATTTACAGGTACGAAAATGTGGTACACAGTTTATCAGCCTACGTTTTTGCCAATTACCGAAGGTTTTTCAAATTATCTAGAACATCAGCCAGATTTCTTTATATCTTATCTACAAGGTAGGGCGTTACTACAACGCCCTTTATGACAAGAATATTGCTTTATTTCACTCCAGTTTGCATAAAACTTCCAGACGCGTAAATGCCAACGCTTGCTCTCTGTTACATATCGCTGTCAAAACCATTCTACATTCATCACAACACAACCAACTTTCAAACTGTATATTACACATCAGTTTGCTGTTTAACTTTTAATATTGCATTTCAGAGATATAATAAACATATTTCTTTATTGTTGGCATTGTTGTTGTGAGTTAAATTACGTACAGTAGGTTAGGTCTACAGCTTGAATTAATATTTATTTTATTATTGTAAAACATAAGTTTGAGATAGTTAAATATTTATTTTATTAATATTTATTTCTGTTACATATCGTCGTCAAAAATGTTCTGCATTCAACACAACCAACTTTCAAACTGTATGTTACAATATATTTTACTTGTAATGTTGCATTTCAGAGCTATAATAAACATATTTCATTATTGCTGTTATTAGTTAAATTACGTACAGTAGTTTAGGTCTACAGCTTGAATTAATATTTATTTGAACCAACAACCAACTTTCAAATTGTATATTACACGGCAGCTTGCCATTTCACTTTTAATATTGCATTTCAATATAATAAGAGATTTAATAAACATATTTCATTATTGCTGTTGTTAGTTAAATTACGTACAGTAGGTTAGGTCTACAGCTTGAATTAATATTTATTTTATTATTGCAAAACATAAGTTTGAGATAGTTAAATATTTATTTTATTAATATTTATTTCTGTTACATATCGCTGTCAAAACCGTTCTACATTCAACACAACCAACTTTCAAACTGTATATTACAATATATTTTACTTTTAATATTGCATTTCAGAGATATAATAAACATATTTCATTATTGCTGTTGTTAGTTTAATTACTTACAGTAGTTTAGGTCTACAGCTTGAATTAACATTTATTTTAACCAGCAACCAACTTTCAAATTGTATATTACACGGCAGCTTGCCATTTACTTTTAATATTGCATTTCAATATAATAAGAGATATAATAAACATATCTAATTATTGCTGTTGTTATTTAAATTACGTACAGTAGTTTAGGTCTACAGCTTCAGTTAATATTTATTTTATTATTGTAAAACATAAGTTTGAGACAGTTAATTATTTATTTTATTAATATTTATTTCTGTTACATTTCTGTTGCGTGTTTTTAGAGTCGTGCTCTCTCAAATTTATTTTATATCATCTCAAGTCTCATTTACATTATATTATACTCTGTTAATTCCTGCTGAGAACTACTTTTTCAACAACCAACAGTACCCTTTCTTTTTTCCATTATTACTTTGGTCGTGGGCTGTATGACAGTGGAATTTCTAGTGAATATATGTTGAAAAGGTATACTGAATATATGTTGAAAAGGTATAGGGAATATACTGTATGTTGTAAAGGTATACTGAATATATGCTGAAAAGATGCATTGATTATATGCTGAAGAGATGCATTGAATATATGCTGAAAAGATATACTGAATATATGCTGAAAAGATATACTGAATATATACTGAAAAGGAATACTGAATATATGCTGAAAAGATATACTGAATATATGCTGAAAAGATATACTGAATATATGCTGAAAAGATATACTGAATATATGCTGAAAAGGAATACTGAATATATGCTGAAAAGGTATACTGAATATATGCTGAAAAGGAATACTGAATATATGCTGAAAAGGTATACTGAATATATGCTGAAAAGATATTTTGAATATATACTGAAAAGATATGCTGAAAAGGTATACTGAATATATGCTGAAAAGGTATACTGAATATATGCTGAAAAGATATTTTGAATATATACTGAAAAGATATGCTGAAAAGGTATACTGAACATATGCTGAAAAGGTATACTGAATATATGCTGAAAGGATTTACTGAATATATGCTGAAAAGATATACTGAATATATGCTGAAAAGATATACTGAATATATGCTGAAAAGATATACTGAATATATGCTGAAAAGGAATACTGAATATATGCTGAAAAGGTATACTGAATATATGCTGAAAGGATTTACTGAATATATGCTGAAAAGGTATACTGAATATATGCTGAAAAGATATACTGAATATATGCTGAAAAGATATACTGAATATATGCTGAAAAGATACTGAATATATGCTGAAAAGGAATACTGAATATATGCTGAAAAGGTATACTGAATATATGCTGAAAAGGTATCCTGAATATAAAGATATTTTGAATATATGCTGAAAAGATATGCTGAAAAGGTATACTGAATATATGCTGAAAAGGTATACTGAATATATGCTGAAAGGATATACTGAATATATGCTGAAAAGGTATACTGGATATATGCTGAAAAGATATACTGAATATATGCTGAAAAGATATACTGAAAAGGTATACTGAATATATACTGAAAAGATATACTGAATATATGCTGAAAAGGTATACTGAATATATGCTGAAAAGGCATACTGAAAATATGCTGAAAAGGTATACTGGATATATGCTGAAAAGATATACTGAATATATGCTGAAGAGATGCATTGAATATATGCTGAAGAGATATATAGAATATATGCTGAAAAGGTATACTGAATATATGCTGAAAAGATATACTGAATATATGCTGAAGAGATGCATTGAATATATGCTGAAAAGATGCATTGATTATATGCTGAGAGATATATTGAATATATGCTGAAAAGATATATTGACTATATGCTGAAAAGGCATACTGAATATATGCTGAAAAGATATACTGAATATATGCTGAAGAGATGCGTTGAATATATGCTGTAGAGATATATTGAATATATGCTGAAGAGATATATTGAATATATGCTGAAAAGATATTCTGATTGTACACTTGTATGTTTAAAAGATATACTGAATATACGCTGGCAGTGTTGAATATCTTTTGAACATTCATAATTAATGCGAAATTACTGAACCATTTGAACCCTCTCACGTCTGCTTACTAACTTGAGGGCTAATGTTAAACTTCTAATTGAATGCCATAGTTCTCTATTTTTAACCTTTCCCTATAGCAGCATATATTTGGAGGTGGCAGTCAACGAAAGGGTGTCGGTGTATTTTGTGACTACCTCGTCAGATTTTTGGAAAGATAACTTTAACCTTTTTGTGACTGAAGCGGTGCTAACATAGCTTATATTCTACACTTTCTTTCATGCGATTTAACATTAATGCCATTGGTCTCAGCATTTTATGCTAAACCTTTTCTCATATACTGGGTTATGGGCCTCTGGGTTATGATGTCCCTGTTATATGATTTTTTCGCCTCACGATGTGGAACACATCGTTTCTTCTCCGCCATGCGACTTTTTTTCGCCATACAACATCAACAAAATTTCATCTGGAAATTTATATTTAGCAGTCGGTGTGCTGAATACGTCAGAATAACGAAGATGCTAATGTGCTGTTTGCTATTTCTCTCCGTTCAGCATTATTTGTTATAAGTTGTAGTAAAAATGAAACCAGAAACAGATAGGTAATAAAATTTTAGACGATGACAAAGTAAAAGTTTATTAGTTTAGTAAAATACGTACTAAAACATGACTTTAAGTTTATGCTAAGTAAGCTGAATTCATTTAAATCAAAAAAATTTTAAATCTCTAAAGCTTTGGAGCTAGAAAACAAATACAATATTTTTAATTTTTAAAGATCTTTTAACCCTTTAATGTTAGAATTAGAATAGTGCTATAAAAATAGCTACTATTATGATGTACGGTAGTCCTCAAGAGAATTCTCATCGTTCATCAAAACGCTTTAAAATCTTCAGATAAGATTGTAAACCACGTTATGAACGAATCTAAAAACAATGGATAGGTATTTAAACCTTAGTGACTTTGAATCAGTGTGTAGCTCTGATGATTGTGACGATTGATCTTCTTAAATAGGCTGTCACTAAAATCATGCCAACCACTACAGCAACAACAAAAGAATTAATAGTTATTGATGTAACTGAGTCATTATTAGTACCATTTTGTGGAAACGTTTCTACTAATCATTTTCTATTATGGGTTTGTAAAGATCAAAGAATGTCAAAGTTGCAGAAAAATAAAGTTGGCATTCAGTAAATTATGGAGATGTTGTATTGTTCAACCTTTCATCTAGAGTGGCGTTCTATTAAAGGTGGCGTTCAAATAAAGGTGGTGTTCAAATAGAGGTTTTACTGTATTTGTACTAAGCCATGTGTCACCTGGGAGTTACAAGAGCGCATGGTAATTAACTTACTCTGTTTTCCGCTATTTCAGCTTTCAATATAAATTGATTGTTTTTATTTTTGTGCTGGCTACTATTTCTTAAATACTATTTTTCCATGTGATATTGTCATCTGCATTTCTGCAAGCTGTTAAAAGGCAGTTACATACATGTATTTGTCAACAGATACTCACTGCATGCATTAGGTATGAAACTGCCATCCAATGCGAAAGAAGCTGTATTTAGCTTTGCTGGTGACCCAACTGTTTAAAAATTGAAACCAGTGCAATGCCCTTGGTCTCCAGGTCATGATCTGCCTAAGTTCTCTCAGCCACCAAGAGTGGCGATTCAAGACAATTTGTGATGCTGTATAGTAGCTGCTTATCACTGCTGCTTAATGCGATCTATAAAAAATGCTTTAATGTTTTCAAACGGTTTTATTTTCTTTGTATTTGCTATTTCTTTTAATGACTGTTCTCCCTAACTTACAAAGATGTTGCTCTAGAAGTGCAAGGTTGTCCTTCAGATGTGGTATGTTGTCTCTCGGATGCGGTATGTCGTTTTGTGTGGTAACAGCCGTTTGCCTAAAAGCTTAAATTTTGCATTAATTATAATCTAAAAATAAACTATTTATGTCTTTGTTCATGGAAATACGAAGTTTATGAATAACTCAAAGCTAGTCTTAAATTTAGTGCGACTTTCACCAATGGTGAGAGGTCTTGAGGTAACTGAGAAACAGCCAATCATGCGTGACACTTGCCTAGTAACTATATTCCTGTTCTGTAAGAATAGCTAGTTCCTCCTTCCTTCTCATGTTTAAGCTAGTACTAAGGTGTATCGGATTTGATAAAGTTGCGCTCACACAACGTGGTTTGAGGGCTGATAATTAGGGGAGAATCATACACGCCAAAAGCATAATGAAACGCGTGTTTCTATCAATTCTTCTCACCGCTCCATTCTTATTATTATTTTCTGGTAAGTATTAGTAGAGATTTTAAGTTCAGCGAGTATTGGTATTGACAGCGGATAGAAGATGTCACAAAGAAGTGGGAAGGTGTATGCTGACTGAAAATACAAATAACTACTTTTGGTCTGTTGGTAGCGTTATTATTAACTAGAGCGATAAATTATAAGAAGTGCTACATTGAAAGGAGCATGAATACTGAAGCTGTGAGTGGCCATTCATAATCAGCTAGGTTCACTTGTCTACGTATGGTATGTGGCAGGGTAATGGTAGAATAGGAGATTGTTGAGTGAATGTGATAATGCTTGCGTTAACAGCCTATATTATGGGCTGATATAAAATACAGTGTCCGGTAGCCTATGGTAGATTTTGGTTGGTTTGAGGTTTTTTATTTTACAAAAGCCAGTCTATCTAACTCAGTCAACTGAAATAATGCCAAGAACTAATAATGCCAACAACCAGAATTATAGGAGCAGTAGTTCTGTCCCAGACATCCTTCTGTCTTTTGTTCTCAAATACCAAAACTAAAAACAAGAACTAACTTAGCAACTTTACCAAATAAACCAAAGACTTAGTTCCAAAGTTCGTCAGTTTTTAGGCTTTCTGCGAGTATTGAAGTCTTCTCCGCTTTAGGTAATTGTGGTGGTGCTAGTTTTGCGTTTCATTGATAAGCCTATTTGTGCACAATTCGTGAAAATTCCTGCAAAAATATTGTATGACCACTATGTGAATATGTGCAAATATTGTATGACCACTATGTGAATATGTGCTAGTACTGTATGACCACTATGTGAATATGTGCTAATATTGTATGACCACTGTATGAATATGTGCTAATATCGTATGGCCACTATGTGAATATGTGCTAATATTGTATGACCACTATGTGAATATGTGCTAATATTGTATGACCACTATGTGAATATGTGCAAATATTGTATGACCACTACGTGAATATGTGCTAGTATTGTATGACCACTATGTGAATATGTGCTAATATTGTATGACTCAGTGGAATAATTTGGTGTTGATTTGATCGAGAGCATGTTTAATCTTGTTCAAGTATGGATCCTGGTATTGCCCGCTAACAAATCTCTTTTTCTCGAAAGTTGTAGGCTTTTCTGTGTCTTCATTGGGTCTTTTCACTTTTCAAAAAAATATTTCATAGCCGTATGCTTCATACCCAATTTTCTAGCTTGTGTATATAAGTTAGACGCTAAAGTCATCAAGATGTACCCGAGAGAATCCGCTCATTTTTTTAAATAAAAAGATCATTAAAACTCAGATAATAATTGAAACCAAAATAGTTACTGTGTTCTTTTGTGGCCGGCTTCCAATTAGTCTTGGGCCAGTGCTGGTCCAAGACTAATTGGTCCACCAACCGGTAATAGTTCGCAGGGTGCTGGAGTTCGCTGGACTAGATGGCTCAGTGATACTTTCACTTATGCCACACAAGCTTACCTAGAATAACATTACCCCTGTAGAATTACCCTAAGGCTATTCCCTTTACCCCTGTAGAATTACCCTAAGGCTATTCCCTTTACCCCTGTAGAATTGCCCTAAGGCTATTCCCTTTACCCCTGTAGAATTGCCCGAAGGCTATTCCCTTTACCCCTGTAGAATTGCCCTAAGGCTATTCCCTTTACCCCTGTAGAATTGCCCTAAGGCTATTCACTTTACCTCTGTACAATTGACTTTAGGCTATTCATTTGGTAATTTCCTTTTAGCTGCTGACAATGGAGTGGAAGGAATATCTGATATATGCGTGGAATGCCTTAAAACGGTAAGAGCTACCAACTTGTTTTGCTGTCAATAGCCCGAGTTCCATTAGCTAGCATATAGTTAGAGCTACTAACAGACTCACTGCCAGTAGCCTGTGTTCCATTAGCTAGCTCTTAGAGCTACCAACATAGTCACTGCAAGTAGCCCGTGTTCCATTAGCTAGCATATAATTAGAGCTACCAACATACTCACTGCCAGTAGCCTGTGTTTCATTAGCTAGCACATAGAGCTACCAACATACCCACTGCAAGTAGCCCGTGTTGCGTTAGCTAGCATATAGTTAGAGCTACCAACATACTCACTGCAAGTAGCCCGTGTTCCATTAGCTAGCATATAATTAGAGCTACCAACATACTCACTGCCAGTAGCCCGTGTTCCGTTAGCTAGCATATAGTTAGAGCTACCAACATACTCACTGCCAGTAGCCTGTGTTTCATTAGCTAGCACATAGAGCTACCAACATACCCACTGCAAGTAGCCCGTGTTCCGTTAGCTAGCATATAGTTAGAGCTACCAACATACTCACTGCCAGTAGCTTGTGTTCCATTAGCTAGCAAGTAGTCAACATTGCTAAACCAAATGCAAGAACTCTTTCTAAAACTGTAAATAGTTGCTCATATAGCTAAAACCAAGGCACTGTCAAAACTTGATGATTGATGTATAAGTTGTGAATAACATTTCCTCATACTGTGTTTGCGTATATGGAGTATGTCCAAGTTTGACCTATTAATCAACCACTTAGTTTTTCCATGAACGGTTCAGTTGCTCATGACCATGGTACACATGGCACTCATGGCTCTAGGGAAAAATTGTAATTTGACAGCCAGTGACGATTATCATAATTAATGACTCAGCTAAAAGCGGCTAAACATAACATTGATTTCTCTACATGAACTCATAGAGCATATCTTAACACTATTTATTCACGATGTTCTAGATGTTAGCTTCTGTTAGATTCCTCGATTGTTACCAGCTCAATATACCTGATCTCAAACTAATTGTCAGGACTTGATGAGCAATCCTGTTGGCTATCGTATGTCATACTATGTTTCGGTCAATAAGGCTCGACAGTCTTTTCTAAATATTAGAAAAACAACTTGACAGGAAGCAGTTCTAAAAGAGGTATTTTGAAAAATTATAGTTTATGCTCTCAATGTCTATAAAAGCATGAGGGTTGCAGAAGGTCTGAGAGGGTTGCAGAAGGTCTGAGAGGGTTGCAGAAGGTCTGAGAGTGTTGCAGAAGGTCTGAGAGGGTTGCAGAAGGTCTGAGAGTGTTGCACAGGTTATATAGGCTTTGATTAAGAACAGCCATCTAATTTAGTTTGAACTAAAACTTAAAGGTTGACTTGCAACAAAATTCACATTACAGTTATTTGGTATCAAAATATCCACCATGTCTTACTCTGTTGTGTTGTAGGTGCCAAATATGTGGAAACGTGATTAAAAGCTCTTAAAAGCTCAAAAACGAAAAGCCGCCGTAGATTGGAATCTGTTATTTCTCTGACATATTCATTACAGTTTGGTTATTGTTTTGTCACGTGACGTTCTCACGTGAATTGAAAAAGCAATGAAAAGCTCAATATAAAACTTATCGTAGCACTAGTTTATGACAAACACTTGGGGTTTTACCGAAGACCCCGTATCAAATATAGATGCTCGCTACTTTACAGTTTTGTTTCGGCATTATCTAATCGTCAAGTCGTAATCTGATCATGTGACCTAATACTTGGCAAATAATTTTTGCAGCACTTTTCGATTATCACAGGTGATCAACAGGCTCGTCATGATTATCAGACAATGATATGAACTCCTTCGAGCTAAGGTTAAAAAATTAAATGGATTTTTACGGTAAGTTATAAGATATCACTGCTAAAAGTGACAGCATTACAATGACGATAAAACAGATGCTTAAAAACAATAAACATGGTTTTATTGAATGCATGAATTATATTTGTGAAAATATTTCGACGAATACGGTTGCATGAAAGTGTAAACAGAAACCATCCTGTAACAACTACGTCCCATTTGAGCCAATTTGGAAAGCGAATCCAAACTACGGCGGTCTCGTGTGGCTGCGATTAACTTTTCGTTTTTTAGCTTTTAAGAGCTTGTAATCACATTCCCATATATTTTGCACCTACAACACAACAGAGTAAGACATGGTGAATCTTATGATACCAAATAACTGTAATATGAATTTTGTTGCAAGTCCACCTGTTGTAGTGACAACATAATACGAGGGAGACCGGTACTTAAGTTCTGTAGCAGTATGTTTGTTATGTTCCTGTATGAATAATAACAGAAGATGTGGTTTATTCACTCTCATAGTATGTGTTGCATTAACATGTAAAGACAACAAGGAAATTATAACAGTAATAAATGTTACCTGTATGAATAATAGCACAAGATGTGGTTTATTCACTCTCATAGTATGTATTGCACTGTTGCCTTCCAGACCTAGTTTATATAAGCCTGAGCTATGGCTATGTAATAAATAGCTAAACAAAAGCATTACGTGTATTAGAATATTTAGCTATATTAGAATAGATAGCACAAAGTTAGCTTGACTTAAGCTTTGTGATGGCAATCTAACGATGTTCTGCGCCTGTGGGCTGCTATAGGAATATTGGTCAGAGTATCCACTTTCTGAGCATCATTGTCAGTTTGTATAGTGTGATAATAGTGTGGGGGGAAGATCGTCCGGGCCAGAGTAGAGTGCCGGACTGACACCAAGGAGGTGACTGATGTCACAACCGGGTTGAGCCCGACTCGGCAGGCGAGATGGCCACCAGTAATACTTCCAGTCAGTCGAAGGTTGGCTGCCGAGTCGACCATGCTATCGAGGGGCGGAGCCAAACAAGGAGCAAAAAGTATAAAAAAGCCACAGAAGCTATGAAAACCATAGCACATGGAAGTCTCATTCTATGCAGTAACTTGTATGCACACTACTCCTGACTGTATTATACATTTGATAAATGTATATATTAATTGCCTTGTTCTCAAGTGGTTTTGTATTCTTCAGAGCTAGTAGAAGAACCCAGTCAGTTTCTTTACAATTGTAACAGCAGTGCAATCGTGGATCCCGACTCTACAGGAAGCAGCGGACCTCTAGATGCTCCAGCTGAAGCCATCCTAGCGATAGTAATAGGAGAGATCTGGAAAAGATCAGTGTTCCAAGGCGAAACCACCTCTTGATCACAAAGTGCTTTCGCTGCCCAAAGCGCCACTAAAACCGCTCAGAGGCGAGCTGCTCCAAAGGGCAGCTCTCAAACCCTCTGGCTTGCCTCCGAGGGTTTGAGAGATACTTTCATAAGAACTGGCAACAGGATGGTCGCCAGACGCGCTCGGAGCATGGACTGAAGTACAGACTGTCTGGCTGAGTTACTGCAAAAGACGGTGATGATGCCTCAGCTCACCAGTCTATGTCACTTCAGCCCTTCAGCTCGGGAGACCTGAAGTGCTTCATTGATCGATTCCAAGAAATGGTGGAGACAAATGGCTAGACAGAAGCCACCAGCCTGCTCCACCTGTGAGAAGTTCTTGGAGAGGAGGCAAAGAACTATGGTCAAGCCGACCAAGTAGAAGCCGTGTTTGACACGCCACGAGCTTGGTTCGGCTTCTCCCTCAAGCAGACTCAGTGTGAACTAAGAACCTAAATTAGAGTTCCAGTGGCTTACGGAGATTTTTTGACACCTTACAGCACCGTGAATCACTCAGGTCTACAATGCCACTTGTTGGCGGTACTGACACCCACGTTTACTTACGCAGTGTAAGCTAGTACAGAGTTTCTTTAGGTCAAAGGTTCGTGGACTAAGTAAAAACTGAGAGGACTGCACAGAGAACTCGTACAGCAGCTGATGAACCAGGTTCGGTAGCTACAACAAAAAAAGGCTGGCCTAGGGAGGCGGCAAAAAAGAAACTTCTGCAATACTGGGGGTGTAGAGGCTAGGGATACGTCTGCAAGACCTTCTTAAGCTCACGAACCATCCCTCTCTAGCTCAAGTATCTCTAGCTCTCTAGCTCTGGCAACCCATCAAAAGGACTTGTTTGTGGAAACTAGACAAACTGCATGATGACGGGGCAAGCTGAGTGGCTAACGAGACTGCTGAAGCGCTATCAGAGCATGTTTAGCAATAGTGATGGAGACTTGGGGAGAACCTCTAAGGTAGAGCACTTAATTCCACCAAAGGAAAGGACCCAGTTCATTCGGCAGCCGCTGTATTGACTCGGACCAGAGAAGCAAGCCATAGCAGAGTGACAAATCAAAGACCGGCTCAGCAAAGACCTCATTTAACCAGCTGGAGGTGCTTAGAGCTCTTCGGTGGTGTTGGTCCACAAGAAGGACAGAAAACGGTAATTTTGTGTCGATTCAGTTGTGCAGTCATTGAAGAGGACACCTACCTATTCCCCCCTCTTAACAACAGCTTTGATGCTTTCTCCGGCTGCAGATTCTTTAATACGCTGGACCTGGTCAATGGCTACTGGCAGGTGCCAATAGACCCCAATACGCAAGAAACATCAACGTTTGCTACCTGCTCAGGCCTATGGAAGCCTGAGGTCCTGCCATTCACACATCTCCGCACTGGCCACCTTTCCAATGTCGATGTAGCGCACACTACACAGCTTGCACTGGAATATGCTGCTACTTTAAATTTACTCTGCTGCTGCTGACTTTGACATGCACCTATGTAAACTGATTAGGAGAAGTGTTTCAGCAACTAAAGGGGGCTAGACTGAAGCTGAAACTATCCAAGTGTGAGCTACTCCAGTCACAGGTGCGTTACTTGGGCCATGTACTTAGTGCTGAAGGGGTGGCTACTAACACTGAAAAAACCAGGGTAGTCCAAGAATGGCTGACCCCAAGAGGCCTCAGGGAGTTGCAAGGTTTTCTAGGGATGGTAGGATACTACCGTCAGTACGTTGCGAGCTTTGCTACCACAGCATAGCCTCTACACTGGCTGACAGGGAAAGGAAAAAAGTGGACGGGGGCAAGAAAAAGCAAGCGGCCGTTAAGGAGCTGAAGAAGCATCTGTACTTGGCACCTGTGCTGGGCTATCTCAATCTGAGTCAGTCATACATTCTGGACACAAAATCCAGCAGCTGCGAAGTGAGTGCCGTGCTGTCACAGGTACAGGAAGGAACATAGATGTTCATCGCAAGACCAGCAAGATTCTGGCACCGATAAAAGTAAGTTACTGTGTCACTCGGAGAAAGCTGCTAGACGTGGTTGACGCCATGAAGCACTTCCGGCCTTACCTGTACAGATGACAGTTTCTTCTTTGCACTAACCAGACCTCTATTCAATGGCTGTGTAGGAAAAAACCCTCAAGTCAGGTAGCTAGTTAGCTAAAGAATTTAGCTTCTCGAAGTTGGCTAAAGATTTTAGTCAAATTTTAGTATACCCTTGAGCACTAGGCTGTACTACGTCCAAAAATGCCAATGAACTCAGCAGACAGACCTGTGGTAACTACTGGCAATGCGAGTTCATCGAGCCGAGAAATGCCAGACTGACTCGAAATGAGCTTGCCATGAAAAGCCAGGCTATGTCGGGTAGACTTGAGGGAAACCTAACAGCCATGTCAGAGGTTGCTCGAACCATGGGTGAGATAGTCAGTTGAATGGGCCAACCCGCTGCCATCACGGCAGCTAGAGGATTTGAGCCAAGACCAATCGAGGCCACCCTGAGACTGCAATGCAGCTCGGGTGAAGACTCGGGTTGACGCTGACAAGGAGCTGGCCCGGATGCAGGCAACTGGCTGGAGACTGGTGCCCGCTATATACCAAACCATCGCTTGAGTGGAGGAACTGACCAAAGATCAACTTGAGCTGGAAGACCAGGAACTCCAACAGTTACGTAGGATTTGGCCATTTCTTTGACTGCAGCAGAATGGGGTATTGGAGGCTTGCACATCCTCTACAGCCAACTTTATTTGTGTACAGTTTGCCCACCGGCCATCAGGAAGACTTTTATTTAGCAAACCTACACTCTTTTTCACACTGGGGTAAAAAAGATGATTAGACATCTTCAATGATCTGGCACTAGCCAGGGATGACAGCAATGGGAAAAAGAATGATCAAGAGCTGGTGGTTTGTCAAGCAGCCAAACAAGGAAGGACCAAAATGACCGGCTGTAAATAAAAGCTGTACGCAGGACGCCCCTGGCGGAAGGTGGCCTTGGACCTGGTGGAACTCGTGCTAACAACGCCTAGAGGGAACAAATGATTCTTGGTAGTGACTGACCACTTCACCAGATAGCAGGACGCTTTGGTCCTCCCAGAAGCCACGACTATAATAGTGGCTAGTGCACTAGGTGTGCAGATCGTCTCTTATATGGGCCATCTGACCAGAAGGCACAGTTTAAGAGTCAGCTAACGACCAAGAGGTGTCAGCTCTAGTGTGTAGAGAAAACGCACAACACTCCTTACCAGCCTCAAGCTAACGGTATAGTGGAGCGTAACAACTGACGGCTGGGCTATTCTCTTTGAGCACTGCTGCTGAACCAAGGTCAGAAAAAGTGGGATACATTGCCACCTCAACTGATGAGAACGTATCAAGGTGCACCCTACTAAGCAACAGGAGATACATTCGACCTATTGATGCTTGGCTGAGATTTGCGCCCGTCACCATCCCCACCGCTCATCCCTTTCATCCACCACCTAAGGAAGCTCAGCCAATGCATGAGTATGCGGGGGAGACACTCAAGAGACTAGAAGAGTTACACACAGGTATCAGAAAGAAACAGTTGGCCATCGAGCAAGAGGATAAAGAGTAATCCTATTCTACACTCGAGGAGACTGGGTTTGGCTGCTAAATAAAAGAAGATTAAGAGGAGACAACCCTAAGCTCCAGAGAAAGTTTTTGGGGCCATACCAGGTCATTTAAGCCTGGCCCAATCATACTTGCTAAATTGAATGTCAAGGGCTGTTTTCATTGCAAAGTGAGAGCCAGCTCAAACCATTCCATGTTTGCCCAGAGGAGCTGGGACAAGCACCAGCTGCTATCGAGGCCTGCAAAAGTCCTAATATAAAGAGGGCTTGGGCAAGAAAACCAGAAGCCTGAGTCAAACTGGAAGCCAAGCTGAAGTTGGCCAAGACAAGAGCCAAAACTACAGGTAACCTAGAGTTCAGCAAAAAACTCAAAGCTTGACTGAAAGAACTCCGAAAGCAATTAGAAGAGCAACAGGCCGATACCTTGGAGTAACCAGCCAAGACTTAGACTCCAGTGCCACCGGCACTTGGTGCTATTTGGCATAACTCTTGACCAGTTTAGACTACTCGGCAGCTGGACCGGTATAGGAAGTGAACATGGCAACCAATTTCAGATGATCCTCGTGTAGGGATAGAGAGGCCGAGAAAAAGCACCAATCTCAGAAGATTAGTAGGCTAAGGCCATTTGCACTCACACAACATGAAGAGTAAGTGCTCTCTCGAAGACACACAGATACCTCACTTACCGAACACAGCGCTACATTCTACCAAACTGTTCGACATGGCTCAGCCAGGTAAAACTATAAATTCTATTGCAGAAATGTTGAACCTTTTAGAGCCATTAGAGGGAGGAGAAGAGGAGTGCTTGGCGGGCCTTTCAGAATCAGACAAGGAGACCGGGTCCGTGTGTAAGAGCGTAGGCATGTCAAGCTCGAGCCAGGCAAAGGGACCCTCCAGCATGGAAGAAGAGGAGCTTTTTGGTCAGGCTGCCTTCATGAACAACTTTGTTTCAAGCAGAGAGGCTCATGTTGAGTCACACCTGGTTGGCGCTCTGTCTTCTAACGATCAGCCGATGCCTGGAGCACTGCGCACGACAGCACTAGCTTTGGTCACATTTGATTTCTTTTCCCAAAGCTGAGTAGACAGCCTCCAAATCTTTTACTGGTGGAGGCTTTGTGGACGATTGTTGGGCCAGAGCTAGGTACTAAGCCAAAACCGAGGAGGCGACCGATGTCACGATTGGGCCATTTCCCAACTTGGCAGGTGACACAGCCACCAGTAATACTGCCGGTTGATCGAAAGTCGGATGCCGAGTCGACCATGCTACCGAAGAGCGGAGCCAAACAAGGAGCGAAGGATATAAAAGGAACCACAGAAGCAACAACAACCAGACTACGTGGAAGTCTCATTTTATGCAGTTATTTGTATGCACACTATTCTCGACTGTATTATTGATTTGAAAAATATATGCATTTATTGTCTCGCACTTGAGTGGTTTGTGTCTTTGTTGAGCAAGTAGATTAACTCGGTCGGTTCCTCTACAATATATCGTTTACTTAGTGATGATAGATCATTGATTTAGTAATGATAGATAATTTATTTAGTGATGATAGATAATTTATTGAGTGCTGGTAGTTCATTTATTTAATGATGATAAATCATTTATTTACTGCTGATAGATTATTTATTTAGTGCTGATAGATCGGTTATTTAGTGATGATAAACCACTTATTTAGCAACGACAGATCGTTTATCTAGTGCTGATAGATCGTTTTTTTAGTGATGATAAACCATTTATTTAGTGATGATATATTGTTTATTTAGGACTAATAGATCGTTTATTTAGTGATGATAAACCGTTTATTTAGCGACGACAGATCGTTTATCTAGAGCTGATAGATCGTTTATTTAGTGATGAAAAACCATTTATTTAGTGATGATATACTGTTTATTTAGGACTAATAGATCGTTTATTTAGTGATGATAAACCATTTATTTAGCGATGACAGATTGTTTATCTAGTGATGATAGATCGTTTATTTAGTGATGATAAACCATTTATTTAGTGATGTTATATTGTTTATTTAGGACTAATAAATCGTTTATTTAGTGATGATAAACCATTTATTTAGCAATGACAGGTCGTTTATCTAGTATTTAGCAATGACAGATCGTTCATCTAGTGCTGATAGATCGTTTATTTAGTGATGATAAACCATTTATTTAGTGATGATATATTGTTTATTTAGGACTAATAGATCGTTTATTTAGCGATGATAAACCATTTATTTAGCGATGAGAGATCGTTTATTTAGTGATGAGAGATCATTTACTCTTCTGAGTTTAGTACTCATTCATTGCATAAGAACACAACATTCTTGTGTAAAAGCTTTCAATTTACTACATTGATTTTATTGACTCAGTATATCCACATAATTATCATTAGCTCATGGATTATCTTATAGGTTTAGTATTTGCGCAGTACTAATCTGCTTTCTCACTTTTCCTCCTTTTGATAGGTCCAACTGTTTAAGAACATAACATGCATCAAGCACAGTACAGCGACAAATGTACTGCTATGTGGAGCTTATAGAATTACTAAAGGTTTTTATGTAGACTGCTGGTCGGCAATGCAAACTCAGCCAACAGGTGGGTATGCACTCACATCGCACCATTTTAATATGGCTCTTACATATGTTTCTTTGTGGCAGACTCAATGTATAGTTTGCACACGTAAATGTGGATAAACATGCAGGTAGTATATTTTAGGTATATTATAACAAGTACATGTAATAGTAGCTGTGTAAATTTGGAGTTGCCTAGCCCTGTTTGATCTGGTGCAGCTAGGTATGTATGTGTTGTATCAAAGTGATAAGATTGAGAGACATAGCCTTGTTTGACCTGGTGCGGGTAGTGATGTTGGTGTTGTCTTAAATTAATAACATTGAGAGACATAGCGCTGTTTTACCTGTTGTAGGTAGTGATATTTATAACCTGAGGCTGAACTATAGATTAGAATATTGTAAATAGTCTACCATGAACTTTAACCTCTCTACTTAAAACCAGCAGCTTTTTTAGTATAAAGTATATAATTATTTGTAATAAAGATACAAAGTGGAATCACTGGTTTGCTCATACAATTAACTGCATAGGGTGAGGCTTTTCCTTGCATTTCTGCTCTTGGTCATTGAGCCGCTTTACATATCAGCTAGGCCCACCTCTTTTTCTGGGGCCAGTCAATCCTCTCAGTGCCGGCCCAATAGATGGCTGGTTGTCAAATCCCCGTCCGCTGGCCAGCCGGTCAGGCTCTCGGCCAAGCCAGTCCCATCGCCGTTTAGCCTGGTAGGGCTAATCCTCCTTATTATAATCCTCCGGTTTATCCTCCTGGCCTGCTGGTGCTGTGGCTGTCTGCTTGGCCATGTCATTGCCAGGCTGGGAGATCAGCCGCCATTCTCTACAATATATTATCGTACAACAACTTTACAGTTTGTCAAATCACATGTGGCATAAGGTTGCATATAGTGTATATTATTGTGAAGGAAACAGCGGGCTCTTGATAAAAGATAAATATGTACACTTGTCAATATTTAACAATAGGTGGCATGTGCTTGCAGGTACTTTAATAGTCATCAAGTACTTTAATAATAACTTGTGTCTTGTCAACAATATAAGCTCATAGGGTTGTGCTCCCATTTTAGTGTCATCCTATTGGCTATCAGTTTCACGCTCTTTTATAAACTGCAAATCATGTCAGGCTATGTACTATTAATGCCAATATGATATCTAGGATTCAATGATATATAAAAAGATGAAGACAAATATGAATTTCTATGTATGAATAGCTACATATACTTGTAGCTACATGTATATGTAGCTACATGTATATGTAGTTTGGACATCATGTTTTTGTAGCATGGAACACTTGGGTAAAGTGCTATGAGTCAGATGAATGTGGAGCAGAGTGCGTGAAGGCCTACCACAACCGATTTGCCAGCAACTGCCAGAGTGTCCTACCAGATAAAAATGCTCAGTTGCAATGTCGGGATTATGGGCAAATTCACTACGGTGGTCCCAATAGCTGTGGCAACCCAGACCTCACTGCTGTAGATTTCATCACTAACATGACGCTGCTCTGCGGCTGTGAAAGTACGCGAGCTTTTCGTACTAGGTACTAGGTATCGTACTAGGTACTAGTTACTACATGTAGGTACTAGGTACTACATGTAGGTACTACATGTAGATACTAGGTACTACATGTAGGTACTAGGTACTACATGTTGGTACTAGGTACTAAATGTAGGTACTAGGTACTAAGTACTACATGTAGGTACTAAGTACTACATGTAGATATTAGGAGATATTAGGTACTAGGTACTACAGGTATGTATTAGGTAGTACATGTAGGTACTAGGTACTAAATGTAGGTACTAGGTACTAAGTACTACATCTAGGTATTAGGTACTAGGTACTACATGTAGGTACTAAGTACTACATGTAGATACTAGGTACTAGATGTAGGTACTAGGTACTACATGTAGGTACTAGGTACTACATGTAAGTACTAGGTACTATATGTAGGTACTTTGAAACACTAGTCTGCTGATGAGACAGGTCTTTTAGTTTATATTATTAGTCTAGTTACAGTAAAACCTCTAATTGAACGCCACCTACATTTGACTGTCATCTTGACAATCTTTGATCTCTGCAAACCCATAATATGAATTTATCAGTAGAAAAATGTTCACAAAATCGTTTTAATAATGAATTATTTACATCAATAATAATTAATTATCTTGTTGTCCAACTCCAAAGCTTTTCGTTTTATTTCGTTAAAACTTTGAAAGCAGCACCATAGAAGCATACTGTGAAACTGCTAATTGAACACTATGGCACTCTTCAACCCTTCTTCTATAGTGGCGGTCAATTGCAAGTGACATTCAACTAGAGGCTGGCATTGTGTTTTTCAAATGGCTGGTCAGAATTTTGAGAAGATAAATTTAGTCCTTTTATGTGAATGTCCTCAAAGTGAATGTCATCAATATTTCACCCTCTTTCTCTGGTGTACCGATATTAAACCTTTTGGGTGCAATAAATCTGCTAACTTACCTCCATCTTGTCAAAGATCTCCTAATAACTATGCATTGAGAAACCAAAAAATATCTTTACCAGTTGATGTCTATTGCTTGCAAATGACCTGCGATGATATTATAGCCTTAGTCCTTCTTTGCAATTTTTTGGCATTTTCAATTTTTATTTCATTGTAAAGTTGAAGACATATTTTTATTTTATATCTATATTTAGCAATCTTGCATAAAAGCTCATTGCACTCACTAATATGTTTGCTACAGTTTGCAGCCAAAACGAGCTTTTTATGTGCAATGGAAGAGGAGTTACGAGCGTCGATCAATTGTATGATCAAATTACCGCAATGATGCTGTCAAATAATATGCTATAAATCTGCAAATTTATAAGTTATGTTATGATAATCTTTCAAATACTACAAATATATATGTGAGTTAGTAGTCACGTGGTGCCCGACGGTAGCTCGGAAGGGTTCGTGGGCATGCACCACCGGACGAGCGGAATCGGCCATGTTGTCATTTGTGAATCAGAGCTCCGTTCGCGCAGCTCGTGACTCTTGCACTCTTCGTAAGTTGTGTTACGTCTTGAGGATCATAAAAGTCTGTCTGAGTATTGGTGACTCATGAGTAAACTTACTGGTGTAGTCTGGCACTACGGTGTTTTCTGGGAAAACGTACAGGTGGGGTAGGAGTGACATAAGGGGAGGTTGGAGTGTCACGGCTGGCAGTCTGGTACTGCGTAATCTTTTCTTAGCAGCTTACAAGCTATTTCAGCAATCAGGGGGAGGCTGGAGGTCACATGTAAGCAGTAAGAGTGTACTACGGGACAGTCCTTGGCTGTCCGCGGCGACTGGCGCGCCTACGACGAGCAGTCGTATGCCGGTCGTTCGAGCAATTCTGAATGGTTGCGGTTTTCAGTGTCTGGTTGACACTGGAAGCGAGCGGACTCTGGTAAGTCCGCAGGTGCTGACAGGCGCAACCCGACTTAGGCTGAGCCACTCGCTGTTGACAGCGGATGGTAGGGCGTCTCACGTAAAGAGTCAGTGTCGGGTGGTCGTCGGTGTACAGGGACACTGTTTCAGCGTTACGGCACTTGTTATGGACAAGTTGTGCAATCTTGGGGTTGACTGCTTGCTGGCTGGTGACGTCATTGACTACATGGGAGGCGTCACTGTCCATAGAGGAAGTGATGCGAAGTATTCGGTCAGGTGAGAGAAACCCTATCAGAATGGATGCTGTGGAGTACCTGCAGGGCAGGATACTGGGGCTGGCTGCGCATGCGGGGTAGCGAGGGCGGCGCCGTTCTCGGGGTTGGGTAGTGATCTGGTGTCACTGCGAGTTGACGACCCTGATTTTGTTGCCACTTTTGCCCAAGGCCAGTGGACCGTTAGCTGGCGGTGGTCCGGGGAATCTCCGAAAGGATGGCAGACCCTGGTCGCGAAGTACAAGTGTACTCGGGCACCTAATTTGCATGAGCGGTACTGTGCTGAGATTGAGAGCTGGATCTCTAAAGGTTGGTTGAAAAGATGGAGTCGGCCGGTTGTGGGTATTATTCCTCTTTTGGCGGTGTTTCATCTAACGAAGGACAAAGTGCGACCAGTCATGGACTACCGTGAACTGAACGCGTTTGTCGAGAGTCACAAGGGAGGTAACGCAGTCGCTGTGTGCAGCGAGAAAATCTGGAAGTGGAGACAGTTGCGTGGCGAACTTAGGGTAGTCGACCTCAAGTCCGCGTACCTACAGATCCATGTTTCGGAGGACCTGTGGAAATACCAGATCGTGAAGTATAAGGGGGACCCTTATGCGCTGACACGTTTAGGCTTCGGGCTTTCGTGTGCGCCTAGGATCATGACCAAAATCCTAGGCAAGGTTCTTTTGCTCGACGAGTGGGTCCGACGAGGGACTGACCACCATAACGACGATACACTAGTGCAGGAATCTGTGCTTGGCATAGAGGAGCTGAGGAAGCACCTTGCTAAGTATGGACTGGCAACGAAAGAGCCGGAGGACCTTGATGGAGGTCGGTTGTTGGACATTTCTCTGAAGGGAAATACTCGTGGACATTTGCAAATGTCGAGAGAAACTGCACTCTTTGAAATACATTTTAAGCCAGCTGGGCTGACTAAGAAAGAGCTCTTCTCATTTTGTGGCCGACTTGTCGGTCATTACCCAGTGGGTGGTTGCGGCCCTATTGCAGTTTCTTGCAGCGGCTGGGGTGCAATGGAGCCTGAGATGCCCCCGTTGAAAAGAAGGTCAGCTCACTGGCTAGTGACCTTTTCATGAGGGTATGTCTGGAGGACCCTGTTAGGGGTCCGTGGCACGTAAGACCGAATGGTTTGGTCGTTGTGTGGATGGATGCCAGCTCTCTGGGCCTCGGTGTGGCAGTTGAGGTTGATGGCAGCATTGTTGAGAATGCGTCGTGGCTGAAGAAGGAGTCAGACCATTCACACATCAATGTTGCCAAGCTGGAAGCTGTGAGACGAGGTGTTAACCTGGCTATCGCGTGGGGGTTTAAGACTTTCACTTTAGCGGTTGACTCTCACAGTTGTCAATTGGATGTCAAATACAATTGACGGGCACCATCGTGTCCGCATGAAAGATGCCGCAGAGATGCTGGTGAAGCGTTGGCCGGGGGTGATCCATGACACGATCTCCGAGTACGGCTTATCGGTCACTATGCGTCTTGTACCTACTGTGGAGAACAAGGCGGATAGAATGACGAGGGTGCCCAAGAAGTGGCTTGAGCATCGAGGGATGAGTGGAGGTGAGGCCGAGAGCATGGCTGCTGCCATCTTCACCCGCGAGAGCCTCGGGAATGCTGTGTGGGCGGCTCATTTGCCTCACCATCTGGGTGTCGAAAGAACATTGTACCTTGCTCAGCAAGTACGCAGTGACTTGACACGGGAGCAGGTTAAACGCGAGCTGGCTGGCTGTGAGGCCTGTCAGCGCATTGACCCGGTTCCGAGAGGTGAGAACCTCATGGAAACAGGCAGCTTGGCTGTCGAGGGGAATTGGTGCCGGGTGGCCATAGACGTGACTCACTATGGCAGCCAGTTGTTCCTGTCCATGGTTGATTGCGGGCCGTCACGTTTCGCTATCTGGCGCCGCTTGCCAAGTGAAACGGCAGCGCACATCGTGGCTCAGTTACGCACTGTCGTAATTGAGCGAGGGCCGTGTGACAAATTGTTAATGGACAATTCCATGGCATTTAGGTCAGCAACTGTTGCGCAGTTTGCTGACAAGTGGGGGATTTTTCTGAGTTTTCGTGCCGCTTACGCCCTGAGTGGCAACGGAATTGTTGAGAAGAATCACCGGACAATCAAGAGGATTGCCGAGAGGGGAAGAATTAGCCCCGAGGAGGCGACGTTTTGGTATAACGTCACGCCTCGCAAGGGTACAGATGGGGGTTCGGTACTCTCAAATAGTCTGTATCGATATTCATGGCAAGTGCCTTTTGACGTCAATCTACGCGGGTTAGACGAGGTCAGTCAAGGCAAATTTGCTGTCGGTGATGAGGTGTGGGTAAAACCTTTGACTCCGTCGTGCACTAGGCAGTGGGCACCGGGGGTGATAACCAGAGTCGTATCAAAGCACAACGTGTGCGTGGATGGCATGCCGAGGCATGTGAGAGATGTCCGCAATCGGCGGTTTGGCACTGACCGTAGTAGGGAAAACGGCATCCGTGAACTGGTCAAAGACGACCGGCCTAATCTAGATAGATTACGTGGTTCTGTTGCTCCCCACCGCCTCAGCTGCATCCCTGTGAGGTAGCTGAGGTTTCGAAGAGGGATGCGGAGGATGGTCCTCAGACTGCCGAGGATGAAGTTCAAAACATGGATGGTGAGCCTCAGACTGGCAGGGTTTCGTCCGGGAATTTAGATCCTGGTGAGTCTGAGCTTCAACCGTTGATGCTCAGGCGGTCGCAGCGGGAGCGACGGCTTCCGCGGTATTTGGATGACTATGAGAGATAGCTGGTAGCTTCTTAAAAGCTGGGGGAAATGTGAGTTAGTAGTCATGTGGTGCCCGACGGTAGCTCGGAAGGGTTAGTGGGCATGCGCCACCGGACGAGCGGAATCGGCCACGTTGTCATTTGTGAATCAGAGCTCCGTTCGCGCAGCTCGTGACTCTTGGGCTCTTCATGAGTTGTGTTACGTCTTGAGGATCATAAAAGTCTGAGTATTGGTGACTCATGAGTAAACTTACTGGTGTAGTCTGGCACTACGGTGTTTTCTGGGAAAACGTACAGGTGGGGTAGGAGTGACATAAGGGGAGGTTGGAGTGTCACGGCTGGCAGTCTGGTACTGCGTAATCTTTGCTTAGCAGCTTACAATATATTCATGAACAAGTGACATAAACGAATCATACTTATAAGTGTTACATGCCGAGACAAAAATATTTGCATTGTTTGCTCGACCAGTTGCATTCTGATTGTTGCTTTCGATGGACTGAACATCTTCTGGCTGTTCAATACCTTCCGCAATGTCTTCTGACCTCAATGTTTTTTCTGCACTGCTGAACTAGTTGATATCTGCGTTTAAACAATTTTTTGGCTGAGCAAAACATTTACGTGTTGCATTTAGCATAAAAGTTTACTCGCTAAGCGTAACCTTTGGCTTAAAACTAGTCGTTCATCTACCATCGTAAATGTAAACCGTTTTTTATATAAATGTACTCCAAAGCATCCAGGCTGAGTTAAACAAGGAACTACTATTAACCTGAGACAGTTATTAACTATTTCTATGGTGCTGCTTTCAAAGTTTTACCGAAAAAAAGCTAAAAGCTTTGAAGTTGGACAATGAAAGAATTGATTGTTATTGATGTAAACAATTAATTATTAATACGATTTTGTGGGCTTTTTTCCATTGATTACTTGATATAATGAGTTCACAAACATCAAAAATTGTCGAAGTGGCAGTCAAATAGAGGTGGCATTCAATTAGAGTTTTATGGTAACTGTCTCGGGCTAATAGTGTTATGAGTTTTTTAATGAGTGCAATGACTGCAACGAGCTTTTATGCAATATTGGTAAATAAAAGACATAAAATAAAAATATGTTTTTAAATTTAGAATGAAATAAAAATTGAAAACTCTAGCAAATTGCAAAGCAGGACACAGGCTATAATACCATCACAATAGATATCAATTGGTAAAGATATTTGTCGGTTTTTCAATGTATATTTTTTAAGAGATATTTGACAAGTTGGAGTTATGGCAGCAGATTTATTGCATCCAAAAAGTTTAACATCGCTCCACCGAAAAAAGAGGGCAAATTATAGGTGACATTTGCTTCACCTGTAAAAGGGCTAAATTTATCTTCCCAAAATTCTGACAAGCCATTTCAAAAATACACTACTAGCCTCTATCTGAACGCAACCTCCAATTGACCGCCACTATAGAGAAAGGGTTGAAAAATAGAGCATCATTGGCATTCAATTAGAGGTTGTACGTAAGTTTATAATTTATAATCTGTATTTGCACAGGTTTATTCTGTCAATGAAATGAATAGTTAGTTATCTGCTTATAACATTGGCTATTTTAGTTGGCATTTGCTATAGCATATGCTATAACAAATGATATATGAAACGGTAAGGTTTTTAAAAAACTTTTTTAGCAAGAGCCGATAGATTGCTGAGCAAGTTAGTTCCATCCTTGCACGAGAAGAAAGAAGCGACCTACATGCATAAGCTTCAAGTCCAATAAACTCAAGCTACCAATTTATGCTATTGGTAGCTTGAGTTTATTAGATTAACAATTTGTAGTCACTGAGTTGTTATATTACAGCTGTGACCGGCAACAGATCTGAGTGCCTTAAACAGCTAACCAAGCCAGACTCCACCGAAAAGCAAAATGATTTTCTTAAGGCTCTGATTATAGTGGCGGCTATCTCTTTTGTCATCATTGTGATTATCATCATCATTGCTGTCTGCTGCTACCAGAATAAACAAACACCGCATCATCTTCGTGGTGAGTCCTGAGCAATCGCTTTGAGCAAGTGCCAGCGAGTATGCTGAGTGACATGTTTGAACAAGTGTCCAAATCTTGGGGTGATCTGCGAGCGCAAGTATGGCGAGTGTGCTATTACTGAGTTTCCATGCTTCGAATGGATTTGGAGTTGATTCCACTCCGAATCATAAAAACGGTAAAGTCCAAACACACTCGAGGCCATTTTATTTGGCTTAGTGTTGTGCACAAAAGGCATTTGCGTACAACATCTTGTCTTAGAAATATCTTGTCTTACACTTATCTTGAGCTTTCTTATATTAGAATCGTAAGGAGGCTTGTACAAAGTCATATTTTATTTCTACCTCTAATTCTAATTACCTCTTTTCTACCGCTACACATTGAGCTGAACTGTTTCTGTCTGTTAGTGCATGACTGTAGCTGCCGTGATTGTAGCTGCTGTGATTGTAGCTCCTGTGGTTGTAGCCACTGTGATTGTAGCTACTGTGATTGTAGTCACTGTGAATGTAGCAACTGTGATTGCAACCACTGTGATATAGCTACTGTGATAAATAGCTATATATAGTTACTGCGCTTGTTGGTAAAGTGATAAAGTCCTTCATTCATTTGTGTTTATTACACGTTAATAGTAGAACAGGTGAGGTAGGTTTTCTAATCCATTATGTGGCTGACTGCTACCGCAGTGCGTGAAAATTATTGTGATATTAGGTTTGGTACATGGTGAGTAGATGCTCGTGCAGAGGTTGAGTGCTAAGTCTAGAAAGTCAATAGATTCTCTGTTGGCTTTAATAGCTGTTTTTGAATGGCGTATTTTGTGGGCCTATAGCAGTTGAACTAAAGCCCTAAACCATCATCCTATCAAAGCCCAATCAGAAATAATGATTGTAGGCATGTACCTACTAATTTGCATGCCTGCTCTATCGAATGTGCGCTAAGGCTACATTTACAATGTGGTTTTACGCAATGCTTAACATCCATTCTAAAATCAGCTTTTATATTTTATACTAGATACCGTTGCCTCGCTATTTTCTGACGATAAGCAGTTGTTGTAGACAAAGATCGAGTGGTTTCACAAAGGTTTCGTAACATGCCAGAAGCTAGTGCAGTATCACCAACCGTGACTTCTGAGGCAGTTCAAAAGAGGTTAATGCAAGATAGCTCCTCAACTCCTCAACATGAAATACTTATAGTTGAGACGAGTTCACCAGCCCTTGGACCGAGAACAGGAAATAAGGCGGCGAGTGTTCCGGCAGATGATATAAGTCTGTCAATGACAAAGAATGTACCGGTAGCGTCTGAAGCACCACCCGCTTATGAACAAGACTACATCAATGCCTCCTATGGGCAAGCACGGGAAGGGCGCTCTAGCTGTTCTAGTAACAGCAGCACTCTGGAGAACAAAATTCGAGCGCCAATTCCAGTGCCCAGATAATTTATGCTTTTTAGCCTTCTAGCCTTTTTCTTTAGTAACCTTTGACACACGCTTCTTTAATATGCCAATCATCAAGAACGGTTTGTTTTGGTTTGACAGGTGATTAGATGGCAATATTTTGTGAGTAAATGCGTACCCACCTAACTTTCTATGACATTCTCTTTTTCTTTAACTGTATTCAGCTATTTTTATTGTTAACAAAATGAGGCGGTGTGCAACAAACAATACACCGTATCATTACAATACACCGTATCATTACAATACATCGTATCATTACAATACACCGTATCATTACAATACACCGTATCATTACAATACATCGTATCATTACAATACACCGTATCATTACAATACACCGTATCATTACAATACATCGTATCATTACAATACACCGTATTATTACAATACACCGTATCATTACAATACACCGTATCATTACAATACACCGTATCATTACAATACATCGTATCATTACAATACACCGTATCAGTACAATACACCGTATCATTACAATACACCGTATCATTACAATACACCGTATCATTACAATACACCGTATCATTACAATACACCGTATCATTACAATACATCGTATCATTACAATACACCGTATCATTACAATATATCGTATCATTACAATACGCCGTATCATTACAATACTCCGTATCATTACAATACACCGTATCATTACAATACACCGTATCATTACAATACACCGTATCATTACAATACACCGTATCATTACAATACATCGTATCATTACAATACACCGTATCATTACAATACATCGTATCATTACAATACACCGTATCATTACAATACATCGTATCATTACAATACACCGTATCATTACAATACATCGAATCATTACAATACACCGAATCATTACAATACACCGTATCATTACAATACATCGTATCATTACAATACACCGTATCATTACAATACACCGTATCATTACAATACACCGTATCATTACAATACATCATATCATTACAATACACCGTATCATTACAATACACCGTATCATTACAATACACCGTATCCAAGAATCGCTACCAAGTTTTATTGACTATAATTGGTTGAATGACTTAAAATGTCATCTACGTGATGTTTCTGCTAACTACAGCATCTTCATGATATCTTTATAAAATCACATCGTTATGTCGAGAAGTCTTATTGACTGCCTGCACAATCCATCACCAGCACATGCAAACACTCCAAGGGAAGTACTGTAATAAAGTTTTGTACCAAGTACCAGCCTATGGGTGTGAATGGATATATGAAAAAATGATTGCTTTCTTAATTTAACACTCCTTTCGAGCAAGTCTGTAGTGATTACAGACTTGCTCGAAAGTCTGTAGTCACTGTAGTCTGCAAGTCTGTAGTGACTACAGACTTGCTCAATAGTCAAGTATGACATGACTTCCAGCAGTACCCATAGACTCTCAATAAATATAATAGTCAAATATGACATGGCTTCCAGTAGTACCCATAAACTCTCCCTAAATATAATAGTCAAGTGTGACATGACTTCCAGCAGTACCCATAGACTCTCCCTAAATATAATAGTCAAGTATGACTTGACTTCCAGCAGTACCCATTGACTCTCACTAAATAGAATAGTCAAGTATGACATGACTTCCAGTAGTACCCATAGGCTCTCACTAAATAGAATAGTCAAGAATGACATGACTTCCAACAGTACCCATAGACTCTCACTAAATAGAATAGTCAAGTATGATATGACTTCCAGTAGTACCCATTGACTCAAAAATAAATACAATAGTCAAGTATGACATGACTTCCAGCAGTACCCATAGACTCTCACTAAATAGAATAGTCAAGCATGACATGACTTCCAACAGTACCCATAGACTCTCAATAAATAGAATAGTCAAGTATGACATAACTTCCAGCAGTACCCATAGACTCTCACTAAATAGAATAGTCAAGCATGACATGACTTCCAACAGTACCCATAGACTCTCAATGAATAGAATAGTCAAGTATGACATGACTTTCAGCAGTACCCATTGACTCTTAATAAACAGAATAATCAAATGTTTGTGGCAATGATACTTAAATGACTTTGTGACAATCTAGATAAAATGTTTTTCACCAGGCCTCACAGCATCTATCAATAGCTCAATAGTAGTATTTTATTACTTTAGGAGCTACCTGCTCTTTATAGCTAAGTTCGGGAATTTTATGCCATTTATAATCACGTGATATTCACATTGAATTCTTACAAGCTTTCAGTAATTATCGAATGTTACAATCACATGTACATGTAGTATCTTATGTTACAATCACATGTAGTATCTTATGTTGCGGTCACATGTAGTATCTTATGTTACAATCACATGTAGTATCTTATGTTACAATCACATGTAGTATCTTATGTTGCGGTTACGTGTAGTATCTTATGTTACAATCACATGTAGTATCTTATGTTACAATCACATGTAGTATCTTATGTTGCGGTCACATGTAGTATCTTATGTTACAAGCACCTGTAGTATCTTATGTTACCATGTCCTGTTATATCTTATGTTACAGTCATAGATATAGTAAACCCTATATTACTATATCTATGGTTTACTATATCTATGGTTTACTATATCTATGGTTTACTATATCTATGGTTTACTATATCTATGGTTTACTATATCTATGGTTTACTATATCTATGGTTTACTATATCTATGGATTACTATATCTATGGTTTACTATATCTATGGTTTACTATATCTATGGTTTACTATATCTATGGTTTACTATATCTATGGTTTACTATATCTATGGTTTACTATATCTATGGTTTACTATATCTATGGTTTACTATATCTATGGTTTACTATATCTATGGTTTACTATATCTATGGTTACAGTCACATGTAGTACCCATTTTAAAGCTATTCTATGCCACACTTTTATTATTTAAGGTTGAAATTGCTAAGTTTTTTGGTAATAATAGCTCTTTGCTCAGGCTTATCTATTTGCTAATTCAACGACTATGAATACAAGTTCACTAGGTATGAAGTTTTTAAAAGTGAACTAACTATAGACTTGAACACTGTAATAAGTCTTTAGACAAGTGCAAAGTATTTTAAACTGGCTTAGCTTAACTCTATTTTACACTGCTAGTTGTCAGCGTTACATATGCAGCTTGAAGTGGCCTTCATGGAAATTTCAACATTACATATGCAGCTTGAAGTGACCTTCATACAGTTTTCAACAATTCATATGCAGCTTGAAGTGACTTTCATACAGTTTTCAGCATTTCATATGCAGCGTAAAGTGACCTTCATACAGTTTTCAACATTTCATATGCAGCTTAAAGTGACCTTCATACAGTTTTCAACATTTCATATGCAGCTTGAAGTGACCTTCATACAGTTTTCAACATTTCATATGCAGCTTGAAGTGACCTTCATACAGTTTTCAACATTTCATATGAAGCTTAAAGTGACCTTCATACAGTTTTCAGCATTTCATATGCAGCTTGAAGTGACCTTCATACAGTTTTCAGCATTTCATATGCAGCTTAAAGTGACCTTCATACAGTTTTCAACGTTACATATGCAGCTTAAAGTGACCTTCATACAGTTTTCAACATTTCATATGCAGCTTAAAGTGACCTTCATATAAGAAGACAACTCAGGAAACAAGACTGAAGTTCTGGCTCCGACTCGTATCAGTTTATGAGATGAGAAGGAGTCAGGGTAGTGATGGTATAACCATTGTCAATCCATACATGAATGGTAAATTGGGAAACACAATTCTGTATGTTAACTTAAGATAACTTAAGGAGGGTTAAATCTTCATTCAGCTAGATACTGAGAAACTGCCGATGCAGAACTGCCGAAACTTTACGTTCTGCCGATGAGCCGTGCTAACCTAGAATGATGAGCCGAGCTGACCTAGAATTATGAACCGTGCTGACCTAGAATTATGAACCGTGCTGACCTAGAATGATGAGCTGTGCTAACCTTGAATGATGAGCCGTGCTGACCTAGAATTATGAACCGTGCTGACCTAGAATTATGAACCGTGCTGACCTAGAATGATAAGCCATGTTGACCTAGAATTATGAACCGTGCTGACCTAGAATGATGAGCTGTGCTAACCTTGAATGATGAGCCGTGCTGACCTAGAATTATGAACCGCGCTGACCTAGAATGATGAACCGTGCTGACCTAGAATGATAAGCCATGTTGACCTAGAATTATGAACCATGCTGACCTAGAATGATAAGCCATGTTGACCTAGAATTATGAGCTGTGCTGACCTAGAATGATGAGCTGTGCTGACCTAGAATGATGAACCGTGCTGACCTAGAATGATGAGCTGTGCTGACCTAGAATGATGAGCTGTGCTGACCTAGAATGATGAACCGTGCTGACCTAGAATTATGAGCTGTGCTGACCTAGAATGATGAGCTGTGCTGACCTAGAATTATGAACCGTGCTGACCTAGAATTATGAGCTGTGCTGACCTAGAATTATGAACCGTGCTGACCTAGAATTATGAGCTGTGCTGACCTAGAATGATGAGCTGTGCTGACCTAGAATGATGAGCTGTGTTGACCTAGAATTATGAACCGTGCTGACCTAGAATTATGAGCTGTGCTGACCTAGAATGATGAGCCATGAAATAAGTAGCTTTAAAGCAAAAAGATGAAATTTTTGCAAATTTTCAATACATGTTACTCTAATATTAAAAAAGAAGCCAAACAACATTATAACGATTACATCGAGTTAATGATAAGAGGTTGACCTGCTGGTCAAGGTCATATAATCAACTTGATATCTCCAAGTGTTAGTCACTCTATAAATCACGTATTGTTTATCAATAATCCATATATTGGTCTGTACATGTTAGTCACTCTATAAATCACATACTGTTTATCAGTAATCTATATATTGGTCTATAAGTGCTGGTCCCTCTATAAATCACATACTGTTTATCAGTAATCTATATATTGGTCTATAAGTGCTGGTCCCTCTATAAATCACATACTGTTTATCAATAATCCATATATTGGTCTATAAGTGCTGTTCCCTCTATAAATCACATACTGTTTATCAATAATCCATATATTGGTCTATAAGTGTTGGTCACTCTATAAATCACATACTGTTTATCAACAGGATATATATTGGTCTCTAAGTAACTTGTACTACATAACAGTAGCTCCTTGATTCAGTAAAAATGCATTTCAGCTTCATTAAATCGTTTGTGAAATTTGAAATACGTTCTATTAGAATCTTAACCTTTGTTTATTGAAAGTTTGTATCTATCATTTAGTGTTCTATTGTACATTCTATGTCACATGTAAAGAACCTGTAAGAATAACATGCTCATACAAAGTTGCCCTTTAGATATTGAATGAGCTATTCAGGACTGCTGTTTGTCTCTAACTTGAATACTGCTCATTGACTGGTGTATGCCAGCTCTCTTTTGACGTTCTATCGGCAAGAGAGTTGGACAAGTGATTGATGGATTTTTGATGTACAGTATTTTTTCATAGGAGCCGGTAAGACAATTCAGTTTAAAACTATCTTTTACAAGATTATTTGGTTCGTTGAGAAGGTCGAAGGTGTAAGAGGAAATGGAACTCGATATAAATAGACTGGTGATTCCTTAACAGAAACTAAATGGCTTCTTCAAGACGAATTATTTGAGGCCTTCACTAATCCGAAGCAGCGAGTTTACTACATCATCTGCATCACAGGCTGTTAACGCGGCTAAAACATAACATATAAAACATATAACATATCGACCTAAAATTTTCTCATCATCAATCTGCAGTTTCACCTTTTCTTTTTCTCTTCGGGTGCAAATAATAATAATAATAATAATGCATTTTAACATTGACAATTAAAACTTTAAAATAATGTGTTTTACATAATATTTATTTGTATGGATCCACAAGTGTTTAAAGGCTTTCAAACCTTGAATAGACTGTGCTCCAATAGTTGCATGTTGATGCAAGACTTGGTGATTTTAAAAGGATTGTTTTATTATGTTTTCACTGATTACATAGCATTTATAAGTTGCCAACACAAATCCTATAATATATAATATATATATTATATAATGTAACAAGTCCTGTCAGTCAGGCAATAGATAAGTTTCTAGACGCACTAACATGGTATCCAGAGCTTGATGTTATCTTTTTATTGAAATGCTGAAGGCTGTCAACATGAGCAGAAGACAAGGCTCAACATCACTAAATACATTTCATGTTTGTGCTTTTCATACTCTAGATAGCAAGCTACACGCATCAGCACACCGAAGGTTATTTTATGATGTAAGTTCTTTCTCAACCAGTTGCCTTCAAGTCAGGCAGCTTTGTCAGCAAGGCAGCTAGTATACATAGTAGTGCAAAAGGTTCACAACAAGTCTGAGCTTGAGGCTTGTCCCTTCTCAACCTTCGGCTCTACTCGTCACGTTCAAAGATATGAATAATATTATTCTTGTTTGTTTATATCACGAGAGGTAATTCTTTGAGAATAGCCCGCTTGTTCTTCTGTTATTTCTAGCAAGAGCTTGCTAATGCAACCAACTGGAGTACTGATTAGTTCGCTTGTTTAATTCCAATTGAGCACAAACAGACAAATATAATAGCTGCAATTGATATAACTAAGGAACAGCACCAACATGTCAAACACTGCTGACCGAATCGGCATCATGGAGAGGAGGCGGGCACTCGAAATGGCTAAGAACATGCTCAGTAGCAAAGTGGGCAAGGTAATATAACTGTGCAAGTTAACAAAAGCCTGGTAAGTCGTAGGCCAAAGTTGCATTTCCTGATAAGGTTGTGTTTTCTGATAAGTCGCAGGCTATGATATTCAGTGCTAGAAAGAGAGCGCTATAGTGAGGTATGGAGTATTATTAGATCATAGGCTATGATATTCAGTGCTGGAAAGAGAGCGCTATGGTGAGGTATGGAGTATTATTAAATCATAGGCTATGATATTCAGTGCTAGAATGAGAGCGCTATAGTGAGGTATGGAGTATTATGAGATCACAGGCTATGATATTCAGTGCTAGAAAGAGAGCGCTATAGTGAGGTATGGAGTATTATGAGATCACGGGCTATGATATTCGGTGCGAAGGAAGAGAGCGCTATAGTGAGGTATGGAGTATTATGAGATCACAGGCTATGATATTCAGTGCTAGAAAGAGAGCGCTATAGTGAGGTATGGAGTATTATGAGATCACGGGCTATGATACTCGGTGCGTAGAAAGAGAGCGCTATAGTGAGGTATGGAGTATTATGAGATCAAATCTGGTTGATTCAGGTCAAGTTTTTGCTGTCTAATACGAGCTATGTGGGTCTACTTAACAATCTGTGCTTGTTACATTCTGTTGTTAAGGTAGTCGGTCTTTTAGCATTCCCACGTCTTTCCTTCTTGGTTTGTTGCATCAGCCTTGATGGATGATATGGTGTCAGTAACTTAGTCATTTAGCCTTACCCCTGACCCCTGACCCCTGACATGGATTGCGTTTATTTAGAGAAGTTCAGTTTAGCTCCCAAAAAATCTCAAATTACATGTACAGTACATTTATTATTCTACTTACATTGTATTTCTAAAGCCAAAATGTCTGACCATCTTCTGAAACAAAAATCTTTGTTTTACAAATCTTGCAATTTCTATCAATTAATAGTAAAGCTGTACTGGTGATGTCATATCTATAGTAAAGTCATACTAGTGATGTCATATTTATAGTAAAGTCGTACTAGTGATGTCATATTTATAGTAAAGTCATACTAGTGGTGTCATAGTTATAGTAAAGTCATACTAGCGATGTCATCTTTATAGTAAAGTCGTACTAGTGATGTTATATTTATAGTAAAGTCATACTAGTGATGTCATAGTTAAAGTAAAGTTATACTAGTGATGTCATATATGTATATAGTAAAGTCATACTAGTGGTGTCATAGTTATTGTTATGTTTCTGCACAGAAGCAATTAAATAGAGTATTAAATTAGAGAAATGGTTTATTGCACACTCCAGAGACAACTGATTTAATAACAGAAAACCCAAGTATTTATATGTTTGGTCATAGAAAAGCTTTGTAAAAAGCTACAAGCATTATTAATAGCTGTAATGAGACAGTACTATATAATATTAGCTTGTATAAAGCTTTAGCTAAAAAGCATAATGTTTGTTGGCAAAGTACCAGTAATACTTGGCACTTGCATGACACCTCCTCACTAAGCTAAAGGTTCTTTCTGGTTCTCTTAGACCTTCGGGGTTTGTCTCTGCTATACTCATCTCCATCAGGTAGACGAGGGTTGCGTGGTCTTCTTCTAGACGGAGGTTGCTCTGTTACAGTTGTAGGGGCTGGTAGTTGCAGTTTTGTCTCCTCTGTTATATCAGGTTTATCTCCAGGGTCTTGATCTTCTTCTGTTGAGTATCTTGGTCTGAGTTGTTCAACATGTCTTCTCCAAGTAGGTCCCTTTGGTACCACTTTGACATTGAGACTACGAGTTCCATATCTTTTAGTAACAATGGCTGGAACCCATCTAGGTTGTCTGTTGCATCTAGGTCCATGATACAAGGCATAGCATGGTGCTCCAAGATTGTAGCTGTGTATCTTGCTAACTGTCTTTTCTGCCGATCGGTTGACTTCTCTGGATTGATGAAACTGTGCTATGTGTGCGGGTGATGGCAATAGGGTGTCAATCTTGCATCTCATCTGTCTTCCATTCAGCAGCTGACTGGGAGAGTATCCTGTAGGAAGTGGTGTCCTTCTATAGTGCATCAGGAACTGTTGTAGTGCAGATTTAGGTGAGAGTGACGATTTCTTCATGGCTTGTTTGAAGGATTGTACTAGTCTTTCAGCTGCGCCATTTGTAGCTGGATGGTAGGGTGCTCCAGTGAGGTGAACAATGCTTCTCTCTTGACACCACTGCTGAAACTCTCCTGAGGTGAAGCTGGTAGCATTGTCAGTGACTATGGTGTGAGGGTATCCAAAGTGTGCGAATATCTCCTCTAAGATGTCTGTGGTAGCTCTGGTAGAAGTAGATGACGTCCTGTGTATGCATGGATACTTTGAGTAGGCATCTATCATCACTAGCCATTGGCTGCCCATGAAGTTCACTGCATGATCTAGGTGAAGACGACTCCATGGCTTCTCAGGTAGCATCCAGGGATGTATAGGATACTTCTGTGGAAGCTTCTGGTGTTCAGCACAGGCAGTGCACTGTCGGCTTGTCTCCTCTATATCAGAGTCAATGCGAGGCCAATAGACAGCAGTTCGAGCTAGCTTCTTCATTCTTTCCATTCCAAAGTGTCCAAGGTGAAGGATCTTTAATACTTCCTGTTGTAACTTGACAGGAATGACTACTCTGTTGCCATATAGAAGACAACCTTCAGTGATAGAAAGTGAATCTGAGATCTTGTGGAAGAGTGACGGCTGAGTCTTTCTATCCTTCTGCTGTGTAGCGCATTACTGTGGCTAGTGTTGGGTCTTTCTTTGTCTCCTTTGCTAGAACATTGTAGTCTGTAGAGTTGAGCTGTTGCCCAATAGTGTGAATAGTGCATACTGTATCAACATCATCCTCATCTTCTCTTGCATCAAACTCTTTATCAGGTCCAACTGGCAGTCTTGAGAGGACATCTGCATTTTGATGATGCTGGGTAGATCTGTATTCTATGGTGTAGTCATACTGATTTAGTACCAGTGACCATCTTGCTAGTCTGTTGGCTGCTAGAGCTGGAACTCCTTTGGTAGGTCCTAGAAGTGTGAGAAGAGGTCTGTGGTCAGTTACCAAGATAAACCGTCGACCATACAGGTACTGGTGATACTTCTTTAGAGCAAATATGATTGAGAGAGCTTCTTTTTGTATTTGTCCATATTTCCTCTGTGTGCTGGTCAGTGTTTTTGAAACATTGGCTATTGGTCTCTCACTTCCATCGGGATAACGATGAAATAGTACAGCTCCCAGTCCAGTTTCTGAAGCATCACATGAGATTCCAATGTCAAGATCTGGGTTGAAGTGTGCTAAGACACTATCAGTTGATAGCATATCTTTCAGTTTGTTGAAGCTCTTTTCTTGTTCAGTGCCCCACTTCCAGGTCTCTCCTTTGCGTGTCAGTTTGTGCAATGGTCCTGTGAGTTGTGACAGATTGGGTATGAACTTGCTGTAGAATTGTGTAGCTCCTAAGAAAGATCTTAGCTGAGTTAAGTCTGTTGGGACTGGCATCTGTTGTACTGCATCTGCCTTCTTTCCTTTAGTGATTCCCTTTGAAGTGAGTTTGTGTCCCAGATACTCTACTGTAGGTTGAGCAAAACAGCACTTGTCTTTTCTACATCTGAGCCCTCTTTCTTCTAATCTTTGAAGAAGTCGACGTAAGTTTTGTAGATGGCTCTCTGCATTGGCTCCACTCACTAGTATATCATCTAGGTATACTGCTACTCCTGGGAGGTCTTGTGTCAGTTGCTCCATGATTTCTTGAAAATACCCTGGTGCTGAGCTTATGCCAAAGGGCAACCTCTTCTGTAGTAGTACTCCTCGGTGTGTTGATAGTGCTAGTCGTCGTTGACTTTCTGGTGCCAACAATATTTGATTGTAGGCATCTGCTAAATCAATCTTTGTGTAGCAATAGCCTCCACCTAGTTTTCTGATTAGATCTTCTGGTAGTGGGATAGGTTTCCTATGTGTTTCTAGCTGATTATTGATAGTCTTGGAGTAGTCTCCACATACTCTGATCTTCCCTGCAGCTTGACCTGTTGTAGATTTGCGTACAGGTACAACTGGTGTTCCATACTGGTTGAATTGAGTTGGTTCCCATATGCCTTTAGCTACACCTGCTTCGTATGCTTGGTTGAGCTCTTCTGTCAAGGCAATAGGAACTGGTCTGGGTTGGCAGAAGACTGGCTTTGTTGAAGGTTTGAAGTTTATCTCTAGTTCCAAAGTTCTTGAGACATCCTAGCTCGTCTTTGAATATTTCTGGAAATTCTTTGCACATCTCCTTACACTTGATTTGTAACCTCCCATCTGGCTGGTTCTCTGTGATTGTTGATACAAGGTTCTGTTGTAGCTTGTCATCAATAGAGATGCCTAGTTGCTGTATAGCAGTTCTTCCTAGTAGGTTGAGATCTTGTACAGCACTAATCACAAATGGTAGTCTGACTTCTTTCTGTGCATCCAATTGGGCAGTTAGCTCACATCTGCCAAGCGTCTCTATGAGATGTCCTGAGGCTGATTTGTAGTTAACTGTAGTAGGTTTTAGGTTTGGCTTTCCTAGCTTCTCCCATATTGATTTACAGATGAAGTTGTCACATGCTCCAGTGTCCAGTTCAAGTGTGAAGTTGTCTCCCTCCAGTTTGATGTTTTCAGCAAGTTTCACCATCTTGGTTGATGTGCATTCTATCATCTTTACTGGTTTTTCTGCTGCAGATGATTTCTTTTTCTTGCATGCTCTTTCTATGTGACCTTGTTTAGAACAAAAGTTGCAGGTGGCTGCTTTGAATCTGCAGTCATCCGCTGTATGGTTAGTTCGGTCACATCTGTAGCATAGCTTTCCTTCCTTCTGCTTGTCAGGTGTAGAGTTGTTTTTCTGGATTGGTTTGTATCTTGATTTCTGTTGAGCAACCTTGTTGACTTTAGACGAGTTTCCATAAACTGTCTCTTTGGCAACTTTAGCTGCTTCTTCTGTTTCCTGTGCTACCTGTATAGCTTTGTTGAAGTTGAGTTCATTGTCCTTGACCTTGAAGAGAGATTTGAGAACTGCTTCATTGTTTACAGAGCAGATAAATCTTGTTCTGAGAGCCTCATCTAATGGATCTGTAATGTCTATGAAGGCACATGTAGTTGCATCTTGACGAATTCTGGCAGCTAACTCTTGAATAGTTTCTCCAGGTTTCCTCTGCATGTCACTCCAATACTTGTAACGCTCTCTAACAATGAAGCGCTTAGGGTCATACTGGTCTTTGAGAAATTCCAGTATTTCATCCATGTTGAGGTCGTTGATCTGCTTGGGTGTTGAAAGCTGAGCTGCCATATTACTAAGCTGCTTGTAGAGTGTAGGCTGTTGGTTGGTGAGAAAAGTGCCAGCAATCTTGTCTTGATGAATAGAATTTGCTGCAATGAATGTGTTGAATCTGTCTATGTAATCTGTTAGTAGCTCTGCTGTTGGGTCAAAACCTGGGAAGGCTAGAACAGCGGTTGCAGCTGTTTCTTGTTTCCGTTGTAGGTTTTGTAGTAGTAGCTCCATCAGTTTCTTATTCTCCTCCATTCTTTCATCTTGCTGACGTCTGTATTCCTCTTGTTGCTGCTTGAACTCCTCATGTTGCTGTTGTCTATGCTTTTCTTGCTGCTTTCTCTGCTCCTCTTGCTGCTGTCTCTGCTCCTCCTGCTGCTTCTGCATTAGCTTGATCAGGTCTGCTACTTCTGCCATTGTAGTGGTGCAATTTTGAACAGTTACTCTTGTAATAAACTAGAACTCTTTGTATCGATTTTATCAATGATAAAATCTGAACAAAACTCTTTGTAACTGTTCAAAAGAGAAATCCTTGTCGCCAATTAGCTTCTGTTATGTTTCTGCACAGAAGCAATTAAATAGAGTATTAAATTAGAGAAATGGTTTATTGCACACTCCAGAGACAACTGATTTGATAACAGAAAACCCAAGTATTTATATGTTTGGTCATAGAAAAGCTTTGTAAAAAGCTACAAGCATTATTAATAGCTATAATGAGACAGTACTATATAATATTAGCTTGTATAAAGCTTTAGCTAAAAAGCATAATGTTTGTTGGCAAAGTACCAGTAATACTTGGCACTTGCATGACAGTTATAGTAAAGTCATACTAGTGATGTCATATTTATAGTAAAGTCATACTAGTGGTGTCATAGTTATAGTAAAGTCACACTAGTGATGTCATATTTATAGTAAAGTCATACTAGTGATGTCATATTTATAGTAAAGTCATACTAGCGATGTCATCTTTATAGTAAAGTCGTACTAGTGATGTTATAGTTATAGTAAAGTCATACTAGCGATGTCATCTTTATAGTAAAGTCATACTAGCGATGTCATCTTTATAGTAAAGTCATACTAGCGATGTCATCTTTATAGTAAAGTCGTACTAGTGATGTCATATTTATTGTAAAGTCATACTAGTGATGTCATATTTATAGTAAAGTCATACTAGCGATGTCATCTTTATAGTAAAGTTGTACTAGTGATGTCATCTTTATGTTCCTTACTTAAACTAGCTGACTGTTTTGTTGCACTGAATCATAGTTAAGCCTAAGAGTAGATCAAAAAGCATTTTTATGTTGTCATACGTAATAATATCTATTGATACACAGGTTGTATTAGATGAAAACAAGTTTCCAGATCGCACGTTAGAGTTACAAGTAAAAAGAATTGATGTGGAATCTAAAAAGAATGCATCTCTAGTCGACAATGACAAGAAGATGTTCAAAAGAGCGAGGTAAACTTGCAAGACCACCTATGCACCAAAACAATTCACATGAGTGAAAATTATGAATTTGATAGTTGCAGCTTGAATGTAAAGGTTTGACCTGAAGGTTGTTCAAAAGACTTATATTCTTAAAGCAAGTCTTTCCAACAGAACTAAGCTGATAACCTTTTGGTCTGGTCAGTTGAGGTGCTTTGCTCTAAAACAAACTTTTTACCAACTAAATGTCCTGAACTGAGCTGTAGCCTGAACTTGTCGCGGCAGTCGACGTGAACTATTTCATCTTTTTTAGGCAAAATCTAGCTTAGTGTCTTTTTAGGTTGATCAACAATCTAGAACCAACAATTTTGATAGAAAGGCCTGCTGAGTCAGCAAAGGAGGAACCTGAAGAAGCTAAGCCAGCATACATGTTAGGTGAGTGCCGATAATGATAAAGCTTGGCTATAAAGAAGAATGTACTCCTATATTCTGTGAGACTATAGCATGCATGAGAGCACTGTACTTGAGAGCACACTAACATACCTGTTCTATCTAAGAGCTCTGGTCAGTGCCCACTAGATTATTAAGCTCCCAATAACAAGAAATGCAAGCTAGCTAGTTTACTGATGCGCCAAATTACAATAGCTCAAGCAACCTTTTCTAATCTAATTTTTCAGATAAATATTGTGATGCTGCAATATAATTGTAATAGAACTGATGATTTGTAATAGAACTGATGATTTGTAATAGAACTGATGATTGTAATAGAACATTGAAAAGGATGTTTAAAACAATTCGGTTAGCAGTTTAAATTAACGATATACTGTATAATAAGACTACTTTTAAGGTTTATTTAGCCTTGTTTGTAAGCTTAGCTTAGCCTGCCTTAACAAACTGTTGTTGTTGTGGAATTGTCCCCTGGCGAGTGGAGCGAACAAAATGAGCAAGTTGTTTTGCTCGCTCCACTCACCGAGGGACAACTCCGCAAAAACAACAGTTTGTCAAGACAGGCTTACATTAACTTTTGTTGCTTGGAGAGTTGAAATGGAAAGAAGAAGTACTATCCTGTACATGCCTAACACACTGCAATATATTCTGCACTTAACAAGAATAGCTGAAGCTATGTGCTTGGATGAGCTTGTTATGGCCATATAAGAGGAAAAAGGAGGGAATAGAGAGAGTGTGTTATGACTATATTAAAATGTTAAAACCAGAAGCAATATATTTTCAGCTACAAAGAAACCAAAACGAATAGCAATTGGAAAAATGCCTCCAACTATTGACGCCTTCACAGTTATCAAAAGGAAAACAAAAAACCTTTGGGAGACAGAATATACAGAAGAAGACATGACGAGAAAGTTCCGAAGCATTATAATGAAGTCTCCACCGTTAACAAGGAAGGAGAATGAGAAGCTAGTAAAAGGACACGCTGTCTACCGGTAAGCCCCCCAATTATTGCTGTTTAGGCATATGTTTTTTCTTATGTCCACTCTACCACCCACTGACCTGTCTGCCACCCACTGACATGTCTGCCACCCACTGACAGGTCTGCTACCCACTGACAGGCCTGCCACTCACTGACAGGTCTGTCACCCACTGACAGTTCTACTATCTACTGACAGGTCTTTCACTCACTGACAGGTCTTTCACCCACTGATAGGTCTGCCACCCACTGACAGGTCTGCCATCCACTGACAGGTCTGCCACCCACTGACAGGTCTGCCACCCACTGACAGCTCTACTTCCCACTGACAGGTCTACCACCCACTGACAGGTCTGCTACCCACTGACAGGTCTGCTACCCATTGACAGGTTTGCCATCACTAATGATTTTCATCTATTGCACGCCAAAGGCCAGCTAGCAGAAATGATGAAGAAGAGCAACTGAGAAAAGAGGGAAAAAGGCGGGACAAGATTCAGATGCTGCAAGAAATGCAAAGATCTTCCTCTCCAGATGCTCAGCTTGCTTTTATAACACAACTAGAGGACAGCAAGAGCCGAAGGTCAGAAAGCATTGCCGACAGCGCGCACAAAGACATCATAAATGAGGTTGCTACTGAAGCACGGGAATTAGAATTACATTTTAACCCATTTCACATAGAAAGGTTCGAAAAGATACGCACAAAACAGAAAAAAAAGTTTTATAGCCAGATGAAAGTGTAGATAACAGATGTTTGAAATGTGTACATCTTCTCATCTCTGATTTTAAAATCTGACTAACAACATTCGTATATTTATATATTATTGTAATAGATATATTATAAATAAACAAGTATATTTGTTTATAGAACACCTTCATTTATTGTCTAACATGAAAACAGCTTATGAAATCATATTATAATGCTATGAATTGTGCACGAATCATATCTGCTGCGCCAACAGCTTCTCTTCGACTGCCAATGTTTAGCAAATGAGTAAGTAATATATTGTTAGACTGCTTGCATCGGAGGTAACCTTTGACCTGAAGATGGCCGTTGAGCTGACATTTCTAAGTCAGATATCTGTGCTCGCAGCTTTTTGATCTCCATCCGCTGGATATCGATTATCTGCAGAAACACCACAACTCTCAAACAGCAATTTTAATTATCACTTGGTTTCAGCGAAACATCAAATAGTGAAAAAAAATCAGAACGCATTTGCTTAAGGTACATCTCCTGAAAGCTTAAATTAAATAAATATGGGAGCCAAAAATTGCAGATAAGTTAATACGAAACTTACATAATTAAAAAAACAAGACTAGATTAATTACACTGCGCACCATAGAGCCTGAGGCACAGCCTGAGGTACGACCTGAGGTACAGCCTGAGGTGCAGCCTGAGGTACAGCCTGAGGTACAGCCTGAGGTACAGCCTGAGGTACAGCCTGAGGTATGGCCTGAGGTACAGCCTGAGGTACGGCCTGAAGTACGGCCTGAGGTACGGACTAAGGTACGGACTGAGGTATGGCCTGAGATACGGCCTGAGGTACAGCCTGAGGTACGGCCTGAGGTATACCCAATTTCACACCCAATCAATTGTTGAACTTGGCTACCTTAGGGTAGGTATTATTTTTTTAAACAATCGAACAAGGCTGAAAGGATTTTCAATGACCAACTAAGGCCAGAGGGGCAAACTCCATTTGTAGTAACTTTTAGCTCTCTAAACCCATAGACTTGTGTTCCTGGTTATACTTTAGGGTTATATGTTTGGGTTCTGTACATTGCCAGCATATAGATCTTTTTATGTTGACACGATATGCTCTGAGGCTGAACAAAGCGAATAGACAGCGTGACGGTGAGCTTGATCGAGAAACTAGCCTACCTAACACTAAGCATTGTCAATGGAAATTTACAAAATACCAACCTTGCCCTTTTCCACCATGTCCTCTTCCATCATAGCATTCTTGTTCTGGGATGTAACAGCCTGCAGTAGCTGAGAGACGTCTTTGTTGTTCTTTCTGTGGAGCCCAAGAGCTGCCTCTAAATCATGGTTCTTCACTCTGACTATCTTCAACTCCTTTCTCAGGTCATTAATTTCCTTTATTAGTGACACATTTTCCTGCAATTAGGTCATAGCCTTACATTCAAACCCCTTTTATAACTCCAGCAGTCGTGAGCGTCAACTTTTATGACACTGAGGCTAACACTCACAGGCTAGAGCACTAAGCTGACTAGCGTGTACACCCAAGCATGTACACACATGCATGTACACACAAGCATGAACACAAGCGTGTACATGCTAGCATTTGCTCTCCTTTAGAAATTCTCCTCAAGTGTTATGTTTTTGTCAAGAAACTCCAAGTATATATATACTTGAAAGGACATAATTTGTGTATAGACATTTGTTGCCATTGAGAACTGCTTGCGTAATTTATATTAATGAAACTAAACATGCCCTAATCATAGACACATATGAAAAATAACATGTTACTCATGCAAAGGAATGTATATTTGCTAAGGATTCATATAGGTAAAAGGAGACAAATATATATATACATGTATGTATAAAAAATTTGCACTATTTACTATGACATTTAAAATATTGTCAAGTACTCAAGAGTACTTGAGTACTCAAGAGTACTTGAGTACTTGAGTAAATAAGCTATCGTGACTTCGCCATAAAAAACAAAAAAAATTTAAAATATCTAACCAAGCACGTGTTGACTTCTGATTGACTAACCTGCATAATCCTAACATTATCGGCACGATGAATTTCAGAATCCTTGGCCAGCTTTTTCCTGAGGGAAGCGACGGATCTCTCTAGGTGTTCTCTCTGTCTGCTGTATTCGTTTTGTATCTCGGCATCTCCAGTTGCCGTCTCCGTCTGAAACACAAGTAACCTCAATCATGTAGCGCATGTATAAGCATGCAATAAAGACTGTGTAATGCATGAATAAGCATGCAATAAAGACTGTGTAGTGCATGAATAAGCATGCAATAAAGACTGTGTAGTGCATGAATAAACATGCAATAAAGACTGTGTAGTGCATGAATAAGCATGCAATAAAGACTGTGTAGTGCATGAATAAGCATGCAATAAAGACTGTGTAATGCATGAATAAGCATGCAATAAAGACTGTGTAGTGCATGTATAAGCATGCAATAAAGAATGTGTAGTGAATGAATAAGCATGCAATAAAGACTGTGGTGCATGAATAAGCATGCAATAAAGACTGTGTAGTGCATGAATAAACATGCAATAAAGACTGTGTAGTGCAAGAATAAGCATGCAATAAAGACTGTGTAGTGCATGAATAAGCATGCAATAAAAACTGTGTATTGCATGAATAAGCATGCAATAAAGACTGTGTAGTGCATGAATAAACATGCAATAAAGACTGTGTAGTGCAAGAATAAGCATGCAATAAGACTGTGTAATGCATGAATAAGCATGCAATAAAGACTGTGTAACGCATGAATAAGCACGCAATAAAAACTGTGTAGTGCATGAATAAGCATGCAATAAAGACTGTGTAGTGCGTGAATAAGCATACACTAAAGACTGTATAGTGCATGAATAAGCATGCAATAAAGACTGTGTAGTACATGAATAAACATGCAATAAAGACTGTGTAGTGCATGAATAAACATGCAATAAAGACTGTGTAGTGCATGTATAAGCATGCAATAACAACTGTGTAGTGCATGAATAAGCATGCAATAAAGACTGTGTAGTGCATGAATAAACATGCAATAAAGACTGTGTAGTGCATGAATAAACATGCAATAAAGACTGTGTAGTGCATGTATAAGCATGCAATAAAGACTGTGTAATGCATGAATAAGCATGCAATAAAAACTGTGTAGTGCATGAATAAGCATGCAATAAAGACTGTGTAGTGCATGAATAAGCATGCACTAAAGACTGTATAGTGCATGAATAAGCATGCAATAAAGACTGTGTAGTACATGAATAAACATGCAATAAAGACTGTGTAGTGCATGAATAAACATGCAATAAAGACTGTGTAGTGCATGTATAAGCATGCAATAACAACTGTGTAGTGCATGAATAAGCATGCAATAAAGACTGTGTAGTGCATGAATAAACATGCAATAAAGACTGTGTAGTGCATGAATAAACATGCAATAAAGACTGTGTAGTGCATGTATAAGCATGCAATAAAGACTGTGTAATGCATGAATAAGCATGCAATAAAAACTGTGTAGTGCATGAATAAGCATGCAATAAAGACTGTGTAGTGCATGAATAAGCATGCACTAAAGACTGTATAGTGCATGAATAAGCATGCAATAAAGACTGTGTAGTGCATGAACAAACATGCAATAAAGACTGTGTAGTGCAAGTAATAAGTGAGCCAGAGATTACCATCATAGATATAAAATATGGACAAATAAAATGTTTTGCAACATTACACAGACTAAAATGCAAACTAGCAATGATTAATAAAACATTTAATAAAACAATAAATTTCCTGTCAGTAAATTAGCTAAAGGTTTTCTCAAATTTACTTTTAAAAATATTTTTTTAAATGCTAAAACTATTGTAGATACAGTACATAAATGCTGTTTGCAGAGAGCCTGTTGAGTAAAGAATTACAGGTACATCGCAACAAAACATTGGAGAAACCTTAGCAAACCTGTACACAAATAATATATTAAGGAATATTGTAGTTGATTTATGGTTAAACTCAAAATATTTTTCTCCGCAAAGTGTGACTTGAAATGCTTCATTATTTCCGCCATTGCATTTACGTTAATTCAAACCATCAGCAAATATAGTCCACTGCGCGCTAGTAGCAAAAGATGACTAATAGCTCTAACCATACTCCAATCTTGACCAATTAGCAGAACGAATGCATCTGCAAGACAACTTACGATATCCTCCTGCACGTATTTAGTGTAGAGAGCCTTGATGCTGTCCTTGAGTGTCTTCGGTTCTTGAATGAATGCCACACAGTTGTGCAAATCCGTTTTGAATCGCTTAACTACGGCCTCGACATCTCGAACCTTTTGCCTCTCCATGTGCATCTCCTTGTCAGTAGCCTTGAGTTTCTGCCGCAGCTCAGTGATGTTGAGCTCAAGCTGGGTGTTCTGCTTGTGGAACCTCTCCAGCTCACTCTCCATCTACATCACCGATGGACTAGTGGATGCGGTGAATCGGTAGTGAGACACACAATTAGCGCCAATGACTGATAGATTTAAGTGTGTGCAAAATTGACTGCTAACTGGCAGACTGACTGGCAACTCTTGAAGGGAGGAAAGTAATTTAGACAAGACAAGACTCTAGATTCAATCGTTGTGTGAGTGACAAATAATAATGGTAATAGGTAAGAACATGATGGCTCTAATATTAATAACAAAACATCTAACGGTGTGATTTGTCTATTTTCAGACCTCTTGTATTTGCTCCTTCATAGCCTTGATATCAGCTTCTCGTGGTTCAATCTGCTTTTTGAGTTCTTTGATTTTGTAGTCAAGTACAAATTTGAATTTCTCCAGCTCTTGGTTTTTCTTTTTCAGGTCATAGATTCTTTTCTCTTTGTCCTGGTGAGAATAAAGCGTACTAAACTTTCTACATTCATAAGGTAGAAGAGAATAGCATGATTGAAGCGGAGCCGAATTACGATATTAAATTAAGAAAATTATTATTTAGTATAAGAAAAATAACAAATTTAGTTAGTTAATTAATATTAACGAATGAGTTTGAGAACAGTACACGGCTAAAACCATTGACATCATATCCCTATGCATGTATACACGGCTAAACCCATTGACATCATATCCCTATGCATGTATACACGGCTAAAACCATTGACATCATATCCCTATGCATGTATACACGGCTAAAACCATTGACATCATATCCCTATGCATGTATACACAGCTAAACCCATTGACATCATATCCCTATGCATGTATATACACGGCTAAAACCCTTGACATCATATCCCTATGCATGTATACACAGCTAAAACCATTGACATCATATCATGTCATCATATCGTGGCTTGTCATCATATCATGTCATGTCATATCATGGCTTGTCATCATATCATGTCTTGTCATCATATCATGGCTTGTCAAAAAATTCCTTTCAACCTAACTTTTAGCAAAGATAGACATTGCGATAGCCAGACAATGCGATAGCTAGACATTGCGATAGCTAGACAATGTAATAGTTAGACAATGCGATAGCTCGACATCGCGATAGTTAGACAACGCGATAGCTAAACAATGAGATTGCTAGACAATGCGATAGCTAGACATTGTGAAAGCTAAAAATTGTGATAGCTAGACATTGTGATAGCTAACCATTGTGATAGCTAGACATTGCGATAGTAGACAATGTGATAGTTAAACAATGCGATAGCTAGACATTGCGATAGCTAGACACTGCAATAGCTAGACATTGCGATAGCTAGACATGGTGATAGCTAGACATTGCGACAGCTAAACAATGCGATAGATAGACAATGCGATAGCTAGACAATGCGATAGCTAGACATTGCAACAGCTAAACAATGCGATAGCTAAACAATGCGATAGCTAGATAATGCGATAGTTAGACAATGTGATAGCTATAGAATGCGATAGCTAGACAATGCGATAGTTAGACAATGTGATAGCTAGACAATGCGATAGCTAGACATTGCGATAGCTAGACAATGTGATTGCTAGACATTGTGATAACTAGACATTGTGATAGCTAGACAATGCGATAGTTAGACAATGTGATAGCTAGACAATGCGATAGCTAGACAATGTGATAGCTAGACAATGCAATAGCTAGACATTGCGATAGCTAGACAATGTGATTGCTAGACATTGTGATAACTAGACATTGCGATAGCTAGACATTGTGATAGCTAGACATTGTGATAGCTAGACATTGCGATAGCTAGACATTGCGATGGCTAGACATTGTGATAGCTAGACATTGTAGTAGCTAGACATTGCGATAGCTAGACATTGCGATAGCTAGACATTGCTGTAGCTCGGCTGAAAACATTGATGCTGTGCATAGCTACTCAAAGTGTAATAACTAACAACTATTCATAACTCAACCACAAAAACCACTCACAGCTACTAGTAGTGTGATAACTCACAGCTACTCATAACTCAACCACAACAACCACTCACAGCTACTAGTAGTGAGATAACTCACAGCTACTCATAACTCAACCACAACAACCACTCACAGCTACTAGTAGTGTGATAACTCACAGCTACTCATAACTCAACCACAACAACCACTCACAGCTACTAGTAGTGTGATAACTCACAGCTACTCATAACTCAACCACAACAACTACTCACAGCTACTAGTAGTGTGATAACTCACAGCTACTCATAACTCAACCACAACAACCACTCACAGCTACTAGTAGTGTGATAACTCACAGCTACTCATAACTCAACCACGACAACCACTCACAGCTACTACTATTGTGAATAGTTACATCAATATATCTCTCAGTGTTTGTTTGTCCAGTTATAGCAATAAAGTTTTACTAACGAAAAATCCACTTCGCGGAGGATTTGATCTCAGAACCTCTAGTTCTGGAGGTATCACACTTCCCCATTAGACTAAAACACTCAACTAACCATGACGAACAATAATGGTGAAGATATTAATTACATCGTTTAAAATACACATAACGAACATAACGATGTTGCATCACATGTAACAATTACCATCTGGCCTCACTTGGTGAATGCTGGGCGTTGCATGGGTAATAAAAGCAGCTTATAAACAGTTGAAGGTAATGTAGTGTAACGGTAATGCAGTAGGTAAAGTATTATTTATAAACTGTTTTATTATATGCGCAATGCAGGGCATTTAGTTAGTAACATACTAAAACTAGCTATAGTTGTCAGACTATATAAGTAAGGTTTTTATTTTAAAATTCTTGTGTAAACTTTGGTGAATATTTTAAAGTTTTTCAAACTTTCTCATAATATAACATCTCATCTATCTAAACATTTAGAAAATTTAAAATCGGTTTATTGGTCTGTGATATACTGCCGATTTTGTCGATATATCGCCGATGTCAAAGACAATATGATAGCCAATAAAACACTTGTAAACACAATAGCATAGCATGACATGACACCCTATGTTTACTGACTTGCAGAAATATACTAAACTGTTTTAGTGTTTTGAATACTTCATCTCTCTTAGCTTGTCTCTTTTCATCAGTCATATTGTAATAATACATACGATACCTCTGACTGTTGTTTTTGGCTTTTTTATAAACTTTTACCTTGTTTCAATTTAGACGACATTTTTCTTAAAAGCCTATTAGAAATGGCATATGTTAGTTGTAACAGTACCGTATTATACCAGGTAGTCTGCATAGCTATTATACCAGGTAGCCTGCATAGCTATTATAGTGCTTTATTTTTAAACTGATTTAAATAAAACATTACTGTTTAGTTGATGTATAGAAACTATTAAATTAAAAGAGTTTTAATTTAAATAAAATTGCATCAATATACAATAAATCTATCTATATTTATTGAACAATATTTCAATATTATTTCTTTACTAATTCTACTAAGTGCGAAAACTAGTGACTTTTCATGTGACTGATTAAATTATTGATAACTAACATTGGAAACACTAATAAATATTTTATAGAATATGAACAATAAGTATGTACTTACAGCAGTGGTAATCTGAGCCTAATATGTGATATTTTAATGTAGTGTTGTACTAGCTATATGAAATACTTGTCAGATATTATATTAAACAAAAACTATTCAATTTCATAAGAAAATGAAAAAATTATAATGTAGAAACAGTATAATATTTATATTCGTATTATTAAAAAAAAAGTAATTAGTTTTTTAATGCTTGCTTTGCTATATCGTTATTTACTAAGAAAATAACAAATCGCAAGAATATCTCAAAAGCGCATTGACTTACTTATATCTTAATTAACTTACAATATATCGACAAAATCGGTAATATATCATACGTACCGATATGAATATCCGGACCAACGGAACGATTTTAAAATTTTTTAAACGTTTAGATAGATGAGATGTTGATTAGATAGATAGATGAGTAAAGCACATAGTAAATAGTATATTATAGAAAAACTTAATTTTAAATCTAAATTTACTACTAGTATTTGTGTTTGTTTACATTGCAAATCACTAACGGAATTGTAGCCATGCATACACTAAAGTGTAACAATTGTGACGATCCTCCCTGCTCATACTGTACATATCCTTATCAATATTACTTCGATATATTAAAAAAGGTGTAAAACCAGTCCATCTTATTGAAATTAAGTGAGAGTAATACACTATGATCTTTTAATGATAATTTTAAATTAGTGCTGCCGGCGTGATAATCATAGTTGACTAAGCGTGTCAAGTTTATGATCTAAGTATGTTTGTAACACCGGTTTTTCAAGACTAGCGCAAGAACAATTTTTAGAAATGAGCCTATCACTATCAGTGTTGTTAATAACAGTAAAACTGGTGCTTAGAGATTAAATTGCTTGTTAATTATATTTAAACGGTAACAAAAGCTGTTTCACTTTATTTTGAAAAAATTTTGAAATTTTTTTAAAAATACAGATAACAACAATGATGAAACTGAATGATATTCACAGACGCATTATCATCGTGACCTCAACGACCAACAAAACATGCATTTTAATTTCATTTTATGTTAATATTCATTATATTGTGGAATTTATGATAGAATAAAATGTGGGGATTATGAGAATAAAAAACTTTTGTGTATATCTTTAGTCAAATTTTAATGGATGTTCCGGAATCTAGCGATTCTCATGATAAAAAATTATACCCATGTGTTCCTTTTGCATGAGATATTTTTAGAACAACCAAAATTGCTTTTCACCTGAATAGTTTCATCCCTTTCCTGAATCTCTTTCTTGAGCCCTAGTATATCCTTCTGAAGATTAGCAATAACTCCATTCAGCTTGGCAACTTCTGTTTGAGACTTCTTGATTTCTTCTTTGTGCCCTTCAATTTCCTTTTCTAGAGACGTGAACTGAAACCATCAAATAACTAAAGCCTAACAATCTCCACTGATGCTATTAAAAAATGACGGCTGTATGAAATGGCTTAAGAAGTGCTCTTCCGAACAATAATTCGAGAGACCACAAGCGTTTTCAAACTTCATCATCTACATGTAGATTCTAGATGGTCTAGATGACTCGCGGATATGGTAATACTGCAGTGAGATGAGCAAGCCTGTTTTTCTCATTCTTCCACCCAGCCTATAACACACTGTTTATGTTATAACCTGTCACCCACAGAATTAAACATTCTCGTAACTACACATTTTATTAGAAAAGCAAAATTGTTTGATGTTTGATGGCAAAACAAGCGTACAGACAGACAGACAGACATAAAAACTTGGGTAATTCAGACATTAATGTGATGCCCAGTTTCAGTACCTTTTTGGTTAGAATCCCGGTCTCTCCTTTGAGACGACTGTTAGCCTCTTTCTCATCCCGCAGACGTCTTTCATACTTGTTTTTGATATCAAGGATTTCTCTATCTGCATCCTCCTCAATCTGTCGTCTCGTCTCTTCATATTCTTTCTGGTTCTGTCGGCTCTCATCCATGGCTTGCTCATACTGCTGATTCTTTTCTTCCAACTTGCTGCAAGTACGAATCTTAAACCATAGTCATATCTAGATAGTATTCATAGTTAAACCATAGTCATATATACATAGTAGTCATAGTTAAACCCAAGTCATGTCTATGCAGTAGTCATAGTTAAACCCAAGTCATGTCTATGCAGTAGTCATAGTTAAACCATAGCCATATCTGCATAGTAGTCATAGTTAAACCAGTCATATCTACATAGCAGTCATAGTTAAACCATAGTCATGTCTATGCAGTAGTCATAGTTAAACCATAGTCATATCTAGACAGTAGTCATATTAAACCATAGTCGTGTCTATGCAGAAGTCATAGTTAAACCATAGTCATATCTACATAGTAGTCATAGTTAAACCCAAGTCATGTCTATGCAGTAGTCATAGTTAAACCCAAGTTATGTCTATGCAGTAGTCATAGTTAAACCATAGCCATATCTACATAGTAGTCATAGTTAAATCACAGTCATATCTACATCGTAGTCATAGTTAAACCATAGCCATATCTACATAGTAGTCATGGTTAAACCATGGTCATATCTACATAGTACTCATAGTTAAACCCAAGTCATGTCTATGCAGTAGTCATCGTTAAACCCAAGTTATGTCTATGCAGTAGTCATAGTTAAACCATAGCCATATCTACATAGTAGTCATAGTTAAACCGTAGTCATATCTACATAATAACAAAGTACCTGTTGTAGTGCTCTTCAAGCTCTTGCTGAGCCTTGTTGCTCTTATCTTCCAGCTCTGCCAGTTGTTTCTCATAGTCTTCTTGCATCCTCATGCTACGCGTCTGCAGCTCTTGGTACTTCTCATACTCCAACATCAGCTTCTGGTTGTTGGCTGACTCTGCAACATACAAAAGCCATTTAGTCTGAATAACTGAGATGAAAAACCTATATATTGATTAGAAAGATGAAAAAACTAGATAAGCTATACCAACATAGCGTACTGGACCGCGTGCAAGATCTTTAAGAGTGAATACACTCTAAAAGACTAGCTATTCAACAAATGTAGAGAATAAGCACTAAAGAAAACAAGCTTCTAGCAAGTGCAGACACTAAAACCATTAAAAGTTTTTTTTATTTGAAGTTTTAATCGCTGCTTTAGATTTGCAAATTGTGATGAAAAGAACATGGTAACCTACCGAGCTCTCGTACTTCATTGCTCTGCTTCTCCATAAGCTCTTGCGTTTTTTCTTCATGTTTTGCCTCTTCCTTGTCTTTGTCTGTCTTGAGCACTTGGTTTTTAGTTTTGAGTGACTCCATTTCTTGGATGAACTTTTCCGTCAGCTCCTTAATCTTGTCATTGTAGTTCATATCTTTGAGTCTGAGCTGGTAATCATTTTCCATTCTCAACTCCTCGACTCTCTGCACCAACTCGCGCATTGTTGAGTTCTAAAGATAATAGAAGTAAGACCATGATGAAGTGTTGTATGTTATGATAAACTGTTTTGCAGAATCATCTAAAATGAGCTAATATCAGACATGAGTTAATTTTAGACATGAACTCATATCAGACATGAACTAATATCAGACATGAACTAATATCAAAAGTGAACTCATATCAGACATGAACTAATATCAGACATGAACTAATATCAGACATGAACTAATATCAGACATGAACCCATATCAGACATGAGCTCATATCAGACATGAACTAATATCAAACATGAACTAATATCAGACATGAACTCATATCAGTCATGAGCTCATATCAGACATGAACTAATATCAGACATGAGCTCATATCAGACATGAACTAATATTAAACGTGAACTAATATCAGACATGAACTAATATCAGACATGAACTAATATTAAACGTGAACTAATATCAGACATGAACTCATATCAGTCATGAGCTCATATCAGACATGAACTAATATCAGACATGAACTCATATCAGACATGAACTAATATCAGACATGAGCTCATATCAGACATGAACTAATATCAGACATGAGCTCATATCAGACATGAACTAATATCAGACATGAACTAATATCAAACGTGAGCTAATATCAGACATGAACTCATATCAGTCATGAGCTCATATCAAACATGAACTAATATCAGAAATGAACTAATATCAAACGTGAACTCATATCAAACATGAACTAATATCAGACATGAACTAATATCAAACATGAACTAATATCAAACACAAGCTAATATCAGACACAAGCTAATATCGCATGAGCTGATGGAAGGTGGTAGATGAGTTTATTGTAAAAAAAATTTCCAAACTTTTTATAATATTTCTAGACAATGCCTTGCCTGAATACGCCTTTAAATATCATATGGCATATTATTGGGATGAGATGAAAAAGCAAAGATGCTTATCATATAAAGACTATATGAAAAGAGGAATCATCACTTTAATATCTCATTTTACCTTCTCTTCCAAGTCACTTTTGGTAATGAGAATCTCTTCTGCCCAGCCAACATCTTTCTCTCTCTTAAGAGTCCGCCCTTCTCTATCCTGTATCTTCCATATCATGATAGTTGAGTCCTCCGACACGGTAATCAGGTATAAATCATCAAATGTGATCTTCATTTTAACTAAAGAAAACCTTTAGCAATGTAGTTTTAGTATTTTGCACAAACAAATTGCAAATACAGATAGCAGATACAAAACATGTGTTTCAAATGCTAAGCTTTTAAAATATTTTCCCTAATGTCAAGGTATGATTTTGATGCCATATCTGATGTTCATCAAACTTGCTTACTGTTTAGCTTAGTAGTGTCTCCTTGAATAAAAAGCATTATAGATGTTCACCTATAGGTTTGGAGTGTCCATGGTATTCCTGCCACTCTCCTGGGTTTGTAAGGGGAAATTTAAGAGATCTGAGAGTGCCAGCTGAAGTGCCAGAAAAAAGCATTCTACCAGAATGCGACAGAGCGACAGCTGTGAATGTAACGTCTTCGGATGACACATCTCTCAAGATCTGCACATGAAACACTTAACTGTCATTTTAACAAAGAATATAAGAAAAGTTGAAAAGTCCACAGACTTATATTGAGAGTGCAGTGATAATTCGTAGTTGTTAAAACAGGATGCTAAAGCTCATGTAAACCACTTGTGACAAACAGAAACAAAAAAATAATCATATGCTTTTAGAGTTTGCAACTGACCAAAATAGTAAAAGAAAATGAAAAAAATGTGAATTCGTCATTGTAATTTTAAATAACTGAGTAATATTACCTTATAGTAGTACCTTATATATCATTATATTGCTTTACATCGTGTTATCTCGTATTACATTGTGTTACCTCATATTACATTGTGTTGCCTTGTATTGCATTGTGTTACCTCATATTAAATTGTGTTACCTTGTATTACGGTCGATCAAACTTACTATGACCACTAAATGTTTCTTCAGTACTCTATGTTACACACTAGGTATGTGATTACAGAAAGCAAAATGGCAGATAGATTTGGTATGTCAAGTATAAAAACATAGCATGTAGAATGAATGATGTCCAATTAGTCTTAGCATTGGACTATAGTTTTTTGCTAAACTGCCATTCCTTTGTGCGATTAGACAGCACATTACATACAATATTTGCAGTCTATGTGTAAAGGAACCCTAGCTATAAAACAAAAAACTATCAACTGTTAGGACTACATCTATCACAAAATATATGTGATTCAAAATTTCACTGATGCAACAACAGCGAACTATGTTTACCATTATTCAGTTAAAACGCATAATAATAATCACACTATAATGGATTTTGCATGGCTAAATTGATCGCAAAGTACACGTACCTGGGAATCATTGATCTCTTTGATCGTTTTATCTGATCCGACGGCATATATGTTCTTGCCATCGGGTGTAATGGTTACGCCGCTATAGCTGCATGACTTGAGCACACTCTCCCCTATCCTCTTACCAGAGTAGGCATCCCATTCATACACTGCGCCGTCCATCCCACAAGATATGATCTTGCTGTCATCGGCGCTCCACACAACTGACCTTACCTTGCCGTTGTGTCCCTTCAGGCTAGAGACATTCTCAAAGGTTGTGGAAGAATGAATGGAAATGATGGTGCTGTTAACAGCGGCAAAGAAGTGACCGCCATGGCTGAAGGCACACTGAAATAGGCATCAAATAATGGATTAGATGAACGTGTAAAGCAAGTTGTTATGTTTACTTATTCCAATAATAAAGAGATATGGAACGACTTGGTTGCGCGGTCTGTAACAAAGACCGTTAGAGTATATTTCTATATTAGCCAAATCAATGCCATCTTACAAGTGACAACAAGACATTAAAATAGGGATAGTGAAATAGATGAAATTTAATCAATATCGACAATCCATCACTGGTCTTGGTTCGTTAGACTAGAGTTTAGCCGAACTTTTTATATTTACCTGCCTAATCAAGCCTAAGGACAGTTTCCATATTCACTATAGAGCATTATCAACTTTGTTGTCTAAATCTGGAGTACTCACCTCTTTCTTGTGTAAACCTGGAATGCTTGCTTCTTAGTTGTATAAGCCAAGAATATTCACCTGTTTGTTGTATTAACCTAGAATACTCACCTCTTTGCATCCTCGAATGGGAAACTCCTTGAAAGTTCTGATATCATCAATAAGAAGATTCATTAGCCTGAGCTTGTCGCTGAACCCAACACAGATGTACAGGCCAGATGGATGAAGAGCAATGCTAAATGCCTCCTCAGCAAACTCTTTATATAATTCCAAGTTGCTAACAATGTCAAAAACATAGTTTGATTATCTTAGGTTTGTCTCCCTTGACTACAGACATTTTCAATGATTTGATTATATTAGTCTTTTTACCATAAAACAAATTTAAAATACCAAAAAATTTAAAAGAAAATCTGCATACAGGATTAGTCTTATACTACTTCAATAAAAAGAGGCATCTCAGGATTTCATCAGAAAACAATCGCCATACACCAGCACAAAAACATAACTCACAAAAAGATTTATTTTTGTAGATTGTACGCTGCAACTGAAATCTTATCGAGGTGTAAAAAACTATTTTCATTGTGTCTGATCAACATTCCAGCAGCGCAGTAAATCATAGTAATTATCTACTTGCCAGGTTTCGTAATTCCAGATCCTGACTGAGCGATCATTGGAGCATGTCGCCACAAGAGGCTTTCGTAGGCAAACATCCAGACCAGTAACTTGTCCAGAATGAAATGATTGAGCTAGCAACTCAAAATATGTCTGTTCTCCTTGTTGCTACAACATACACATATCTATAAATGCTTGCCACCCGTATCAACGGAAATAATAAGTTGAAGATATTGTACTATGAGCCTAATGATGCATGTATTAAACGCATGCTTATGAGAACACGCTACGCAAACAAGACTACTGCATCATCTACAAGCGTGCAAAGGTCTGAGACTAGGGACGTCACAAGATCCAAACCTTGAAGCCTTAGTGATGACCTTAAATTAGTTGTGCATTAAGTTCAGAACACAGTTTTGACAGTTTTTAAAAAGAAAAAAAATGAGGTGCAGCTAAAAGATAAAAACCTTTCCTAGCTCTGCAGTTGACATTGTGATCTGGTAAAGTTGACAGGCATCGGTTATCACTACCAATGTTTCCTCAGATGGGCTGACCGCCATAGCACTGACAATCTGTTGCTCAGCCTTGCTTGGGTCAGCACTGTTGCTATCTTGGGCAATCTTGATCTCCCTCGCCTAGACATATAAACATTTAAAATACAAAATTTCTCTAAACAAAAAACGTATATTATTTTATTCATATATCTTAAAAGCGCAACATCCAAATGAAATAAAATAAAAAAATTTCTAGAAGAGTCTTGCTAGAAAGATTTCATACGAGCTACAAGAAAAAACAATCTGTCAATATTTTTTACTGACCAATTGCTATTTTAGTTTTACTCAACCAGCACTTGCTTAGTTTTACTCAACAAGTACTTGTTTAGTTTTACTCAACAAGTACTTGTTTAGTTTTACCGAACAAAATTACAAACTCACCTTTTTGAAGTATTCCTTATCATCGGTTTTCTCAAACCAGGCAACAGTGCCAGGACCGCAGGAGCAGGCAAAGCCCTTGGAGAAGGCAACGATGGACGTTATCTGAGGCGGACCAAGATTGGACGAATCATTCAAACCACTCACAGTCATTTTCCTATAAATATCGCTAGCTAGTAACTTATGAATTTATATGAAATAATAACTAAGTAATAACTTTGAGAACTCGGTTACCTTGTGGGATAGTCAATTGTGGTTATAAACATGAGTAAGTAGATATATACTAACGTTTCAGACTCTTTCACTTGCATGGTCAGGTTGAACTCGTTTTTTAATTCTCCTGACTCAAAAAGAAGAAGTTTGCCATTGTCTGTACCAACAACGACACGCTCATCTGAAACCCACGCCTGGCACAGGTAGTTCTGCAGCTCCAACTTTTGAACAGCAAATTGCTTTAAGTTTCCTTCGCTGTATCTGAAGAGCTTGAACACCCCATTACCAACAACACATATTTGTGTGTTGTCTTGGGGATTAAAAGTTACCTGTGATAAGTAGAAGCTCAAACTATACACATAAGGTAGAAAAGTTTATTGAAGAAAGCCAGTGTATGCCGATACATATACGGGTGATTTCTAATGTCCCATGGCGCGAGTGGCACAACCGACAAACCATTAATTTCCTCGCCCAACAAATTGCTGACTTGGAAGTGAACTTCTTGAACAGTAATTAAAACTGTTCGTGCAAGCTATAACGCTTTAAAGCGCAAGAAAGCTAAAAACTGACCAAACACTGCATGAAAACCAAGAGAATATTTTACACATTCACAATAACTAACTTTGAAAGTTTAATTGTATAACTGTTACCTGATAGACTGAGGGCATTCCTTGCGGGTTGCTCGTGCGAATGGTCGCCATTATTTTTGCTTTTTCCCATGTCCAGTAAAGCAGAGTCCAGTCAGGTTTACCTCCTTGTGCTATCAGGTACTTAGAGTCAGGAGAAAAGGCCAAACTCACATATTCTTTAGACTCAACTTCAGAAGAGCTCAAAACCTTTTTTCGCCTTAGAGAATGCAAATCGTAGATGGTGATACTGGCACGCTCTCCTTTTTCAGCAATAGCCACATATCGACGATTTGGACTAACAGCAATGGCAGTCATAGAATTATCTTTTTCACTAACTGGTATAAATTTCTGCAATTTCTGATCAATGTTGTACAAAACACAGTTGGCTCCCGAGGTATATACAATGGTCTGCTCATCTTGGTAGCAAATGTTTCCAGCAACATCACTTCTCACACCTAAGATGTGACGAGCTTGAGCAATAGCAATTGACATCCTTGATGTCTTTCACACTACAATACAATACATATATATTGTTTTTAAATTCATCCGAAACGCTTCACTCAAAAGTTTAAAATCATTTGAAGCATTCTATTTTGTAAAATGGGATGGTTTGCTTATATTTGAAATTAACACTAACAGCAACTTTTTCAAATATGTATTAGTTTGGTTCACTAGAATAGACATTCACATACATAGGAGCACTGCATGGCATCGTCACCATTTGAACGATTGCACATCGAACAAAGAAAACTTTTATTAAAGCTAGCAATAAAACTGTCGCGTAGCAACAATACTTACGTTTTTAAAACTGAGTTTTTGATAATTAAACGACTAAATGGCGGTTCTATACAAGCTATACGTGAATGTATCACTTGTTAGAATCTTACCTCAGATCTTACCTCAGATAATTTAGAACACTCTAAAAAACTAAAAGTGTACATTTAATACTTTAGTTGATGTAAAAGAAATTTAAACTATTTAATAAAGCATTACATCTACCCCTGTTTAAAATGCTTACGTTAGATCAATGGTAGCTTTCACTGTGAGTGAGTTAGACAACCAGTTTTGTTGAAGCGTTGCCCAATAGGATAATTCGGCGGGACTGACTCCTCGCTTTCACTCGAACAACACGGTTGCTATGGTAGACAACTCACTGCGCATGCTTTCGTTCCATTATTTCCGCTACCGCTAAGTTTTCATTGAGGGACGGTTTGCGATTGTGGGGCGATTGACCTGACTAATGAATATAGCATTTTTCTTCCTTGGTAGCTTGCGTGTCTTAGCGAAAACGTCGCTTAAATTTGTAGTGATAATGTGTGAAAGATAGACACGTATAAAGTTAGTGTTTCCTATTCCGTTTTTACCATTAACATTTTCCTTGTTTCCACACTCGCATGCTTATATATGTAGTAAGTGCGAATGTATGGTAGTATGTGTATCAGTCACGGTTAAACTTTTAAATCGGTCTTATATCATAAAAGTGACACTAGCAAAAACGCTTATAAGGCTTTAAAATGATTCGATAGAATTAGCGTCACAAAATTAACTACGCAATTCCCAATGATGTTGCATCACAGGCCGTGTAAGCATCGATTCGATTCACCGCAAAACACCACAATTCAATTATCAACTCATTAGCTATTCTAACCTTAATGATCGATTCAATTCTCCCAAATACAACAAATTAATGCTCAATCAACTTTTACCTAAAATTAACTTGCAGTAATATATAAAAATAACGATAAACCTTAATCATTAACTTCTCTACACACATCTTCTTCATAGAACGTACTAGAGCCGATTGCGGCAAGCGGCACGCCTCATATGTTGAGCAGTTGTTAACACTAGATAATATTGTAATTTATTGCCATATTAGCAATTAATTGTTTATTGTTGATGTGATGTACAGCTTTTAAATTCACGAACAGTCTTTGGTAAAAAGCTGTTGTGATAAACAGACGTTCTTGCATATATAGTAGGAGGATCGCCTCTTCCAGCAGCTCGTGCGACAGTCGTACTAACTCGGTCCTGCATTAATTCATCATAGGTGGTAATTAATGAGTTGTGATTCTGGTCAGAGGAGAGGAGTCGCATTAGCAGATTTTGTCTACTGACCTTCCGTCTTTCACATAGTGTTTGCATATTTAAAGTATCTCAAGCTTTGGTGATGCTATCTCTTCCTTTCAGTTTACATATAAAACATAGTGCGTTGTTTTGCACCATTTCAAGTTCATGTTGTAGTAGCTTAGTAGAAGGGTCCCACACAGTAGAGGCATACTCAATATGTGGCCTGCAAAGACTAGTATATGCTAAGAGTTTGGCCTTTTCAGGAGCTTGATATAGCACACGCTTAATCATGTCTAACTGCTGTCTCGCCCTTCTGGCTTTGGAGTCTATATGTTTGTCAAACTTCAGGTTAGATTGTAGGATAACACCTAGGTATTTGGTTTCTTCAACTATTTCTAATTGTTCAGTGTCTAGGAAGTATTCAGCTGAGGGAGAGTTATTTTTGTCATTAAAAACCATGACAGAGCACTTAGATACATTAAATAGCATTTTCCATTTGTTAGCCCATGATTCCAGGGCATTAATGTTTACCTGAAATCGTTGTTTATCAGCATGGCAGTTTACGGGTTGGTATATCAAGGTGTCATCTGCAAATAAACTAATATTACAGTCAACTTGCTGGGGCAAGTCATTAATATAAACTAAAAACAGTGTGGGACCTAGCACTGATCACTGTGGAACTCCAGATGTCACAGCTAGTTCATCGGATTTATGTCCATCAACCACCACCCTTTGTTTTCTGGCCATTAGGAAGTCATGCATCCACATAAGAATTTTATCATCTATGTCAGATATACTGGATAACTTGTTCATCAAGAGTTGGTGAGGTACTTTGTCGAAGGCCTTTGCAAAGTCTAATACTACGGCATGAGTGGTGTCTCCCTGGTCGGTGCTGCGTGCAATATCATGATAAGTACTACACAGCTGAGTTTCACAAGAAAGGCCTTGCCTAAAACCATGTTGTCTACTGTGCAGTACTTTATCAAGTTTATCATTGAGGTGATGTAGAATAATGTGCTCCATGAGCTTACAAGGGATGCTTTTCAGTGAAATTGGCCAGTAGTTGTTTATTTGGCTGTATGCCCCACGCTTGTGGAGTGGTGCTACATGAGCTAATTTCCATTTGGTTGGTAACTTGGATGTTTTATATGATTCGTTATATATATATATATATATATATGTGAGACATTTGGCAGTCATTATTGAATCAATTGTAAGGTCTTCCTTTCTCAGTCCATCTGGACCTGGTGATTTTCCATTTTTTAAGCTATATAATAATTTCAATACGCCCTCATAAGTAATGGAGATGTTATCGCTATCACATTGTGTATGTTGATTAATCGGGGTAAGTTAATCTTCAGTACAAAATTGTTTATGAAAGAAACTATTGAGCAGGTTTGCACATGTAACTGGCTCTTCAGTAATGGTGTCATCATTGTCAATAAGCTTCATAGCTGGTTTGGTGGAGCTTTGCATCCATTTCAAGTGACGATAAAAAGGCTTACTATTTCCCGATTCCAGAGGTTTACATATTTTATTGTACAAGTAACTTCGTTTAATTTCTCGAAGTTTATGTTTACCAAGTCTCCGTTCTTCTTTGTAACGCTTGAGATAGAATAGGTTTGATGTTTTCTTAAACAGATTGTAGGTTTTTCTATGTTTGTTGACTAGTTTCCTAGCTTCTTTATTGAACCATAAAGGCTCTTCCTCATTTGTCTTGTGTATTATTTTGACTGGGACTGTTTTATTGACCGCATTTATTAGTTGTTCAGTAAACAGCTCCTACATTTCTTCGACATTGTGCATTACACTTAGTTTAGCTTGTGTAAGAAACAGAAGTTCCTGAAAAAGGTCAATGTCTACTTTTTGATAGAGCTTTTTTCGGTTGCATATGCACGCGCTTGTTCGATTGGCTAAGTTGTATGTCAGCAGTGATAATGTAGTGATCACTAATACCTGGAGTAATTATTTCCGCATTTATTTCTGATGGATTTGTAGTGCAGATAAGGTCTAGAGTGTTTCCTAGGACATGAGTAGAGTCATTGATAATTTGTAACAAGTTATTTTCATCTAGGAAAGACTGAAACTGCTGATGTAGTAGCTTATATTGAGTATTTGGTTTAATAATACCTTGTTTCCAGTCAAACCCTGGAAAGTTCATGTCACCAACAATCAAAATATGGTCCTGTATATTTGTTAAATACATAATTAATTGAATCTATGAATTAGTTAATCGGTCTGCCTTGATGAGGTCTATAATAGCACCCAATAGATATACAGTCTTTTATTCTTACAAAGATAACTTCAGTTTCAGGAAGTTCAATCAGCTTGGGTTGTAGTTGTTCATTTATAGCGATGAGAACACCGCCACCATTAATATTTCGATCTTTCCTATAGAAAATGAGATCTCCTCTATCGATAAGTGGTCTATTGTTAACTGTGCTGTCAATATGTGTTTCCGTTAAGCAAATTATATTATAGCCTAAAGTTAGTGATGCAATATCATGCGTTTTACCTTTGGCAGATCTGCAATTAGCTGAGAAAAGTTTTACACTACAGTGTGATTGTTGTCCACAGGTTTCAGTACTACTCATTCCCCCGTTGTTTTATTCTTTTGTTGGATATTCATACTACGAATGCGGTAACTACCTTCTTTGTTATCCTCTCTAAGTCGTTTGACTTGTTGTCTTAGTTTGTATTCTCGGTCTCGGTGTTCCTTGGTGTTGTCCACTTTGCAAAAGAATCCTTGACCTTTGAGTTGATCATTAACCCTCTTGATAAACTCCCACTTTGAATTTTCATCATTAAATTTGACTTTTATTGAGCGTGATTTGTTTTCAATTTTAGCCCCAAGTCTGAGGGCTTGTGTTGGATTTGTGGATTGAGTGAAGCAGTCCTTTTTTAAGAACTCTGTAACTTGATTTAAAGCAATTTGTTGTTATCTTTTGGCAAACCATATAGAATGGCATTCAGTTTACGAGATTCAGCATCTGATATGTCCAGTGTTTTTTGCAGAATGGTCTGGGTATTAGTGTTAACATTCAGCGTTTTTTTAATGTTATCAGAGTTGACTTTAAGAACTTCAGCATATGATTTTTCTTGCCCTTCTGACTTGGTTGCCTGATGTTCTATTTTCTCATTAAGGGATTGGATTGATAAGGTGATTTGGTCCAGTTTAGCTTCGGTTGATAATTTAGATCCTTGTTGGTTGGAATTTTGTATCACCAGTGATGGTAGGCAACCGACACAAAACCATTTCACACCTTTGTTCACAGTATCACTTTTGGTGATAAGATTGGCTTCAGATTTATTTAGGTTTTGACACCGGCTGTGGTACCACATCTTGCAGCAGTCACAGCTTATCCAGATGAATTGGCTGACATTGCTTTCTTTTTTATTGCAAGACTTACAACATTCTTCATCTTTTTTTGGAGGCATACCTGAATAGTAGGCCTATTATGGTAGCTAAGTGTTTTGGATAGTAAATTTCGGTAAGTTTGGGTAATAACTGCTCTATTTTTATACTAAATTTCGTTCAGGAAATTTGAGACACAAAATTAAGCCGCCATTCTCGCCGGAACCGGAAATCTCACCTCATGAGCTCAGTATCATTGTTATAGGTGGATGTGGATGAAATATGTTATGCATAACTAATCCGAATCCACTTGCAACATCAGTGTTAAATTTGCTTTGCCGCTGTTTTAACTGTGTTAAGTTTGTACAGTTTTGCTTGGCTTGTGGGAACTTATTTGATTATTAATGGTTCCGGTACTGATGAAGGTGTTAAGCTATTGTAAGCAATACCGATATTTACCGGTAAAAGGTTCTTCCTTATTCTATAAGTCTAGCAATTAAAATACACAACAAAATTCTAAAACAATAATATTTATGACAAAAGGTTAAAATAGTTAATGAAAGTTACATCATTACTCAAACGGTCATCCATGCTCAGCCCTGTATGACTGTGAGTCTCGTCAGTTAATGCGAGTCATGACAGTCCATAGGTGGAGAGTTTCGGCAGTTGAGATAGTGACGTAAAAGAGGTTCAGCTAATGAAGGAGAATGAGGTTTTATAGGCGGGGTAGGAAGAGGCTCCGCAGCAGGCGGAGGGGAAAGCGCTTAAGCAGGCCCTCGGGAAAGAAAGAGAGCCGTTGAAACTGTTCTCTTTTATAGATGTCTGGCATGTCGGACGGCTAGCCTGTAGGAGAAGGTTGAGTGTTAAGGTTCAATGCTCTATGTCAGGTGTGCAAAGATATCTTGTTTGCATAAGTCTTCAGCTGGTGCACGTGATCTAGACAGGTAGGTTGAAGCTCGTGACTTACTCCTGGTATCTAGGTCCTGTCTGACAGAAGGGCAGATCAGTAAGAAAGACCGGGATATGTTTTTTTCTTACGTTTTGACAAAATCTCGTAAGTTCTCACCCAACGGATCAGGGGTTCTAATTGGCAACTTTCGTCTGTTTTTGAATGCAGAATAGCGGACACATCCTGCTTTGTTAGCCGTTTCCAGCTTGCAGGAACCTTCAGTTTGTTAGCCATTGCCATCTCATAGGCCATTTCCCTGCATGGAGTCACTGTCACACTGAGAAACCTGTTCGCTAATGATACCAGGTGAAAAGCTAAGTCGTCCTCCTATCTTAGATGCACAGGCAGAATAGCCAGCTACCACGCTCCTGCCCCCACAGGCATCTCATATCTCAGTGTACCTTATCAAAGCCAAATAATTGCTCATCAGAATCACTTAATGTAAAATACAGAATAATTCACATAACAAATGAATACTCACCCAATCTGTAGATTAAGAAAAAACCTACTTGTCTAAAATATGGAATAAAAAGTCCTCTCTCATGTAATTGCATATCAAAAAGGATATGTGTAGGCCTATTTTGTAGAATGGAAAGGTTTGCAGCCCTAAAATATATGACATTTGAGGATAATGATTATAACAGTAGCTTGTAAATAGACTAAGGCCTACCGTTCAAAGTTCTGATTACATGTACAGTGCACCCTCGAGATACGATGTTAATTCGTTCCAGGGTTGGCATCGTATGGTGAAAAAATCGTATATCGGGGTATAGAGACCATTGTAATTATACAATGCAAACACCCCTGGTCAAAATCGTCAATTTTTTTTATAAAAATGTGTACATATTGACAAATAGCAACAAAATAGTATGTTAACTTTAGTAATTATAGTTACCTACAGTAACTGTATTGTATTTAGTGTATTTTAATGGTTTTGATCTGCAATAAAACGCAAAATTACAATGTGTGTACCAAATGTAGTACGTACAGTAAGGAGTTCTTGCCTTCAAAAAGTACGCATAACATAAACTTTGAATTCACTTCAAGTAAGTTTATCTTGCTAAGCCTAAACTTAAAACTAAGTTTTAGTATGTATTTTGAACTATTTTACCGAATTTCAACTTTTTATCACGAGATTTTATCCTTCAGCAGTTCCTATCTTCACTTTCACTATAAACTTAAGCCTATCTGGTTGAAACCTTTTTCAACCTAAATCAATAATGCCGAGCGATGCAGTTATAGAAAGCGGCCTCTCGCACACTTGACCATTTAATGGCTACCGAAAAGAAAAATAAAATTACATTTTCTATACTGGACATACATACCTTTGGAGTAACGGGGCTTTAGCTGGTACATGTAGCGGGTAAAGCAGAGAGGAAGCAAAATGTATCATGCTAATTATGGTGCTGTACACTTGAAAATAAATTTAAAACGTAATGAATTGGAATTTTTTAGCAGGCTAAAAGAAGTTGTCCATTCCTGTCCAATTTTTCTACTTTTTCTACGAAAACATTGATGGTGCAATGCAGAAAATTGCTAGCTAGCGCTTGTAAAAGGATCCAGAGAATGTGGTACAGTAGTTTGTCTTGTATGAAATGTGCACAAGCATCAATGTAACCATACATACAAAGTTTGTACGTATTTATACCCTATGGGGGGACAGGGCTTTAGCAAGTTTCAGAAAGTAATGTGGATGTGTCAACTATCTTGAGTAGCTAGTTATATGAGTTGCATACATACATACGATGAATTGTATTCACGTAGAAGATAACAAGCCCATAGGCAAAGACATGGTTAAACAAGAAAATATAACATAAAATCAAAAGGAAACAAATAAAATGAATAAAATATGAAAAACATGCCACACAAGAGATAAATAATATATATTATACATGCATTGTTTTAATGTACCAGTCCACATCTGTAAATTAAACACTTGAAATATTTCTGCAAATGTGGGATTTTCAGTATCTTCTACATCCTCGTCTTTACTAAATGGTTGCTCCTTTTGAATGCTGATCGCGTGCATGACTTAGCTCATTCAAATCTTCAGTCGGAAGCTCTTTTTTGTGCTTGCTTGAATGGAGTTCTTGTTTTAATAATAATTGCAAATGCTGATTGGTTGCGATCATATTCCTTGACAATGTTAATAATACGGGCCCCTTCTTCTTACTTACGACATCCAACTTTGTTGATATAGAAATCATTTTTCCTTCGTTTTGTAACGTTTGTATCGGTCTCAGATTCCATAGATAACGAATTAAATGTAGATAGTTGTAGTTATATACGTGTGCTGACTTGAAAGTTTATAGTAAAAGCTATAATAACGCTACAAAGAATATTTGCTCTAGATTGTATATTTTACACGAAATTTTCCACGCGGACATGAGAGAAGTCGATCATCGTGTCTCTTCTAAACATTCTAAGAATGTTTTCGGCAAACTATATTTCGGTGTCTTTTTTATTTCGCCATGGGTTATGAGCACACCGACGGCCAAATTTTAACTCGGGCTAAACTTTTCTCAAATTCATATGGTGAAATAAAATTGGTATAGCGAGGTGAAGATATCGCAATTTTTGACTTCGTAAGGTGAAAAAATCGTATATCAGGGTAATCGTATCTCAAGGGTGCACTGTAGTTTAATGGAACAACTTGAATGAGGGAAAATTTCCTTCAAATTGACATGTTTTACTTTCCCAAAAAGCCAAAGTATTTACCTTGTCAAAGTCATTCTTTCGATCTCATATGCTTTGACTGCCACGCTGATTTTCACATCATTTTCCTTGACTGCGTCATACGTCGCTTCCAATGATTCAGTTAGGCCCTCATTCGGTCTTTCTTTGCTTATTGCGAACAATTTCTGCAAAGAAATTTTGAAATAATAACCAAGTACATAATTAGTGATAGAATTTGAGACTTATTTTGTAGCTAAGCAAGCTTTATTGTCACCACACAGATAGAGAAGAGAGAGTCAAAGTGAATGAGTATCACTATAACATGTGATGAATCACTAACATATGATTGCCATAAAAAAGTACAAGCGACGCTAGCAAACAGTAGAGCTGGCACGGGTAGCTCGTCCGGTCTTGCCCCACCGGGTCAGAAGTGCCTGGGTCGGGCCAGCCTACCCTCGGGTCTTCTTATACAAAGACACAGATAGGTTTATGGCTAAACGAGACCAATTGTATATCGTTTTTTAAGTACGATTGAAATAGAGTCGCGCTTAGTCCTAGTGCGAAAGGACCAGGGCGAAATAAAACAAGGTGAGTCAAGACTACTATATTTTTACGTCTCCGACAATAGTTTTTGGACTATAGGTTTCACAACGTTTTTCGACAAGAAATAATCAACATGTCAGTGATCTGGAAGCTCAGGAAGAGGCCAGCCACGAAAGAGAAATACCAAGTTATCTGTACAATATGCGAAAGAAAGTTAAGCTACAAAGAAGGGTCCATCTCAATACTATTGGGGCATTTACAATGAAGGCATCCTGAGGAACTTGAAAGCGCGTCTAAGAACCTTCAATTTAGCAAAGAACAAAAGAATGACGGAGAAGAAGGTAAACAACTGACTTTAGCTGATTTTATGAGTGAAAAGTCATATAGTATATGGTCTATATATATAGGTAATATATAGGTCTGGTATATAGAAAATAATATATGGTCAGAACCATATGTCCAGGCTTGCCTTGTACTAAAAGCCAAGAAAACTTTCACAATAGGAGTACATAATTAATTTCAGATACTCCTATTATGATGGTAGTACATTCAATTATCGCTTTCTGTGAACGATGGAGTTGTGCTTTCTCATCTATAAACCAAGCCACAAAATATAATGATTGGTGTGATAATGGGTTCTTTCATTTTAGGTTATTGATGTCACAAAATTAGGCTGTAATAGAACTATCTCTTAACCTTAAATGAATAAAAAATCGTGTGTGCTGACCTGGCCCGACTCGATATTGGCTCTCATTGCTGACCCTGAGTCTGGCCCAACCCTGCATTCCTTGCTCTCGTTCCAGCTCTAGCAAACAGTTGTGTAAAAAAATAGGTCGAAAACTGAATATCAGTAATTCAGGGAGAAGGCTGCTCCTAAATGCGAGACCACCATCTGTGAACTATGAAATTACCAACAACAATTTATCTATTTCAGAGAATATAGCCTCCTGGGTTATTAAAACAGAAAAACTTTGCCCAATTCATGGGTTTTATTTTGGTACCCCTATCTGGTGGTTATATTGCTTTGTTACAATCATCTCTTGCATGCAGATATACATGGCTAGTAGAGTAATTAACTTTATAACCATATCAGTCTATCATAGGCTGCCTGATGGTAACATTATAATTGTTCATGAAAAACAAAACACCTTATGTCAGGTTGATCAATGCTCAACCTGCCCTAAAATGCAAATGATCAATCTGCCCCAATGTGCCAATTGTAGAATTTTCATAAATTATAAAATCTGCATTGAAACTAGGTATGCACTATTTTGGCATGTTACAACACGTATCTTGCTAAAAGAAATGGTAGCATATGAATGTTCAACAATGAATATTGTGCCCAGCATTTGATGCCCAGTCAGCATCAAATATGAGATCAAAAGGTGAAAAAATGCTTTAACTTTTTTACCTCATGTCTTTATCTGCTGAGTTTACCTTGACCTTTTCATTTAAGGTTTTCCAGCTTATTGAGAGGATAACTAATGAGATAAACATAATAACTGCTGCAAAAATCCAATGATCAACCTACCCCAGTCTCCCCTATATGTATACTCATTTGATTCGTTTCTATTGTTTCTTTGGCAGTTTTCTGGTGATGGTGGTTAATAGGTTCAATTGCTTAGACATCCCTATGGTACGTTCTCCATCTGGTGTTGACGCAATTTTTATGATTAATTTCTCCAATTTTGAAGTTTTTAATGGTCAGAAATATTTTATGTCCAGTGTTGAAAAATTTCGCTAACAGAAATACGTTTAAGTCGATGTTTACAATTTTTTTTAACTAAAAAAACTAAAAAAATTGGAAACTGCTGTTTTATGTAGTGACTTCTGAGTAAAGGAAAACTAACTCATTGGTTTTTATTGCGCAAAATAATAACCCAACATCTCGAATTTATTGTGGTAAAGTTTTTGGTGCGTCTTTTAACTCTGTGATTCTTGATCAATGTTTTTGTATAGATACTAAGGCAAGCCATTCATAAAGACAAAACAATAGATATAAGCATGACAATATAAGCATAAAAATAAACATACCTTTCTGGATGACTAGCATGTACATGCATAACAAAATTGCCGTACCACAATAAAAACAGCATAAGCTTATGGTTATTGCGCAGGCAAACCATAGAGCTATAATATATTATCTCGTAGTACATATTATCGACCAATAAAATATACACAGTAATAACAACGTTTTGTAGAAATGTGTGCAGCTGGAAACATTGGACTGCGCTTACATCTTCCCTTTGGCGCATATCAAATAACAGGTTGGATTACTTGGATTATATATAATTGGGCCAGTATATGAATAAATACTGTCGTTGTTTGTGCAACAAGTGATTGCATATAATGAGATTTTTCCGTGCTCTCCCAACCTCTGCATGCTGGGCTCCTCATATATCGTCATCGGTAGGATTGGTAGCAGGTCGGTTCATGTAGGGCCGTCTCGGTGGCAGGTCGATCCATTCAGTACCAACTATGCAGCAGGTCAGTCCATTTAGTTGCTGTCTTGGCAGCAATTCAGTCGACTCAGTAGTTGACCCGGCTGTGCTTCCAGCTAGGTAGAGGGCCAGCCTGTTCTCCTCTGGCCTCAGTCTGGCGTGTCTGTCCAAATCCCCAACAGCTCAAAGGTGCCAAGCCGTTCTATTAGTCTTGGTATTGCCAACCAGTCGTAATGTTTTTTCTGGGTCTGCTGTCTTGTGTCGTCACATTATATTAAATGATACCAACATTACAGGATCAGCCAGATTTACAAGTTGCTGAAGCATTGTAGCAATCAGCATACACTAAATCCAGCTAGGTGTATACAACATACAACATAATCAAAATGAGTACTTACAACATTTTATTTATTATAAATGTAGCGTATAACATCACTTCATTATAGACAGTGTTGTGTTGTATAGCAGCAGGAAAATATAGCAAAATTATTCATGAACTCAGATATTGTATTTTAAAGAAAAATATTGACAAAATGGCTGTAAAAAGAATAACATGGAATGAAAGTATTGTTTTTGTTTCTTATGAGTTAGCTAATTAGTAAGGTTTTAGGATGAGGATTACTGAAAAATTGGTTTCACAATTTTACTGCTAACGTATTTTGAGTTTTAGCCAGTTTTATACAATTTGTTGCTAGACTTGGTATAATTTTGCATGTTGTCTTGATATTTCAACATCAGGGAGGAACGTCTGCTCATCGCAGTGATCCCGAAATAGAAATTACACAATAAATTATGCAAGAACCGCGAGTAAAACACAACTAGCCAATGACACTCAACATTGTTTCAAGGACAAGTATAAAAAAAGGGCAAAATCAGGTAGAGAGAAAAGAAGGGAAGCCAGCGACATAGAGACAGCCAAAGGAATTCATCTTAGGCAGTGGCCAGTCAGGAAGCCATAAAGCCCTGAAAAGAGAGATATATATACAACCAGAGAGAGGCACAGCCAAAGAAAGAAGAGCCAAGCCAGAGGGAAGGCTATTTGAAGCCTAAGATAGCCAAGGGAGCCTGCAGCAAACAGCTTGCAGATGATCAGCTCATCTAGAAAAAAATACGCAGCAAACACAATTCCTTCAAAGAGGTTGTAAGCCAGGAAGCCATAAATCTTTAATAAAAACAGAGTTTATTCATCCCCATTTTAATAGACAGAGCTATCACTACACGCCCAGTAGACACACTCACTGAACCCTAGAATGGACATAGCAAATAGAGTTCAGTATATAAGCATACTAGCCGAATGTCCGGCGTTGCACGGGTATTAAAAACAGCTTATAAAGAGTGGCAGGTAATATAGTTGCCATTGGCTAATTTGAGTAAGCTAGTATCCGTATTGCTAAAATTACAAATAAGAGCCATGAGAGCAAGTTTTAGTGACGTTGCGCTACACACAGCTTCACTAAAGCTTGCTCGCATGTCGCTAGAGTGGCTATGCGTAATTCAAGCCAAATAATGACTCATATCGCCCAATGAATCCATTGCATGTCGTGTAGTTTATTGGGTTAACTTGTCGCCTTGCGAATGGGAGATCAAGTCTTCTGCGATACAGATTATTCATCACTAGATTTTAATGACTTTAGCTGGAAAGATAAATGACAAACTAAGATTTATGTATATATATATATTGTTGTTTTTGCTTGGGCCATTAAATATTGCTGGAATAATTGTTATTTTGACCTTTTGAAGATAAATAAAGCTTACAGGTACTTGAAAAAAACACCACGTGGTAATGTTGATTGTAGGATAATTACTTCCAGACAGTTCAAAGCCTTGTAATCCCCACACTGCTAGATATGAACATTGGTATTTGGACTCCCTATTGGCAACAGAACGATACAGTATAACTGTTATAACACATTTTCAAAATTTTTTTATAGAAGTGCCCATTTTCGTTAATCGATTGATTTCTTAAATTTTGCTTCATAGCAAACAGTCTGATTTTTGTGGCGCATAAGTGCCACTTTGTCTGTGATCAAAATTTGTCTTTGGAAAAATTGAACTCAAGCTCCAGAGGCTAATCATTACACATTACAGAACAATTTAGTATTTTTACTCAAAAGAAACAAAAACGTTGCATGTTTACATTATTATTACTGTAACAACAGAAATTTAACCAAAAAAAATTTATCATCTATTATTACATTATTATAATTATTATTACAAAGCGACGAAAAAGAACATTTCTCCCTTGACAGTCTTCGCACTTTTTGCGAGTCTTTTGGATACAATGAATGGTCACATATTTTAGCCACCAGAACATTTTGCATCCTTTCCCCATGGTTGTTTGTTATTCTTATTGCCTAAAATAAAAAAGAACAATATTGTTCTACTTCTATTCTATTGATAGGTAAAGCAACAATGAAACTGAAGTAATTTTATTTAGTTTTCTCCTAAAATATTCAGTCCAAGAAACGTAAGACACAGCCAACTACTAATAAGAATTTCTGGGATAGATGTGCATTTTTGGGTAATGATTTCACTGGTGATATAATTTAAGATGGCTTCTCGAGGAGGAAAGAGAGCTGCTGGCACAGATGGGACTGATTATATGCATAGAGAGACAATTGCTAATCACTATGCTACCAGGTAATCAATATATGTATCTTGTAAATTTGACAAGTCAAAGCATGAAATTGATTACGCAGCTTTTTGTCTTCAGTATAGATATGTCTTTCGTATGCATGAAGTGTTCCATAGAACCTTTTTGTTTCTAACATTTCAACTTACCAGATGCGTCTGTGGTAAGTTTGTGAGGTGAGCATTATGGTGGTTTATAGTGTTATTATTAGGTTTTTACTGCGCAGAATAATTGCACATAGATATTAAGCCTGGCTTTGTGTACATTAAATACTGGATACCTTGTGGCTCTCATGCAGCAGTAGGTCAGATATGTGAAAGGGCTAGTACATAACTAGTCGAGCAGCCGATCAGAGAAGCCTTACATCTGCGCAAAGGCAAAGTTCTCACTCATCAAGGGTTGCACCAGCTTCGCAGCATCACTAGTAATTGTTTTATAGAGAAAAATACTTGTGTATTTTAAAATGAAGAGAATGTATTTTCAAGTTATGTCTATAGTTTCGTTATACGGTTACAGCTATTCTTTTCTATTAGATAAGTTTTAAGAAATGGATAAATCCATGCACATTGTTAAAAAAAGGCAAATGTTGACTGAGGATGCTGTATTCGATAATGCGGCGTATGGCCCTAAACATTAAACAAGAACTGTGATATATCTACTGTTTTTATTTGTATCTGGTTTAAGTAAGGGACGATTTGACAATGGTAGCCTATTTCCCAGCTTCACATTTTAAGAGTCGTCTGTTTCAAAAAACTTTTGCATCAATTCAGTGTCAAGGTACAGCCACACGTAATGATTTTTTCATTGATTCTGACCGAAATCACGAAAGGAACGAAAAACACAAAATTATTCGGCTGAAATTCACAGAATTGTCTGAGCTGTGCGCACCGAAATCTTTGACGAAACACTTTTAATTGACTAAACAAATTATTATCGAGCACACTTCTAGAAGCTTTTAGAATTTATATAGTCCAAGGCATGTATTACGACACACAATAAAAGTACAATCGCAACGCGACATAGCATATATGATGCAACTACCTAGATTGCGCTATTGTTGATTCTTTATCGTTCAGACACTATGGCTACAAATCATTTCTTTTTTAATAATAGCAATTTTTTTAGCAGCAAGTTTCGTTGTAGAAAGGGTTGCCATCTCTAGCGCAATCAAATCAGTTGTATCGTACTTACTATGGCAAATTGCGTTAGTATTTTCTTGCGTGTCACGTTATGTGCCTCGGACTATATAAATTACAAAAGCTGCTAGAATCGCCCTCGCTAATCATTTGTTTAGCCAATTAAACGTGTTTTGTCGATGATTTCGGTAAGCATGCACAGCTATGACAATTCTATGAATTTTGGTCAAATAATTCTGTTTTTCGTTCATTTCGTGATTTCGGTGAGAATCAATGAAAATATCATTACGTGAAGCCGTACCTTAAGACATATGAGCGAGGTATTATGAATGACTAAACAAGGTTTTATAGACATGTGTGACATTACCTATTGCATGGTCAGACTAGCGGTAAGAAATGGTTTGCTGTATTTAAAGTTTTGGAACGACCTTCAGACTGTCGAAGAAATAATGTGGTGGTATTCCCACGTACCTTCATGGACGGTTTGCTGTTTTAGTTTAAACCGTTAGTTTGAGGTATATAAATTCCTCCAATGTTAGAAGAGATAATTCTAATTTGGCAAAATGTTTCCTAGGTTGGTAAATATCAAATGAACCTTAACTCTCAACGCAAAAAGATCTTGCAAAAAAGAAGCTTCTAACATCCTCGAATCTGTTTAAGGGAGTTCTAGAAGATTGTGTGATAGCTGATAGATGATAACTGAATGGTTGTGTGACACAACAACCTCCTAGCCAAGTACTCCATGTATAACTCACATCTGCTGTTGTCTAGTTTTGGTTTGTCAGCTTTTATATAATTGAATATGCTGACCTAGCATAATCTAGGCCCTAGTTTTGGAGCCTCCGTTTTACCTTGTTGTCAACTGTACATACAGTTAAGCTTAGTTACTCGGGTTGGGTTAGTACATACAGTTTAGTTTCCTAAGCGAGTAATTCGTCTATCTTCCTATACGCGATTCACGATATTCCCGTTTGTTGGTTGTCACATTTGCCATTTCTATCCATATTTTCTATATATAATTTATTCAATTAACATACATGTATAATCTAGTCCTCAAGGAATTACACTGCTACCAAATACCATTCAAGTAAAATCAGAATTTCTGGCATGCCATTGCTGTCTGCTTTTTAATAACAACATACCTGGCACATGTAGTTGCAGACATGACAAGATAAGCTGCTCGATCGGTGACCTAGGTCTGCTGAGGTCATCGATAGAGCTCAGGGTATCCTATGAAACATGTACATGTATATATCATGTATCATGAGTGAGCTTATTGGCAGCGTCAGCGGGCTTCTCTTGTACTCATTCTGACATTTAATTCTATGCTAATTAATAGCTAATCGAGCGAGTAGCTTCTCTTAGGGTAGTTAGCCATTATTTGTTAGAGAAATGCTCTCTACAGCACTCATCTGCCATCACATCACCTTAGACAGCAGCAGATCGCAACGCAGTTTTGTAGTTTTATGACAGATTCTCAGATGAATAGCGCATAACATGTAACCTGGCACTTGTATATTGATCAGCGCGTGGAAGCACTAGACATAGCTGCCCGAGTCAGCACTGCTGATGGCATCAGTATGACTAGCAGTATTGACCATTGTCTTAAGGCTTTTGAAATCATGTAAGTTCATATTGTGTTGTGTCTTCTCTAACTTAGTGTTGCAAGCGTAGCTTTACTAGCATGTGGCAAAAGCTGCTGCAATATTGTTAATATGAAAAGATTAGAATATTTTTTTAGAGTTGAGATTAAGGTGCTATATGATGGTAAGCTTGTAGATATTTCAGAAACATTTATTTGTTTATCTGTGCATGCGTTGTCATCCATGATTTTTCTTCCTTGTTTGGTTTCTAAACCCTGTCAGCTTATGCTTTTCGATAGTAAAAAGCCTCATGCTTGGAATCTCTAGGAGTACTGCCTGCCACACACAAATTTTTGATTTCCCTGTTGTAGCTCACTAAATAAAGGACGGTTGAAAGTAACGGTGATCTTTCACTGGCTGCTGTTTTTGATGATGCTGCTACGTCTAACCCCTGACCTTTGCGCAATGGTTAAAACGGAAGTACCTGTCATTATTGAATCGCTTTCTTTGCCGCCACCAAGCCTCTGGGAGCTCTCTTGGCTGCCCTCTATCATGGCTAGCATGTTTGCTCAACTCTCTCTCAAGAGAAATACGTCTTCGCTTCTCTGGCAAGCGCTATTAGGTAAATACTATGAGCGGTTTTAATACATCTATGGAGTTGTCCACTCTTTCAGTGTTACTGTACCATAAAAGTGAGAAATTTACTATAGAGACATCCAGATAAAATACAGGAAAAGTTGTCATCTTGGAAACAATTTTTATTGGTTCAGTGTTGATTTTTTATGCCAAACAATCTATAAAAAAACAACTACTTCATAGCAATAATGTAGTGATATAATTGACCTTTGACCTGATGGAATCCCTGATATGCATATACACTACATGTATGTACAACGTGAGAAAACTGTCTCTAATGCTGGCTGCAACACTTTGATTTAGACAGTTGCTTAACATCGGTCTGCTAGGACATTGTTGGGTTGGCTGAGCTTAAAACATCTCTATAACTGACACAGACCTATCATTGTTGATCTTAGTAGAAATATTTGACAGACCGCGTAAATTATTGTTTAAAAATACAGTTACACAATTAGTCCTGATGTTAGCCTAGAATGTGCGGTAACACAAATTTTGTCTTTAATGATCAAGAACTTGTTTTAGGCAATTTGGTGTTGTCTATTGGACCAGTCCTTTATGGGTTATCCGAGCAATACCCAATTGTGAGAGAGCATTTGAGGGATGGAAAAGACAGTGAGATCTCATTGTCATTTCTTTTTAGAATAGCTACCTGCTGCTGGTTGACTGTTTCTCTGCAGGTGCATGTTCTCCAAATGTATTTTATACAACAACTTCTTTCTGCTTGGTCCATTGCCAAACGAAAAATAAAATCTAGTTAGCTTTTTACTTTAAATTGTTTTGCAAATATGGTTGTACATCTAGACAGTCTCTTCATTATTGACTATAGATATTTTGCTATTATATTCAAATATAAATGATTATTATTTTGTCAAGCTCTTTAGCGCATGACCTTTGATATAACTTTTATGGTAGTTTTACTATCATGAGTGGATTATCCTATCATGCTAATCATTAACGTGGCACTCGTTTGCTGTATATGTATATTGTTGCAATACACTGAATTTAGGTCATTTTATGTTATCAGTGATATAAAAAATCCATTATAATTATTTTTCTGTGGCACAAAATGGTCTGAGGATCATGCTGATTGTCTCATCATTTCAGCAATACCTTGTCGCTATATACCTTGTCGCTATATACCTTGTCGCTATATACCTTGTCGCTATATACCTTGTCGCTATATACCTTGTCGCTATATACCTTGTCGTTATATACCTTGTCGCTATATACCTTGAAAGTGTTGCGCCTCTCAGGCTTCATGTATTTCTGCAACAATGTCGTGGCTCTAAAAGTATGGCAAATAAAATTTATTTATCGAAGAGTCTCATTGAACTTGTCAACAACCTCTATAAAGGTAATTCATTGCATACCAAATGTACTCAGTCTAAGACATGGCATGTACATCTACAAAATATCATATTGGTTGACCGTAGTTTCAAGTTTGTATGTCATACAGATTTGTCGATTATTAGTTATACCAAATGTGCTACATTCTATTCCTTTGTTGATTAGTTGATCAATAGTGACATGTGACAATAGTGACACGTGATCAATAGTGACATGTGATCAATAGTGACATGTGACAATAGTGACACGTGATCAATAGTGACATGTGCTTGATACCTTCGTTAAGAAACTCACGGCATAATTATTAAAACGAAAAGATGATAACTGCATTTGTCACAGGCTTCAACAGCTGCAGCTTGGATGCGTGAAAATGCACTGATTGGAATATTGATCTTTTTGCCATCGCATGATGTAGGATGTCATAGTCGATAACTCTTATTTTCTGTTGGCTGTGAAATCGATTCAACCCTGCTAAATTTGCTTACATAGTCGCCTTACTCAAGACCAGCAGCTTGTTTGATGCAAGAAAAGTGGTTTCATAAACATCTACTGTTTTGTACTTAGGATATTATTAATTGATCATAAATTAGGTTGAACATTGTTACATCAAAATTATCAATACTTCTATTTGTCTATATACTCTATATAGAAAGCCTTTGTCTAGACGGTTAGCGTAACATATGCAACTTTGGTTATCATTTATTTTATCAATTAAGACAAAGTAAATACCTCTATTTGCAGAGGAAAAACCTGGAACAATTGTAGAAAGTGGTTTAGGATTGAATTTTCATATGAAGATATCCGCAAAACAAGATATCGAAAACAACCTGAATGATTTAGGCAATTTGCTCAATCATCAAACCATCTACTATATTAAGAAGATTCAACTGGAAGAAGTCCATTAATCGGCAGATTACGATATCACCGAAACATATTCGGCAGATACAAGTAAAAACAAATTACAACAATACATTACTCAGCAGATGACTGAACCACCAGAGACATTAGAAATGATTACACGTATGCAGCTCTGCCAGACACGATCCAGATACCAGGAGCTAGTCACGAGCTCCACTACCCATGTTTACATCATGTACACCAGCTGGAGACTCACGCAAACAACATATCTTCCCACACTTGACGTACAAAGCGTATGACAAAGCATTGAACCTTAACACTCGACCTACTCTCTGCAGGTGATCCTTCCCACATGCTAGACATCTATAAAAGAGAACAATTATAATAGTTCATCCTCTTTTGACTTTGTAGACATACAAGACTGAACTTGAGCATGGCAGCTGTTTCGATGCAAGGATATATCTGGCACTATATAGTTACATTATTTCTACTATTACTCTGTAATTTTGCCACATATGTATTAGGTGTTGTTTTTAAGGATAAAATATATTTTATTGGTAACTCGAACACGGGTGTGTTGACATAGCTGGGCTTAGCACTAAAGATCTGCATCAAGTCAACTCCTACCTACCTTATTATGGCATACGCCATCCCGGCATTTAATCATAAATCATAGTCATAGTAAGCGGAAACAAACAACTACGTGTGAGCACTTGTGTTGGTGTGGGAAACCAAGCACTGAAAAGAATTATTTGCTTAACCCGCCCCCACATCAAGACACAAGGTGACAGTATGGAAAAGAAGCATAAACAGTAACGCGATTGATTTGCATTATACATCCTAAAAGCCAATTGTGTTTTCGCACTGATTTTTACAGACCAGCTCGAAGAATTAGCACGAATTCGTTGAGTTCATCGTAAAATACCGTAATTTCACAGGTTGTTCATGACAATATATTGCAAATAAACTATAACAACATTACCAAATGAATGAACAAATGGAGAATAAAAGCAAACTGTCCCAAAATGGACTTAGTAAATGTCAAATCTGATATACAAAATCTATAAATATAAATCTCAAAGTCTGTGTGTAGTTCAGTATGTCCAGCTATAGCTATTAAAATATTTGAATGAAGAATCCGTATCACAGAAGACGTAATCTCGTTCGCCAGGCAAATGCCTTACCAATTTAGCTACGCGAGATTGATAGATTCTTTGGGTGATATACGTCACTATGCGGGTGTAAATATGCTACTGCTCTCTGTTACGGTGCAACATCATTTTATGTATTAGTAAGAGCAGCAGATAACTAGCTGACTTGAATTAGCCATTAGCGATGCGCCAGGTCAATGACAAATGGCAGGCAAATACATTATAAGCTGGTTTTTAATACCCGTGCAACGCCTGGCATCCTGCTAGTATTACCATAAATGGGGGACAAATTAATATAACAAAAGAAGCTTCAGTGCTTGGAGTGATCATCGATAACAAGTTATGATTTGCTAACCAGAAGAACAAAGGTAAAACTACACTGGCATGAAAATTGAATATGTTGTCGCCTATGTTCAATGATGGGCTCAGCGCAGAAGCGGCCAGGAAGATAATAACAACTGGCCCTACTGCCCGTAGCACTTTTTCTAAACTACCAGTGGAACACAGCCATCGATCTCACCATATGCAAAGTACATTATGTCAAGAATTGCTTCATGCTAGTTGAACTATCAAATATTCTACCAACTGGAGTCACAGTACAGAGATGGTCTGTTTTGAAACAGCTTCTACACTCAGAGGAAATGTCTGTTATTAAATCGAACTACAAGAGTAAAGTACAAAAAATTATTTCTTTCGGATTTAAAACAACTTTTTGACAGGAGAGCATCATTGAACTCTGCAACAATTAAAGATCTTAAAAACTCAAAACTCTTCAGTTGAATCAATTGAAAAGAAGGGTAAATCAGTTCTTCAAAATCGCAAATGGTACAGACAGATTATTATACATACTACCAAGTGAGTTTATATAGAAACAAAAGTTTCCACATTTTGGAGATCCAAGACTTCTTGACAGAGTTGTCTCATTACTAGCTGTACAATGCAGTCTGGGACTCCACACATATAGGTTGGGCCTTACCTATTCGTTAACAGGCTGCTGGCTACAAGAGGATGAATCGGTGCTACATTTTATGTTCAAACGCTCAACATACACAGCCCCTAGACAGAATATTGAGCTTGACTATAACACACTGTCAACGGAACTTATCTTCAAATTCATAAAGGAATCAAATTGCTTATAGCTTAAAGCACATTAATTACATAAGCACTGTTTCAGCTTATTCAGGTTCTTCAATATCTTCGCTTTCAAATGAGCCATTGTTTGACATGGTGAGACAGACATTGGTTGGTGTTTATAAGATCTCCCCAGAGCGCTACCGCAAAAATGTTCAATGGTATAGGCTCGGAAATTGTGACCTCACAATTTTCATATTCGGTGTTGTGTGCTCTTACCGCTTATTTTATCGCTTACCACTTATATTTATCAACTACGATAATGGCGCTAGTGGCATGCGAAAATAGGACAACTCCAGAGAACCAATGAAGATGAAAGAGTAATCAGTGTCATTAGCTCTCGGTGAAATTTATAAACAATCTATTTCGGCATAGATGACGACCAATGAGATGTCAGAAAAATTATTTAGACAGGTAATTGATTCGAAGAGTAGCTGCCAAGTAAGACTAATATTAAAATTATCATGTTTTTTTGGTTTCTCAAAAGTTTCTCAATAGGATTTACTCCAATGATTGACTACACATCCAGAGTCAATTGCCAGCCCCAACCAAGAATTCTTGCTCCAACATTGGCCTACATACCACCAAATGTTATAGTCTCCGTGAACATGTTTTCACAATATCTCCCATCAAAATTCCCGAGAATCTTGTATCAAAACATGATTGTTTGGGTTTAACGATAGGCAGCCTAAACGTCATGTATGCCGAAATAGGTTGTTTATAAATTTCACCATTATCTATATATATATGTTTTTCAAAGTATGTCCGTGTGTCATGTCTGTCTGCATTCTGGCTATAGCTATTATTAGAATAGCCTAGCTGAGCAACATTGCTGATGCAATGTCATTGCCTACCAGCATTTGAAGCTTACTAACTAGGTTAGTGGAATTTTCCATTGGCAATGTGCCAGGCCATTTTGTGCAGGCAATTCTCCAGCCTGCCAATTGCTGGAGAAATGCCTGCCAGCAAGTGGTAAGCAAATCTCATCACTTCTTATTGTTTATAAGCTGATTTTTAATACCCGGGCAACGCCGGGAGGCACAGCTAGTTTTTATAATAAATAACTCAGATTCCAAGCACCATACTATATTTTCCCGATGATATTATGCACTAGCTCTCTCTTTTAATCGTGGTGTAGAGGGGCAAGACTGAGGCTAATTAATTTTAAGCATTGCGTGATCTCGCAAGAGTGCAATTTACATATATAGTCTTAGGGCCACGCCACTGCAGGTCACAATTTAATCGTTGGGGTTGACTCACTGCACTCCAGGATTGTTCAAAATAAAGAAGCCTACTGTAAATAACTTAATATGCCTATAAGATAGTATCATACACGAAGTGATTAATTTAACTGTCCAATACACCTGTTTTCTATTTTCCATATACTGTAATTTATTCGAATATAATATCAATATTGTAATTTTTATATTTTTTCTTTTTGATATTTAATTACTACTTAATCAAGTTATTAATTATTTCTGCATGAGACAAACAATGCCATCATATAAAACGATGTGATAATAATTACTATAAATGTTTAAAATGAACGAAAGGATGAAAAAAGTTAACTCTAACAATCACCCAAAGTCTATTAACCCAGAACATGCGTTTGTATTGGTTGGGCGTTAGCATGATTCCCCTGCATTGTTGATTATCTATAATGCTAGTTTATTATTAGCGTTCTCTGGGTTTAAGAGCACCGATTGTCACAAAAAAGCGCAGCTTCAATGGCAGCGAAAGGAATTGACTATTTAAGGCTAAATGATAAGTATGACATCATATCGTGGGAACCACAACCAAGTGTTTTTTTATTGCAGGACATACTCTTGACACCCTGTTTTTCCTAGTTCTATTATTCTTTGTGCATTAAATATAGACTCATTCGAAAGCCAAGACTGATGTACTGAAATATATGATAAAAGTACTTTTGTAATTGATGTGCTTTACAATATTGTGCTTTACAAATGTGCTGTGAATACATCCATATACTCTTACATTGGAGCTAGACCCCCTTCTCTAGAATACAGTCACTGATCAGATTACACATAAGGGGTGAAGAGGTTATACTGATATGGGAGGGCCAAGAGTCCAGAAGAGCCATCTCAGATGACAGCATTCAAAAGACCAGTTTTCCTACAAACATTTAGCCAGATTTAGGTTACAGGTTGATTATCTTAGTCAATATGTCAATGTGGACATATTGACTACCTGTATCAGTTCTCTACTACTAAATTTGAAATACAAAATTTTCTGGCCATTATCTGCCAAATACTCCTCTCATAAACTGTAATATCTGGATGGATCAGATCTTGGATGATTAAAATCAGTCTTTATTATGTGCAATGAGATAAAAAACGACAAGTTTGTTCGCTTAGCCTCAGAACCTCAACTAAGTACAGTACGTGTACTAAGTATATGTTTGCCCACAAATACTAAACACATTACATATGCGAGGAACAATCAATCATTTTATTTTATTACACTCATCACATACTCTGTATACCAACACAGTTAGTATACCAACACATGCCAACCTGTCACCACTCATCACGTACTCTGTACATGTTAGTATACCAACACATGCCAACCTGTCACATAGTGCGTCCAAATAGATGCACTTTTCATATTACTGGAATAAATATTGATTCATTTTCATCAACGGAAAATAAACTACACGAGGTAGAATGTTCGGTAACCTAGAGTGTATCTTAGCTTTTTTATTTTTTCTAGATTCAAATAGAACCTTTAGACCCCGCGGCCGGGTAAAAGAAGGCCATCAATTCGATGGCGCTGCATAAAAAGCGCTTAATCATAACCACGCAAGTTACGTGAAGTTCGAGGTGAAAAGCTTTGGTGATAGAGTGTTTGGTTTGTGGATAGTGCCAGGGTTGCCCGGCCTGTTGCCTGTCTGGTTTCATGAATGTGAATAAAATCTTGTATGTGTTCAAACCTGTTGATAAATGAACTGCTGTTGTAGCTGATTTTGTTCTAAATGAGTTAACTACCTTCAGTATTAGTATGAGTCCAAATCTCCTTATATATAGATAGTCTTCACATCAGCTGTGTTTGTCGTTGGGTGCAGAGGACTCTGGTTAGCTGGTGCTATAATGTTATTCACTGTCTATTTGAGTGTCGATGCCAATAGGTGAGAGGTAGTCTAGTGATGGTTAGGTTACGGTTCTACAACAAGGCTAATCCAACCTATAGTTGATGTAATGATGTCTTATACATATACGCTACTGTACGTACACCTCCAACCAACCCTCTAGAGTCTGGGTTGGGGTTAGAATAGCAGTCTAGACGTAAGATATTACGATACAATATACATGTTGATCGATCAACTATTAGTATACTGTTGTATACTAATAGTATACAAATACCTGATGTTGCTTCCTTAGTTGCTAGACATAGAATGAATATAACTATTAAGTTACTTCTATACAAATGGATGGACTGAATAGGAGTTGTATTCCCACTATAGTGTTGTCATGGATTGAGTAGATAATTCCCAACTCCACAATCAAATGATAAGAATATTGTACACGTATGCAGCACGTAAGCAATGGTTGTTGATGCATACTTGTTTCCGTTGGTGGGAGATAGTATATGCTGTAGGAATGTATTGTAACTGCTAAGTTTCCTACCTATCAACCCCCTATCAACTAATCTCTTGACATTTACGTGTGTGGGAACATCACTAATATACAGTTATTTAAAAAACATGATTTTCAGCTATAACCAATAATATACAGCACCCAGGGGGTCTGTATATCATTGCTATAACACTGTGACCACCCTTGAATAAAAACCGTAACATTAAAGATATGCGAGCATTTTTTCGTCTATGTGCTAAGAGTTCGATATTGAGAATGCTTTGTGCTTCCAAATCTGATACACTCAGTGTACCTTTAATCCCTGAAATAAAACGAATTGCCTTCCTCTGCAAATTTTCCAAGTGTTATCTGTCTCATCAAATATGGGCCCCATACCTCACTGGCATACTCCATTATTGACCTACCCAATGTGAGGTTGCGATCCTGTTCACTTCTCTAGGGGCGCCATACAAAACAATGATATATATGAATCTATACCTATATATATATATATACCCTATATTATATATATATCATGTATATATATAAGATATATATATATATAATTGTTTCCTCACCCCGGGTAACCCGTATGGGTGGTAATTTCTGCTCTAACTCATGTCTCCTACCAGAGACCTGGGAGTTTGAACACTCGCCTCAAGATCTTAGCTGTTCCCAATAAAGCACTTTTCTGCAACTCACCTGAGTTGATTGCTGTTGGTATTTGGGCAAGCCACATTTTATGCGCTGGTTTTATTGCGCCCAGTGCCCCAATGACTACTGGAATTACAGTTGTTCTTACATCCCAGCATTTTTCAATCTCTTCTCCAAGAGGGAGATATTTCTCTACCTTTTCTTTTTCTTTGCTGGCTATATTGTAGTCATTGGATACTGCTATATCTATTATAGTAGCCCTCTTGTTCTCCTTGTCCACCGCCACTATATCTGGTTGGTTTGCTAGGACATGCGTGTCAGTCCGGATGTAGAAGTCCCAGAGGATCTTAGCGCGGCCATTTTTATTGACCTTACCAAGAGCTTCCCACCAGTGTTGTGGTTTATTAAGGCCATACTCGTCACATAGATTTCTATACACAACACCTGCAACATGGTTATGCCGCTCAGTGTATGCGTTTCCTGCTAGCTGCTTGCATCCACTGATGATGGGTTGGATGGTCTCAGGTGCATCTTTTCACAGTCTGCATCTAGGATCATCTCTAGTGTGATAGATTTTTGTTTGAAGTTGCCTTGTTGGGAGCACTTGGTCCTGGGCTGCCATGATTAGCGACTCTGTATTGGCCGTTAGGTTTCCTTTGTTCAGCCACATATATGTCTGGTGAAGATCGCCAACCTTAGATATTTGTCGGGGGTAAGCACCATAAAGAGGTTTTGTGTGCCAGTCAATTTCTTCATCATCGGGGCGAAGGTCTACTGTAAGAGTAGCCGATTGAAATTCAGCTAGCAACTTATCTGAAGTGGACATAGAGGCTGCATAGGCTTTGATGCTTTGCTCTTTCTTTTTCACTGTCTGCTGTACACTTTTGAGTCCCCTACCGCCGTCTTTCTTATCGAGATACAATCTAGTAGTATCAGATCAGTGCTCCACGCATGGTCAGCAGTTTACGAGTTGCTATATCTGTTTCTTTGATGTCTTCCTCAGTCCACTTTATTATGCCTGCTGGATATCTTATTACTGGCAGTGCGTAGATATTTATTGCCATGACTTGGTTCTTGGCATTGAGCTGGCTCCGTAGGACCTGCCGAAGGCGTTTCTTGTATTCGGTAATGGCTTTGTGACGTACCTCGGCTTCATGGTTGATGTTGCTTTGCATAATCCCTAAGTACTTGTACCCTTCTTCTATATCTTTGATGATACCATTTGGCATTCTTAGGCCATCTGTGAGCATAGAATGGTCATTCTTAAGAATTAGCCTTCCACATTTCTCAATACCGAAGGTCATTCTGATGTCCTTGCTGTATGTCTGAGTGAGGTGTATTAGCGAATCAATGTCCCTTTCTTTGTTAGCGTACAGCTTGATGTCATCCATTTAGAAGAGGTGGTTTATCTTGGTGCCACTCTTAAAATGGTACTCATATTGAGTCTCCTCCAGCATATTGCTTAGAAGGTTTAGGCATATGCAGAAGAGCAGCGGTGATAAGGAGTCACCTTGATAGATGCCTTGCTTAATTTTTACACTCGATAGCTTTTCGTCATTAGCCTTCAGTTCCAGTTTCGGAAAATGGCGACCGCCTCGCTACAGGAGCACGCCTGTCAAGTAGAACGCCTAATTAAGGTGGCCTATGGGGACTTGCCGGTACCTTACCAGGCCGATATGGCACAAGAATTATTTTGCAACTCGCTTAATGACACCAATCTGCAGCGGCATCTGCTGTCTTTGTTCACGGAGACTTTAACAGACGCTGTGCAAGCCGGCACGAAGTTTTTGCAGATCCGGCCGGAAAGGAGGAATCAGCCAGAGGTGCGAAGCATCAAGGAGCCCGCTGGAGACCAGGCCGTGGTGGTCCAGGATGCCACTCTAGACCAACTAACTCAATTGGCCCAACTTCTCACCTGGCAAGTACCAAAGATTACGGAGAAACACACACCCCGTGAAGATGTTCCCATAAAGCGACCCCTGCAATGTTGGGGGTGTGGGAAGATAGGGCACGCCGGAAGGGGGTACCCTCGAGGTAGACCCACTGTTCCGAGAAACGGGATGGGATCGCAGCAGTAGGGCCAACTACTGCCTGCTCCAAGGCCCTGAAGTCTCCACCACCCGGCAAATACCAGCGGGTGAGACCCAACCACTCCGGTCAGGCCTCGGCCCTAGAAGCCGACAGAAAGAGGGTCCGACTCCAGGACAGCGAAGACAGGACAGGCAGGGTCGTGCGGTGCCACCCTCATGGCCAGACCAACCCGGACTTGTCCCTCTTCAGAACTACTACGAGTCTTTGGGAAGATTGGACCCAACCCCTGTCCACAAAGAAGAAGAGACGGACCGTGGTGCCCCCGGACACCGGGGAGGTCGAAAACTGAGGAACTCAGGGAGACATGAGAAGCAGCTAGCCGAACCTGTTGGTATCCCTGCAACCCGGTGAAAAGACACAAGAACGAGTTCCCACCTGAAGGACCTCAGACACCCCCTTTGCCCGGTGAGAAGCCTGCCTTAAAGGCGGCAGGGCTCACCCCCAGCAAAGCACCGGAACTCTCCTTGCGGATATCCCAGGGCTCGGGCCCAGGAGTATCCGGACCTGTTGCAAGTACCTGTAATGGCGCCGAGCTGATCAGAGCCCGGGCACTGAGCCAGCCTCACTCAACGAGCTACTTCCTTCCAGGGAAGGTGGATGGGAAGCCCGCCCAGTTTCTGATTGACACAGAGTGCACCTTGAATCTCCTGAGCAAAAAGGTGCTCGATAAGCTCTCTTCGACCACGAGAGGCTTGTTGGAAGAGAGTGACAGCCACGGCCTCATGGCCGATGAGACCCGGCTGACATTTTAGGGGGTTGTACGCCTGCCAGTACGACTCTGGGACGTAAATACCGAGGAGGTTTTTGTGGTGAGTCAGATCAGCGAGGACGCTATCTTAGGGATGCCCTTCCTGGTGGCTCACCAGTGCACAATGAACTTCGAGCAGCCCCTCGTGACCGTGCGGTATCGTTCTTTGACTTGCACAGACTGACAGGGCCGATTGCGCCTGAGTAAAGTTCAAATATTGCGCGACGTGGTAGTACTCGCCAGGACGGAGATGACAGTACTTTGCCGATTTACCACGGAGAACCACTGCCCACTCGGATTAATAGAGTTGCCCCGGTGGACCGCCCCTGGCCGCCAGCCTAAACCAGCCTGAGCCGAAGGGAGGCGTGACAGCTAGGTGTCTCAACCTCATGAACCAACCCTATCGCTTGCGGGCAGGGTCGGTCGTTGGCAGCTACACGGGAGTAGAGGACCATCAGGTGGATGACGAACCACCTTCTCCCGGATCCGGACCTGTCTTGGGAGGCCTGGGAGCAATGCCAGGTGTAAAGGTGCCAGCCCACCTGAAGGATCTCTCGCGTCTTCCAGGAAGAACTGCCAAGGACCAGACCAGCTGGCACAGCTCAGGCAGCTACTGGTGCATTATCAGCACACCTTTAGCAGAGGAGACGAGGATGTAGGTCCTACCTCTGAGGTGGAGCACTCCATTCCACTGAAGGAAGCCCCATCTGACTCGCCCCATCTGACAGCCACCCCACTGGCTGGAGCCGGAAAAAGAGGCAGAGGCCGAACGGCTGGTACAGGAGCTGCTGGACAGGGGGTTAATCGAGCCAGCCGGGGGAGCTTGAAGCTCCCCGGTAGTATTAGTTAAAAATAAAAGGGAAATGAAGGTTCTGTGTTGACTACCGGCGACTTAACGCCGTGATCACACAGGATGCCTACCCTCTCCCCCAGATTGATGATAGCCTCGATGCCCTCTCCGGCAGCCGTTATTTTAGCACACTTGACCTGGTGAGCGGGTATTAGCAGGTACCCCTGGACACAAACGCGCAGGAAAAGTCCGCTTTCACAATCTGATCTGGGCTCTGTAAATGGAAGGTGCTGCCATTTGGTCTGCCCTCGGCACCGGCCACGTTCCAGCGGCTTATGGAGCGGGTCCTGCACGAGCTGCACTGGAAAACACTTTTGCTATACCTGGATGACATCATCGTTGTCGCACCGGACTTTGATACCCACTTGCAACGGCTGTAGGAGGTATTGCAGCGCTTGAAGGGAGCTGGACTAAAGCTCAAGCCTTCTAAGTGCGAGCTCCTACAGCCACGAGTTCGGTACTTGGGACATGTAGTCAGCGAGGAAGGGGTAGCCACCGACCCAGAAAAAACCCTGGAAGTCTGGCAATGGCCAAATTCCAGGGGTCTCCGCGAGCTACAAGGCTTCCTGGGTACCGTGGGGTACTACCGGCAGTACGTGCCCAACTTCGCTGACACAGCTCGTCCGTTGAACCGATTCACCAGCAAGGGAGAGGCCTGGTCTTGGGGCCAAAAGGAGCAAGAGGCCTTCGACAAGCTGAAGGAGGCGCTTTCCTCAGCTCCCGGGCTGGGTTAGCCAGACTCAACGCAGCCGTATATACTAGACACAAACGATAGTAATTGCGCAGTCGATGCAGTGTTGTCTCAGGTACAAGGAGGAGTTGAGCGAGTCATCGCATATTTTAGCAATACACTGAATTCGGCGGAGCGAAATTACTGTGTGACTCGAAGAGAACTGCTCGCCGTGGTGAGGGCCGTAAAGCACTTCCAGCCTTACCTCTATGGGCGCCATTTCCTCTTACGTACAGATCACGCATCCCTCCAATGGCTGTGTCGACGCAAAGAGCCGTCCAACCAGGTGGCCAGATGGTTGGAGATCTTTGCCAAATTCCAGTTTATCCTGAAACACAGGGCCGGCCTCCGACACGGAAACGCAGATGGGCTCAGCTGACAGACCTGCGAAGATTGTCGACAGTGCGAGCTGATTGAGTTACGGAATGGAAGACCGACCCACAGGGAGTTGGCCTTAGAGAACCAACTAGGAAAGACCCGAGTCTTGGCCTGAGAGTTGCCGGGACCGCGCGCGAGACGGCCGGTCATTCGAGCTCGCTTCTGCCCCTAGAGACATCGAGGTCCAGCTCGAGGCCGGCCGAGGCCACGCCGGGACTCTGTGGGACTGCTCGGATAAGCATCAGAGAAACCGCCACAGAAGAGTTGGCACGCATGCAGGCTGCCGGACATGGACCAGTTGCCTCCATGTACCTCTTTATGCAGCAGGCGATGGAATTAACTCCCAAGCAATTGAAATTGGGTGGATTCGAACTGCGACAGCTATACCGCATTCCCCCATTACTCTGGCTGCAGAACAAGGTACTGGAGGCACGTACTGCTCCACACGGCCAGCCAAGGTGGTGCTCGGTCTGCCCACACCGGTCCAAGAAACAGCCGTTTGGCAGACTCACGCCCTGGCCCACTCTGGGGTGGGAAGAACGGTCAGCCGGCTTCGACTGACCTGGTATTGGCCAGGTATGACGACCATGGTGAGAAAAATGGTCAGGTGCTGTGAGGTCTGCCAGGCGGCTAAGCACAGTGGCAACAAGGGAGCAGGTAGCCGGCAGAGGTTATATGCAGGTCGCCCCTGGCAAAGGATGGCAGTGGACCTGGTTGGACCAATGCCGGGACACCGAGAGGGAACCAGTGGATCCTGGTGCTAACAGACCATTTCACTCGGTGGCAGGATGCACTGGCCTTCCCGGATACCACGGCGCCTGTAGTTGCCAATGCGCTGGACGAGCGAGTATTTTGCTACATGAGCTTGCCGGAGCAAATACATACGTACCAAGGGGCACAGTTCAAGAGCCAACTGATGGAAGAACTGTGCCTTCTATGGCAGGTGAAAAAAACGCGCACCACACTGTACCACCCCGGGGTAAGCACCACTACAGGGGTACGCCACACTCTGTTACGAGCGAAACAGCAAACCTGTTGATGTTCGGCCGAGAGTTACGCCTCCCTGACCAGTTGGAAATCAGCCCGCCTCCGCTGGAAGAGCGGCCTTCCTACCAGTACGTACAGGAAACACAGAAGAGGTTAGAAGCGGCTCACGAGATACTGAGGGAAGCCCAACAGGCGGTGAGAGAGGAGGACCAGAAAGAGCCACCCCTATACGCGCCAGGAGAGTGAGTGTGGCTGCGAAACAAGCGCCGGCAAAGGGGAGAAAACCCAAAATTACAGGCCAAATACGTGGGCCCTTTTAAAATCATAAAGGCTTAGGCAAACCATACCTATTTGATGGGGGACAGGGCCAGTTCTCTATCCAAAAGGAGGGTCGGCTCAAGCCTTACTATGCCTGCGAGGAAAAGCTAGGCCAAGCACCAGCTACACTAAAGCCGCGACGTGGCCCAAACATGAAAGGGGCCCGCGCAAAAATGCAGGAGAAGGACTGCCAGCTCGAGCTCAAGCTGGCAAGAAGGCAAGCAGAAGAAATCGCACAGCCAAGGACCATAAGCAGTAAAAAGGAAAGCCAGTCAGAGTTGGCTCGGAAGCAGGCAGAGCAACTACTCCAATCCAATCACGGGATAGTAGCTGATGGTAACTCAGAACAAAGGGAGCTGACCACAGAAGAGTCGATTAGTGAGAGGTTAGCAGATCTGCCAACCAACTCAGCTCAGACTGAGAGCCCTTCCTCAGCTCACCATGGAGAGGAGTCTAGGGAGCCCATACAACATAACCCCCGGCCAGCACGAGCTACTGGGCCACCGGACAGGTATGGCGAGTGGGCGTGGCTGCAACGATTAGTAGTCAATCCGAGCCTGCCTTCAGACAGCAGACAGGTGTGTAGAGGAGCCAGGAGGGGAGTAAAACAGGGGTCACTTACGCTTACACCCTGCAGCTACACAGACAGTCTCCAGGATCTCTGCACGGCTACTACTACGAACAATCTTATCGACATGGCTAGAACAGGTGAGCTCGCTAGTTTGCTATCTAACCGAACCTTACCTGTCCGAACCCATGGAAAGCGACAAGGAAGCGAGGCTAGTGGACTTGCTAGCCCCAGAGGAGGATGAGTTTGCACTCTCGAGCCAAACTGCTTCTGACAAGCCGGTAGGTGCCACCAGCGACCGAGTGACGGAGTACTCTGGCCAGGCTGCCTCCTCGAACTCTGCTCAAGTTGAGTCACACCTGGTTGACACTCTGTCAGTCATCGGCCAACCGCGATCCGCGAGGATAGTTGGTTTCAAATCTATCTCCAACGGCCGGGATGACACCGGTAACTCGGCCACGACCGACTCGACAGCGTCTACCAAGAAAGTACTCGAGATACACGAGAGGCTGGATTGGGTGACAGAGATTGAGGCGGCCGAGACAGCTCGGGTCTCCCACATTTTAGAGACCAAGTCTAATCAGTCGTCGGCATCTCCCAAGCCCTGCAGGAAGCCAATCGTAAAGACCGAACGTTTCGTGGACGAGACCATTTGGGAGAAGACACGGGCCGCCATTTCGGCACCCAGGACCTGTAACCTCTGCCAGGTCGAGAAAAGCACGCGGAGGATCCGGCAGCATGTCATGCAACACTTCGCTGTCTTTGTGCGCTCCTGCCGACGTCAGATCGTTTCACACGACCAGCTGATGTCACACAGGAGGACCTCCGGAGGCGGTGAATGCGGAAGCACCATCTACCTGGTGGACAGACCCGGCTGGCAGTTTTTCTTGCACCTCCGCGGATGGCCGGCAGACCTGCCCGTGTGGGGTTGTTGGCCCACACACACCCCACCCGAGAGGCCGGCGAGAGCCTCGACCATTCGGGCAGAAAACAACCACCCCCGGAAGGAGCCACGGCGAGAGAAGCCAGGACGAAAGCAGCCCGCACCGAGGGAAGAGAAGGATGGACCCCCAGACAGACAGCCTTTCCCCCCTATAAGGAAAAGGAGAACGCTCCACCGGTGCCAACCATACCCACCAGAGCGGACCGACTTCGGAACTTGTTGGGAGAGCGGTTCGAGGAGGAGGAGCTCCGGCGACTGTGAGAGGGCCACTGTGACCGGTTACAAAAGGATGGTCGCCGTTGGCATCGGATGGCCATCCGGGCTCGAGGACTCGTTAGGGGTGCCCGACATCGAGGCCAAGATGCCCTGTTCCTGGAGGACACGATCCCCCAGTGGGAAGAAAAGGCTCGCCAGCACCGGCTCTGGGCCCAAATACTCTCTCACTCCGGCATCGGTCGGATAGCCCCCATAGCCAGTCCTGGGGGAGAGTGTGAGGGAAATGCATCGCGAGCAGAGCCGGTGCCAGCGTGACGGCCAAGTGACAGGCCGGGCCAGGCCTCCCCCTTTTGCCCGGCGGCTAGGCCAGCGATAAGGCAGGAGTAACGCGGGTCACGTAGCCACCAATAATACGGCGGGAAGCAAAACCGCAAGTGGGCGGAGCCAACAAGAATGAAGCAGATAAAAGAACAGACGCGATGGAGAGGCAGGCAGAGCAGCGCAGCTACCTGCATACGAGAGACACTTTATCCTTATACTGTGTAATATTTATGTATGCATGACGTTGTTATATTCCTTTGAGTCCTTATGTCCCCCTCAGAGGACAGTCATAAACTATACAGTATCATCAACAAAAATGAATTATAGAAACTAAGAACCAAATTTCCTATTTAAGGGACAAATTGTGAGTTGTTATCTCACAATTTTATATTTGCTACCTCCTTCAGCAAAGAACTACAACAAAAACAAAATGGCTGCTTCCTGTTCTGATCCATGTGCTTCAACTTCTTCAGGTAAATTCTTCAATTAATTAAGTTTTTCTATTGTTTAAAAAGTTTTGATTAGTTATTGTTGTTGTGAACATATTCCTCTATCACAAGCTCAAAAAGCTTTTCAAAAACGTTTTTGCTACTGTTTTTATTGAAAATAATTTTTCAATGTCCCTCACAAGGGACATTGGGTTTTGATGCCTATGAACTAGATCAACTATAAATTTAAAGTTATGGTGAATGTTTCTTTCTAATAGCTTTTTCATCTTATTTAATGGTTTTTATTTTATGCTAGCTAAAAAGTCTTTCACATTCCCACTAAATATTTTGCTGAATAGCTATAATTGAAAATACTGAAATAAAATAAATTTCGATTATCTTTACTATTAGGATTAATGTTAAACCTGAAGCATTTTTGTTTTTATTCATTTTAGGACTACCAAGGAAAAGACCATCAGGAAATTTAACTGACATTGATGCCATTAATGTATTAGAACGACTTGACAACTCTGACCTAGACTTATGTTCAGATGACAGTGATGCAGATGTAGATTATGACCCTAGCAGTGCATCCCTATTGAATCATTCCGAGGAATCAGATGATGATGTTGAGCCACCACCATCAAAAAGGAGCAAAAAACTTCAAAAAAAAACATGCTCATTCTGCAAAAGTGATAGCTTTGTCAGCAAGTTCAAAGTATTACATCAAACTGCTGAGATGGATGATTGTGAAAACCCAGTAGAAGCCATTGGCAAGTATTTTTCTAATAAAACATTTGAGTCAATGGCGGATTTAACCAATCGCTATCATACTCAGCATTCAGGTAAATCTCTGAAGGTGACGCCTGCTGAAATCAAAACATTTTTTGGGATCAGCCTGGTAATCGGATGCACCGGCATGAAGAGCCTCAGGATGTATTGGAAGAAGAAAACCAAAGTGCCTATTGTTGCAAATGCGATGACTAAAAATAGTTTTTTTAAGATACAGAACAACTTGAAAGTTGTAGATAATGTGCTCATAAGTGAAGAAGCTAAAAAAGAGGACACGTTGTGGAAAGTTACACCATTAGTGGAGCATATCAGAAAGATCTGCACTGAATTATCACGAGAAAGTTTCTTAAGCATTGACGAGCAGATGATTTCGTTCACAGGCAGGTGTCCCGCACGGCAGTATGTTCCAAGGAAACCAAACCCCACAGGTTTAAAAACTTTGTTTTGGCGGGTTCAAGTGGACTAGTTTATGATTTTGAAATTTATAAGGGAGAAGGAACATTTGCTAAATTCAAGTTAAAGGATGGATCAGGAGGGCAAGGAGTAGGAGCGGTGCTTCATTTAACAAACGATTTAGGGCCGGGCAAGCATGTGTTCCGTGACAGGTTTTTTACAACAATTTCACTGATTGAGCATTTAGCTAAGCGAAGTATCTCTCTTACTGGAACGATAAGTGCTAAATATGTGCCAGTGCAGTTCTCTTCTGAGGTCATGAAATCAAAAGGAAGGGGTACATGCAATTTGGAGCAATTTGTTTCAGTGAGTAGAGGGAATGAACCAATTAGCATCGTAAAATGGTTCGACACAAAAAGCATTTTAATGGCGTCTTCTTTGCATGGATTGCATCCTGTTGAAGATTGTAAAAGATGGTGTAAGCAAAAAAAGCAATTCATTACTGTACCCAGACCAGCGGTTTTTCAAAAATACAACATATCGATGGGTGGTGTTGATCTTTGTGACCGAGCCATTTCTTACCACAGAGTAACAGCAAGATCAAAACGATGGCCCATTCGCGTGATAAATCATCTTCTAGACTTAGCAGTTAACAACTGCTGGCTTACTCAGAGACAATCCAACTCGTCAAACAAACTCATGCAGTTATTTGACTATCGTTTCATTATGGGAGAACAAATAATAGCATCAGCAGCAAAGGAAGCTGATAGCGATTACACGACAGATGACGAGCTACAAACTACCAGAAAATAGTTCCGCTTCCAATGGCGTACAATCGGGAAAAGGGAGCAAAACATTTGCCAGAAGCAGTGAAACTGAATAATAGTGCTCGTTGTAAACGAGAAGGTTGCTTGAACAAAACTAGCATACGCTGCACAAAATGCAATGTTTTTTGTGTATCAATGCAAGCAGAAATTGCTTCATGTTATTTGATAAAAGTACCTGCTAGCTTTGCTTACAATTCTAAATGGTTGATTGCTGCTTTAGGCCTTTATGCTTAGTTTTAATGTTGCATCTATAACAAGTGTTTTAGACCACTTTTATAGTCACCGAGTTCCAGTGTCCTCTACAGGGGACAGTCAGTAGTGCTGCCGATAATATACATTTAGAAAGAAAACTTGGTTTTATGTGTTATTCTGTCCAATTTTGTCATAGAAACATAATTGCAAGTTTAAAATATACACTCAAAATCTGTTGGGTCTCAAAGGGATATTAATACAACTATACTTATTATGTAAATATACATTGTATGCTCAGATAACAACTCGGTCTTCGTGATTACTCGGCTTGTGGGAAACAGTGAAAGTGGCATAGTAAAATCCACCACAATATATATATATATAATATATATATTTTTTTTTCAATGATATTCATACTCCCATGGGGGCTGTATATCATTGACCATATCAAGCCTCATGGATGTCCTGGCAGTTATTGAGTCTGTGTGCAGGTCGGGGTCCCCTTTAATTTGCCATCAAATTAAAATTACACGTATGCCATGTATGCTAATTAAAACCGATAATCTATCGTTTTATAGTTGTCATCCCTTATCTTCAATTACTAGCTGTGTACGCGTTCTGCACATAATTATACGCAAAAATGTGTCTCGAACATGACGAGTCATTTAATCGACTTATTTTGGGGCGGGTCGAGCTAGACCGCACTGTATTGGTGCGTCTTATCCATAGATATATATACCTATATATAGATATATATATATAGGTATATATATCTATGGTCTTATCACTCGCTGAGTATGAAGTCACGTTACCTTACATTTGGCAATATGGCGAACGAAAAAAATGAGTCGCTCGATGTAAATTCTCTTGTCACAAATTTTAACGAATCCCTTGGACTTTCTACATGGCTAGAAGTAGCAGTTAAAGAACCTACAAGACGTAATACTACTACCATTGGCATTCAAGATTCATATGTAGTGTATCTGATCGAATCTACTATTACGGACCGATCCAAAATATTCTCTGGATGGTTAGAGAAACGGAACGACGAGACATTTGAAGGTAGTTCTCAAATCGATCATGAATCGTTTCCGTCTACAATCAGTGTTTGGAGGCGTTACAGTGAATTTGACATATTAAAAGACTATTTGATGGTTACATTTCCTTATCTAGTCATTCCTCCTCTTCCGGAAAAGCGACTCACAGGGGCTTGGCAGGCTGCATCCACTACATCTTCCGACAATGCGGATCCAGAGTTTCTTGAGCGCCGAAGAATTTACTTGGAACAGTTTTTAAAGCGAATATTCACACTTTCCGATGTCTCACAAGACCAAGTTTTGCTGTCATTCCTGTATACTGAAGAATGGAAGGAGGTAGTCGCTTCCTCCAAGTATCACTCCCTAAGAGACTCTCGTTTGAAGTCTCTCAGTGCTAGTTACCGGATAAAAAAGCCTAATGACAAGTTTGAACTTATCAAAAAATATGCCCAAGATCTACAGCAGTACGTTGGAGGCATTTTGAAGTGTCGTGCAAAGGCAACTGAGCATCTTTATGGAATCCATAAAATACATTCCAATTACGGCAGAGAATTTAGCGAGTGGAGTTCTATTGAGCGAAAAGATATGGCAGAAGGTCTTCAAAAGATGGGTCATTATCTTGATAACTTTGCGCAGGTAATTGCAGTACCAGGGGCATAATTCCGTTAGAAAACACAACTGCTTCTAGGTATCTATGCAAAGTAACAAAGCGTTGTTGCTACATTCGCAATTACCTCTAGATTGTCTTTGACGTAATTAAGGACACTTCGCGTATGACAAAAGGAAGCAATATGTTTTTAATTAAGGACGCAGTTTTTTTTATTTCAGTCATACACTGTAGAAATATGTGCATTTATTGATTGTATAGACAACAATTATTTTAATTGCCAATAGTTGCATGAGAATATAGCCCTTTAACATATAATTTGGGGCGCTTTAGGATATAGACATGTGTATAGAAGGAGAAGAGGATTTCGCCGACCAATTGAAGGAATACTATGGCTATTGCGAAAGTCTTCGTCATCTCTGCAAAAAACAGGAGTTAATGCAGCTGGACTTGGAGCAACTCGGAGATGCTCTGGCTAGTAAAAGGATAGATCGTGAAAATCTATCTCAAGGAAAGACTGGCATATTTGGTTAGTTTATGGTGAACTGAATTGCTGTTCGTTTTATTGGCTGATCACTAGGCTTAATCAGGTCCAATCTTTGCTTGGTATGTTAGCAATAGCGACTTGACAGTAAATACTGTGTAAAATGCTAAATATAAATAACCAAAATGACTTGAGAAACTAAATTGAGCAAATCATTAAAAATTAATCTTTATTGTCACGTTGTTTTTATATGAAGGATAGACTTGTTGAGGAGCAGCCTTAATGATACAGGAGATGGACAGTGATGTGTAGGTAGAAGAGGCAATAGCTATAGGAGCAGCCTTAATGATACAGGAGATGGACAGTGATGTGTAGGTAGAAGAGGCAATAGCTATAGGAGCAGCCTTAATGATACAGGAGATGGACAGTGATGTGTAGGTAGAAGAGGCAATAGCTATAGGAGCAGCCTTAATGATACAGGAGATGGACAGTGATGTGTAGGTAGAAGAGGCAATAGCTATAGGAGCAGCCTTAATGATACAGGAGATGGACAGTGATGTGTAGGTAGAAGAGGCAATAGCTATAGGAGCAGCCTTAATGATACAGGAGATGGACAGTGATGTGTAGGTAGAAGAGGCAATAGCTATAGGAGCAGCCTTAATGATACAGGAGATGGACAGTGATGTGTAGGTAGAAGAGGCAATAGCTATAGGAAGCTAGTTTAATTTAAACTACACCAACTTTAAATTAACAAACCCATTTACCGTAAAATCTCTAATTGAACTCCATGGCGCTCTATTTCTCAACTCTTCCTCTATAGTGGGGTTAAAATAGAGGCTGGTGTTGTATTTTTGAAATGACTAGTCAGAACTTGAAGAAGATAAATTTACCGCGTTTACGGGCAAAACCAATGCCACCTATAATTGGCCCTCTTTTCGGTGGAGTGATATTAAACCTTTTATATGCAATAAATCTGCTAACTTACCTCTAACTTGTCAGAGATCTCTTAATAAGTATGCATTGAAAAACCAAGAAATATCTCTACCAGTTTATATCGATTGCTTGCAATTAATCTGTGATGATATTATAGCCTGTGTCCTGCTTTGCAATTTGTTGAAACTTTCAATGTTATTTCGTTCTAAATTTGAAGACACGTTTTTATTTTATATCTATATTTACCAATGTTGCATAAAAGCTCATTACACTCATTGATATGTTTGCTACAATCTGCAACCAAAACAAGCTTTTTATGTGCAATAGAAGAGGAGTTACAAGCGTCGATCAATTGCAAGATTGGATTACCGCAATGATACTATCAAATAATATACTATAAATCTGCAAATTTATAAGTTATACAATGATAATTTATTAAATGCTACAAATATATACTCATGAACAAGTGGCATAAACCAACCATACGTATAAGACATGCAGAAACAAAAATTAATGTTTTTAAAACAAGTATTTGCATTTTTTGCTCGGCCAGTTGCGTTCTGGTTGTTACTTTCGATGGAACGAACATCTTCTGGTTGTCCAATACCTTCTACAATGTCTTCTGACCGTAACCCTTCTTCTGCACTGCATAACTAGTCGATATTAGCGTCCAAACATATTTTTGGCAGAGCAAAACCTTTAAGCATTGCATTTGTGCTAAATGCAGAGCTTAAAAGTTGTGCATTTAGCACAAATGCAACGCTTAAAGGTTTTGTTCGCTATATCCAACCTTTAGCCTAAAACTAGTCGTTCATCATAAATGTAAACCATTTTTACATACTTCAAAGTATCAAGACTGCGTTAAACAAGGAACTATTAGGCTGAGACCATTATTAATTCTATGGCGTTGCTTTCAAAGTTTTAACACACAAAAAAACCCGCGGAGTAGGACAATAAGAGAATTAATTGCTATTGATGTAAAGGATTAATTATAAATACGATTTTGTGGACATTTTTGTACTGACCAGCTGAACTAGTCAACTAGTAAAAAATTTTTTGGCAGAGCAAAACTTTCAAGCGCTGCACTTAGCACAAATGCAACTCGTAAAAGTTTGCTAAACGTACCCTCTGGCCCAAAACTTGCAAACCGTTTTTTATATGCATGTTTTTGGAAGTATTAAGACCGCGTTAAACAATGAACTACTATTAGCCTGAGACAGTTAGTAATTATTTCTATGGTGTTGCTTTAAAAGTTCATCTACCATCGTAAATTTAAACCGTTTTTTTGTATAGGCACATGTACTTCGAAGTATCAAGACCGTGGTAAACAAGAACCTACTATTAGCCTGAGACCGTTATTGACTATTTCTAAGGTGTTGCTTTTAAAGTTTTAACGAAAAACAGCGAAAAGCTTTGGAAAATGACAACGAGAGAATCGATTGTCATTAATGCGAACGGTTCATTATTAATACGATTCTGTGGACCCTTTTCTACTGATCCCTTGATATTATGGGCTCGTAAAGACCAAAGATGGTCAAAGTAGCAGTCAAATGGAGGTGGCGTTCAATTAAAGCTCTATTTTTCAACCCTTCTCCCAGTGTGGCAATCAACTGGAGATGGCGTTCAGGTAGAGGTGGCGTTCAGCTAGAGGTGGCGTTCAGCTGGAGGTGGCGTTCGGGTCGAGGTGGCGTTCGGGTAGAGGTGGCATTCGGGTAGAGGTGGCGTTTGGGTAGAGGTGGCATTTGGGTAGAGGTGGCATTCAGGTAGAGGTGGCATTCAGGTAGAGGTTTTACGGTAGGCCCTATATATTTTTAAGCCATTGTATACATTATAACTTCAATGATCACTGTCAACCTTATCACTTTCATTTGTTTCGTAATATTATCTTTTTTGTAGCAGTGTCACTTTTTCCTTGCACAAACTAATAAATGGCTAGTTAGACTATTTTAGAATTTAATTAACATATTTTGCTCATTTTTTCCTATCTTTTTTTGTTTTACTTTTCAGATAAGTATTGCTTTCTTTTTATTAACCGCCGCTACCATTCATGCTAGTTTTCTTAGCCATTTTCCATTTAAAACTATGAAATTAAGGTAAGTATGATGCGCTGTGTAATATTGTTCGCTGGAAGCCATTGTATACGTCGATGTACAAAACTACAATCTTTCAAAAAACTTGGCATATCATGTTGGAAATTATTTTGTATGTTGAGACAAATTTTTCCTTTATTCCTAGCTCCCTCGTCGAACAGCTTGTATGTTGAGATGCTTTTTTATATTTCGCTTACACCTTGCCTAGTTATATAGATACTGTTTCACATTAAACATGCTTTTTGCGGCATTTAACAGCAAAGTATTACAGAAATCTCTGCGAAGCAATTTGGGATAGCTCGGGATTTGCTATAGCTTATTAGTTCCATATGATGTTGGCTATAGGTTATAGATGTTGGCTATAGGCTATAAATGTTGGCTATGGGCTGTATCATTTACCTTACGCAATATCAAGTGACACACAAAGGTGGAAACACACTAAAGGTGTAAACACACTAGGCGATTTTATCGCGAGCGTCATGAGGAGGGCGGAGATATCGCTAGCGTGTGCATAAACACACTTGAGCGATTCACTAGCAAGCGATATAATGGGCACGCCCACAAACTGCCAATAAAATTCCGTATCATTAGTTTCTTCGGAGTTGTTAATAAATTTAGGTCAGTCAATATGGCGCCATCTAGGCGACAACGTAAACAACTTACGCATTTGTTATTAAACCTATCTCACTTTCACGGATTGTACACTGCCTACACTACAAGGAGACATAAGAAAAACGATTATTGCATTTTTAACTGTAATATTCTTTACTATTTTTATACATATTTTATTTTGTAGTGGTTGTTTATATTTAGGCCTAATGTATTAAATATTTACCGTTTTCAAGATGGTCAACCTGCGCAACGATTGACTCCAAATGTTGGTTTTCAACTTGGATTTTTTGCAATTTTTGTTTGTAATGGTGCACATGACTGGGATTATTAAATTTATTAACAATTCAGTGCTCGTTCTGAAGATGTTTCAATATTAACAAAATAGCAAATTGTCGCTGATGTACGTTGGTGAACATCGATAAGAAATAATTACCCGCCATAAAATTGCATTCTGGTACAATCCAACCAATCGAAATGCATCTCGCTAGCGATAAAGTTGTGCAGAGAAAGTCTAACGTTATCGCTCTGGATGAGCACGCTGGGTGAATTCTAGCGCAGATTAGCGCCACGCAGCGCGATATCGCTCTAAATATCGCCTAGTGTGTTTATACCTTTAGCGATATGTAGCGCGATATCGTTCCTGTGATGCCTAGACTTGCTCAATCAGAGCTTTGTCCCATGCTAGGTGCATTTCGATTAGTTGTTTTTGCCTAGAATGCACTGCTCTGGCTGCAAATTTTCTTGTGTCGATGTTTACCAACTTACCACAACAACATTTTGCTACAATTAAAACATCAATATGAACACTGAACTGTTCATAGATTTAATAAGAGCACACCCTGTTATGTATAACACAACACCCAATACAAAGATATCCAGTTGAAGACCAACATTGCAGCCACCTCGCATTGATCTAGAAAGGTTAGGGGTAGTGTTTCTTATGTCCCAAAATAGTTTTTTCTTATGACTCCTTGTCGTGTGCAATTCGCGAAAGTGAGATTGGTCGAACAAAAGCAGTTGCTAACGTCGTTGTCTAGAGGACATCATAATTACCTATATACAGTCAAACATGGATAACTCGAACTTCAAGGGACCGAGCAAAAGTGTTCGAATTATCAGAGCGTTCAAGTTATCAGAGCACTGTCACAAGTCCGTATATTTACTTATTTATTAGTAGATACATGTACATATACAAACTATAATATAAATCAAAAGCACGAATGGCTTGTTTCAAATTAAATGCTTCTAATGTAAAGTTTAAAACGTTTTCATGAAAAAGTATAGAGATTTTTCTATCACTTGAGATTGGTTTGTTGTTTGAGGTGATGTTATTGCCAGGACGTTTTTCAGATTGACATTGGCAAAACTTGATCGTTGTTGAAATGCTCAAAAGAAAAGACATTTTTTTTGGGGTTTTACCCACGATCAATTTTGCCATTTTTTCTTGAAGTTTATGCAGATTACCTTACTTTACCTGGGATTCGTTAAGAGCAACACTCCGAGGCAGTTCAATTAGAAGTTTTACGAGGTTTTACGGTACATTCTATATCACTCACGCTTTTTTAATAGATACTTATTGAATGTACACACGTATTCTGTGTTTAGGTCAAACGATGAATAGTTTTTTGTAGCTCAGACAACGTATACGTTTAATTACAACATTTTTTAAGACGTTTTAAACATTCGACATTCCGACGTTGATTCAACACGGAATCAACGTCGGAAAACTATTCATCACGGGCTAGCCGGGTCACGCACTCAAGGATTTTCGCCACGCACATACAAAACAACATGCGATTTTTGTTTTGTATGTGGGGGGTCCTCCCATGTTTTGTGACGATTCTGACGACCCGACGACAGGGATATTTAAAAAGTGACAGACGAGACGACCATTTACCAATGTAGGTGACGAGGATTGCGTAAATAGGATTACTAAAGGTACGGCTGCACGTAACGAATTTTTCGTTGGTTCGGAGTTCTGGCCGAAATCACGAAAAACGCAGAATTAATCGGTAAAAAATTCACAGAATTATTTGAGCTGTGCATGCCCACTGAAATCGTCGACGAAACGCTCTTAACAGATTAAACAAATTATTAGCGAGCACGATTCTAGCAGCTTTAGCAATTAGTATAGTCCAAGACATGTACCGTGACACACAATAAAAATACGGAAGCATTTCAACATAGAACACATGATGTAACTGTCTAAGTCGCGCTATTATTAGTTAGCAAACACGACTTTAGCAAATTTTAAGATATACGTAGTCCGAAAACATAATGCGACACACAAGAAAATTATTACAGAAAGTTATCATAGTAAATACGATGCAACTGACTTGTTTGCGCTAGAAATGTCGACATTCTCTACCACAAAACTTTTGCTGCTAAAAAGGAAATATAATTAAAAAATAAACAAATTGTAGCTATAGCGTCCAAACAATAAATACATTCAATAACGCAATTTAAGCAATTGCATCGTGTGTACTATGTTGATTTGCACTTATACTTTTACTATTGTGTGTCATTATACGTCTCTTTGACTATACTAATTGCAAAAGCTGCTGAGATCGTGCTCGTTAGCACGATTCTAGCAGCGCAGAATAATTCTGTGTGTTTCAATCATTTCGTGATTTTGGTTAGAACCAACGGAAATTTTGTTACGTGTTGCCGTACCGTTACTAACTTATTATTTGTTCATAAATCACCACGGTCAACCGAAACTTCACTAGTTTTGGTTTGAAGCATCTGGCCCAGCATTTATAGACTGCCAAATGATTAAAGCAATGAAATGCCATGACATTGACAGCAAATCCGTTTCCAAGTCTGTGACTGACAGTGATTATTAAAGGCAATCTCGGTCTATTTTCCGTACAAGAAATATAGCTCTAAAAACCTAAGACGGCTGTCACTCTTCGCGGAGTAATCAGCAACGCTCCCAAACATCACTAATATGTTTGTGAGGGTCGCTGGTTGAGCCATGCTTTTGGTTAGCAGAAGTTCAAACCTAGCGAGTTTCAGATTTTTAACGCAACCCAGTGCCACCAGTATAGATATTTGTATTAAAATAACGAATGTGAAGAAAGAGGTTGTTTTGGTTACCAATTTGAAAAAGGTGACAGTGATTTTAAAAGTGACGACAGTGATTTTAAAAGTGACGACAGTGATTTTAAAAGTGACTATTCTGACGACAGCTTTGTGTGGTGGGACCCCCTATGTGCGTGGCGAAAATCCTTGCGCGCGTGACCCGGCTAGCCCGTGCTATTCATCGTATCGCAGTATAAATCAAATTTCACCAAACTTTTAGAAAAGTCGTTGACAAAAATATTTTGCCGATGGTGGTAATAACGACGCTTATGAATTACGAAAAGATGAAGTTTACCTCTATGGCTTTGAATAAAGTGATTTTCTAAAGCGATAACAACCGTTTCGGTAGCCGTTGGGCAAAAAAACAGTTCGAATTAACAGTGTTGAGTTCGAGTTATCTATAGCAATTTATCATTACGTGGGAACGGACCAAAGGAAATGTTCGAATTAACCATGTGTTCGAGCTATCCGTGGACGAGTTATCTATGTTTGACTATATATTTACTAAATATAGAATATATATTTTAAATGAAAAATATATTAATTATATCGCCAGCAAGTACGGCAATATCTCTGCACTCATGATGCCCTCTAGACAACTCAGTTAAATCGCCTCTGTATTTTCCCCTCAAGTATTTAGGTTTTTATTAGAAATAGACTTGTTGATGACTGCTTTTACAGCATAATAGAGCTCTGCATGTTTTGTGTTATCTCTTCATATAGTTCGGCAAATGAACTTTATTCAAGTATTTTGGATCAGCCTGAAACAAAATTGTAACTTCAACATAGAGAATTTCACCCGGTTGGAGTTCTCCATTGTATTTTGCTACTGTCTGAGCTACTATGCATACCGTAAAACCTTTAATTGAACGCCACATCTATTTGAACGCCACCTCCAATTGAACGCCACCTCCATTTGACCACTACTTTGACATTATTTGATCTTTACGAGCTCATAATATCAACTGATGAGTAGAATTGTCCACAAAATCGTATTAATAATAATGAATCGTACATATCAATAACAATTCTCTCGTCATCCAACTCCAAAGCTTTTCATTTTTGCGTAAAACTTTGCGAGCAACATCATAGAAATAAACATACGGGTCTCAGGCTAGCAGTAGCTCTCTGTCTAACGTGGACTTCTACTTCGAAGTAGCTTACATATATAAGAAACGATTTTAATTTACAATAGTAGGTAAACCTTGAAAGCAACGTGATAGAAATAATTGCTGTCTCAGACTAATAGTGGTTCCTTGTTTAAGGCGGTTCTAATACTTCGAGGTACATGCATATAGAAACTGGTTTGCAAGTTTTGGACCAAAGGTTACGTTTATTGCGAGCAAAACTTGCCCGTTGCTTTAGTGATAAATGCAGTGTGTGAACGTTTTGCTTTGCCAAAAGATTGTTTGAACACTAATATCAACTAGTTCAGCAGTGCAGAAGAAGAGTTGAGGCCAGAAGCTATTGTGGAATGTATTAGACAACTAGAGGATGTTCGTTCCATCGAAAACAATGATCAGAACGCGGTGATCCGAGCAAAAGATGAAAATATTTTGTTTTAAAAACGTTAATTTTTGTTTATGCATGTAATATAAGTATGGTTAGTTTATGTCATTTCTTGTATGAATATATATTTGTATCATTTGATAGATTATTGTTGTATACTTTATAAATATGCAGATTCATAGCATGTTATTCAATAGCATCCTTGCGGCTATCTTAATACGGCTTACAACGGATCGATGCTCATAACTCCACTTATATTGCACATAAAAAGCTAGTTTTGGCTGCAAACTGTAGCAAACATTGCAGTGAGTGCAATGAACTTTCATTGAACATTGTTAAATATAAAATAAAAATATGTCTTCAAATTTAGAGTAAAATAAAAATTAAAAATGCCAACAAATTGCATAGAAGGTCACAGGCTATAATATCATCGCAAGTCAATTGCAAGCAATAGATACCAACTGGTCAAGATATTTCTCGGTTTCTTGATGCACATTTATTTACAGATGTTTGACAAGTTAAAGGTAAGTTAGCAGATTTATTGCATTCAAAATGTTTAATATTGGTCCACTGGAAAAAGAGGGCAGAATAAAGGCAACATTCGCTTCGCCCGTAGTAGGGCTAAATTAATCTTTCGAAAATTCTGATGAGCCAGTTGAAAATAGACCGCCAGTCTATTTGAACGCCGCCTCCAATTGTCCGCCACTATAGAGAAAGGTTGAAAATTAGAGCGCCATGGCGTTCAATTAGAGGTTTTACGGTAACTACCTAAATTGGCTGCAATTTTAAAAACTTATATTTCAGACTCGCAGAGTTGATGTCTGTGCTTTGTATATTGCTTATATGTTTGCACATATCATTAAAATAAAAGCTAAACTTCTGGTTTCACAACTAATTTATCATAAGTCATCATTGACACATACCAAGGTGATATGGACCACTGATAAATAACCAAAGTCAGCTTGATGTTCATTTTTATCAAATAATTGAAGAAATAATAATTACCCCTACATCCTAGAATAAATATATTTACAGTACTAAACAGTAAATTGCCAAAATGAAGGGATAAATGGAATATGCAATACTGACATCGCTACTACAGTTCTTATTTGATGTTCAAAAATACATAGTGATATGTCACAAATTTTAAAAAAGGTAGATATTTCCTGTTAAATGCATCGGACTAACTAGTTTCACTTGTATATTGTTAGTAAGACGAGTCTTTTAGCAAATTGTTCCAATTTTACTCATGGACAAACAGTAAATTATTCATGTACTATTTTTGTTTAAAAACTTTAGTCTGTTTGAACTGTGTCGAAATAAAACTCGTGTACTGGTAGGTGGTTTCAAGGCCAAGGTATTTGGTGGCAACACACCGGAGCAGAAGGAAGGAAAGCTTAAGGCTTTGGATGAAGAGATTTTGAAAATGGAGGAAAAAGTCAAAGCCTCAACAGAATCATTAACTGATTTCGAAGAGAAAGCACTCGCAAATGTCGAGAGGTTTTCTAAGCAGAAGATGGCTGATGTTACTGATATCTTTGTAACACACGTAATGATGACACTGGAGCGATGCAAGAAGAGTCGAGCCACATGGCAGCATATTAAGAAAGCATGTGAATGCGTGTAGACTATAGTTTGCACTAATGCATTGCTCACATTCAATAGTTTGCTAATTCTTTTACGTGGTCACATGTTTCCTTCCCATTCACATGACTGTACATGTTTGCCATCTGGTCACTTTTTAGGTCATGACCAGTTACCATTGCATTGTCATTTCTAAGTAATTCCTCATCATGTTATCTTATCAATTTTTCTGTTAAATTCAGTGAATAATAGTGTCTACTTTCATGGATTCTTGTTGATCAAGATTTAAGCTATGTATTGTGTTTGTCCGAAGATAACCCAGGGCTAATATTTAGTTATGCTCAAATATATAACATTAGGGCTTATTGTTTGGGATGTTTTATTTTATTCTGCCATAAACAAAGTTCGTAGATAACAAAATATTGGATTACAAAATACACAAAACGTTGAAAATATGCATTTTTTATATATTTTGTTTTACTTATAAAATGACGACCCAAAAGTGGCTTTATCAGCCTCTGGACTGTTAGATTCCTTTTCTGTGTTCAATCGATACGTTTACCTCGTATGGTTTTAGGATGATATGCTCAAATAGGAAAGATTTTAATCTGATGTGACAAATGTGGAACTATCTAAAATCTTTGGAATTAATCATTTACATAATTGTTGACAAGTTCATGCATACTTTTTATATAGCGTGGAATCACCTAAAGAAATTTCAACTTGTTTGTTTCGCACTACTACTTAGGGTAGGAATGGGCAGCTTGTAGAGCTACATAGGGTAGTGATAGATTATCTAGTATAGATTGTTCTACAGTGTACACATCGGTAGGTCTGTTGTAGAGACGAGATTATTCTAGAAACACTTATTTGATTTCTGTTGCATATATAATCTATGTATATATTTCTCAAAGATTGTCGTCGTCTCCTCAGATATCGGTCTGTCCGGCTATAGCCGTTAAAACTTCGTATTCTGATGGACTTGAATTACGAAGATTGCAACCGCAGATTTTAAATTAAATTCTCCATCTTCGAGAGTGCGAATCCTTTTACGATTCATAGCTTATATACTCTATAAACCTCTTACGATTCATAGCTTATATACTCTATAAAGCTCTTACGATTCATAGCTTATATACTCTATAAACCTCTTACGATTCATAGCTTATATACTCTATAAACCTCTTACGATTCATAGCTTATATACTCTATAAACCTCTTACGATTCATAGCTTATATACTCTATAAACCTCTTACGATTCATAGCTTATATACTCTATAAACCTCTTACGATTCATAGCTTATATACTCTATAAACCTTACGATTCATAGCTTATATACTCTATAAACCTCTTACGATTCATAGCTTATATACTCTGTAAACCTCTTACGATTCATAGCTTATATACTCTATAAACCTCTTACGATTCATAGCTTATATAGTCTATAAACCTCTTACGATTCATAGCTTATATACTCTATAAACCTCTTACGATTCATAGCCTATATACTCTATAAACCTTACGGTTCATAGCTTATATACTCTATTGCATATATACCCCTTTCTCGATTGCACGAGCAAAATCTATTTTCGGTTTTTCGTAAGGTTCAATTGCTACATCCGCGGTCAAGGTCAATACTTTTCACACCGACAATTGTATTATATCCAGTAGGAATAGCCTCTACATTCTCTCTCTATTCGGTCAGACAAAGACAGTCCGATATCTCATTTTACATTTGTACCAGTATTTAGAGGTACCAGTATCGTCGCATTCAAAGTTAGGATGAATAGCTTCTGGTGAAACAGTAACCTTTTTTATACACTTCTATGCACGAATTGTTATTATTAATTCAACATATTCAGAATTTTTATTTTGGTTCAATTGTATCATTACCAAATAAGCTTTTATTGTAATCGTAGCAAAACAGACTTAATTTAGCTATTACTTGCTAATTATTTCACATTTAAACACTTTTATATTTGTTTTATATTGCTTCTTAATTTATTTGAACTGCACAAAACATTTTCTTCTTGATATGAAATTTGAAAGTCAAGGTTGTTTGACAAAGATTGAAAATCTATAGTTTGATTTATTTTTTCTTAATTTGTTTAAACTGCACAAAACACTTTGTTTATGATATGGAGTTGGAAGGTTAGAATGGTAACTTGTTATATATTAAATAAGAATAAACTTTCTGTGTAGACTTTTATTTCCCAAACAAAGCCAGGCATTCACCTAGTCTTTCATAGAATTAAAACAATTCTACAGAAATATCAAAATTACTTCACGTATTATAAAAATCAAGCGGTTATATAATTGTGGCAAAGTTTACACCATCTTGTGAATACATGTATAGCATACAAGTTCCTTCAATTTATGACATTGTTGCTTTGTGTTCTTGAAACAAATTTATCATTAAAAACAAACTTTGATCGATTTAAAGAAAAATGCTTGTAATGCAATGGATTTTTTATTATGATTGATTAATAATAAAAACATCTACTCAGAAATAACATATCTTTATAGCAAGGCCAAAATAAAGTTGCTAAAAGGAAGTGTTTCAACTTTGAGTTTTTCATACATTAACTTGGTTTTGTTCTAATCTTTTGGTTGGAGAGAATTGCAAATAGTGCGTGAAGCGTAAATTAACGGCGCGTCTCATACTAATATGCATTCTTAAAATTTAGTTTATGTTATGTCCGAAAATGTTCTAGTCAGAAAACAGAATATTGCCAGGGTCGACTAAAGTTGAGCAGGTCATCACTTAGGCAATGAGATAGTCAATGCATTAGAATTCTACTCCTAGATGAATATACATGTACAACTATACTATAATTGCATCACTTCATCTTCTTCTTTAGTTTAGGTGAATTGGAAGCAGTGGAAGAGAGTGTTTCAGTCTTGAGCTCATGTACAGCTTTGTTAAGCTCATCCAAACTATCCACCAACTTGTTAAGGTTTCTGTCAAATAAAATTAGAGCAACGTACAATGCGTAAACGATGCTTCAAATGGTATATTACATGTATAATAGTTGCCGTGTATTAGAAAATAAAGCTAAAGGTCACCGTATGCGTTATTGTGGTGTCACAACACTATATTATTAACTTTATTTAATAAAAAATACAGCTTTGAGTTGGTGTGTAACATCCAATACAGAAACTGCATCTTCAATGCGTAACTTGACTTGACAATTCTTTAAAGGTTGATTTGCAACAAAAATCACATTACAGTTATTTGGTATCGAAAGGTTTATTCTGTCTTACTCTGCTGTGTTGTAGGTGCAAAATATGTGGAAATGTGATTACAAGCTCTTAAAAGCTCAAAAACGAATAGTTAATCCGCAGCCATCATGAAAATGCTGTAGTTTGGAATCCCTTCATTTTGACGACGTACTCAACTCTACCTGGTTACTTTTTTGACCCGTGATGTTGTCACGTTAAATGAAAGACTCAATATAAAACGTTTCGTAGCACTAGTTTAAAACAAACACTTCAGGTTTTACCGGAAAACCCTTATCAAATATAGATGCTCGCTACTTTACAGTTTCACTTCAGTTTGGTGTAATCATCTAGGCGTAATCTGATCATGTGGCCCATACTTCCTGCCAAATAGCGCGAACAATTTCTGCAGCATTTGTCGACTATCACAGGTGACCAACAGGCTCATCATGTTTATCAAAGGATGAATGCACTCCTCCGAGCTAAGGTTAAAAAATTAAACAAATTGTTATGGTAGGTTTTGAGATATCAGTGCTGAAAGTGACAGCATTACAATGATGATGATGAAATAGACGCGTAAGGACAATAGACATGGTTTTATTGAATGCGTGAAGTATATTTGTGAAAATATTTCGTCGAATGAGGTTGCATAAAAGTGTAAACAGGAGCCATTGTGTTCAACTACGTCCCATTTGAGTCGTTTTGGAAAGGGATTCCAACCTACGGCGTTGTCGTGATGGCCGCGATTAACTGTTCGTTTTTTGGCTTTTAAGAGCTTGTAATTACATTTCCACATATTTTGCACCTACAACACAGCAGAGTAAGGTATGGTGAATCTTTTGATACCAAATAACTGTAATGTGAATTTTGTTGCAAGTCAACCTCTAAAGCCAAAGTATCTGAATTGAAGGACTCAAAGGTATCTATGGTAAGAAGCTACTTATAAATGAATCATGGCAGCGTATGTCTAACCTGAATGTAAGGTCCTTGGCATCATCGCTATCGATATTCTGCACCTGCTGCTGCGCGTCAAGGTCAAAGTGTAGTCGGGAGAGCTTTTCCTGCTGGTCCCTTACCTCGTCCATCTGCTCGAATGTGCAACCTTTACCAAACACTTGTAATTTACCTTCGTGGAAGTCTTTAAGCAGCACTAGAAGACCCTTTTCCATATCACGCACATCAGCAACCTGTGAGAAAGTAGCGTCTCTACATGTCAACATGCGCAACTAGACATAAAAGTAAAACTATGTAAAATGTATAAAACAGTGTCATCTTTCTGTCTTGTGACTGTCCACAATCCTTATCACAATGAACCAAGTATGCGTAGGCATTTACACAATGCTTCCAATAAACTATAACATGAAATTGCCAAAACGCTGTCATTAGAATGAGAGGTGATCTTTCAGATGCTATTGAAACAACAAAAATGCCTGGCAGCCAAACGATCTGAGATTATAGGGCAGCAGTTTATACAAATTGAATGAGATGAAGAATTTTGAGTTCTGATCACTCAGCTTGCCTGGTAATAGAATTGCTAATCAGCAGCTAGTATAATGCCATATTTACGCATGCGTGTCTATGGCACTGGATTTGGCAACAAAAGGTATTCCATGCATGTTACAAAATTCACAGCAGAAACCTCTAGTGATTAAAATGTGAATGAGTGAACAAAGTGAATTTTTTTACAATCCCTGCCCTAAATAGTTTGCTACTAGAATAAATAAATAGTTTGCTACTAGAATAAATAAATAGTTTGCTACTAGAATAAAATAGTGTAGCTGGTTTGTATGGTCAAGTAGAATCAGGATTGTGACGCATTAAAACTGCACTACATTATTACAGTGCATTATGCAGCAACTTGTAGTGCACTACAATTTTCTAATGTGTAGTAGATTACACGCTACGATCTACTATGCATTTAATTCCATTACGCTTTACTTGAAACTCAGCAATTCACGCACACTGCAAATGCGCATTCTTATAAACTTGAAACTGATTTGTGACTGCAACTGCGCATTAGTATGAAGTTGATACTGGATCAACTGACACTGATGGCTTTCCAAGCGTCTGTACTACAATTTCACTGTGACTGCATATTGCCACTATTGGGAGTTCTAACCACTATTGATGTGTTGGAGAGCTGAAAACTGAACTTGATTCCATAAACGACTTCAGTTTTGATTGCCTCTAGTAATTACCATCAGCTAATCTAATCACTCATGTCTGGTCTCACCAAACTGAGTGTGCTCTTACTGGTTGATGTTAGAGAAATATACTGCAACACTTCTGATGTGCCTTGACACATTCTGGCTGAGATGGGCTGAAGTATGCCGTATTTACGTGAGAGCTACTTCCAAGCATACATATAATGTATAAATGTAATTTCAACATGCTAATTGTGATCAATTTGTTTGTCCTCAAGCTTGAGCAGAATTGACATGTTCCAATTGTGTTGATGTGGAGCGCACATCTTCGACGTTCATCTACAACTATTTTTTTAAACAGCAGTCTATTCTGCAAAGTAAAACTAATAACAAACATTTTATATCATCTCTACAACAAAGCGAAACAACAAAATATTTCACAAAAGCGGTACTCCCTGTTCGTCATTATCTGTACACAGGGGTCAAGGCTACGATAAAACAGGTCTTTCAACAATATTCCAACTCGTGACATTTGGACTGGTGGACCGACGCTGTAACACTTGCACCAATCGATCGCCTTTGTAATTATGAACAATGCGCAGCTAACACATTAATTGAATACTCTTGTTTTGTCGACGCATATGGCGATCTATCACGGCGAAATAGTTTGTTGCAAAAGTTGTATATATAATAGGCATAACGTTATGCGCATGGTGTTTTTTCTTTTGCAAGTGCGACAAGATATGAGTTCAAATCGAATTTGAGAACTTACCCGACTTAGCACTTTTACGCTATATGGAATTTTTCATGTAGTAGGAAGCAAAAACTTCACATAATTTTTTTATGTCATCTGGCATTTACGTTATAAGAGGAATACGTTATAGGAGCATCTACTGTACTTTGATATCTAGACAGAAACTTACTGCAACTGTAAAACATTTTACATTTGGGATCAGTGAGTACTTATCAATGCGCAGCTATGAATTTTTGGTAATGGTCTCAATTCTAGCTGAAATACGCAGGGAGATGGTTTAGAGCAAACAAAATGGAATCCAAAAATTCTTAGAGCTATACCAAAGAGGTTTGCTAATTGATTTCGGAAAGTTCTGCAGTTAAAGAGTAAAGTGGCGAATAGTGAATAGGTGAAAAGCAAGTGTCGCTTACATAAACTGTGCTCAAATGACAGTATTAGTCTAGAGGGCATTTAAACTTCAGGCGGCGAAATGAAAAAGGATTAATGTTAAGAGACAAACTGCAACTGCGCAACAACAGTGCCAGTACACTCCTTGCTAAAGTTGCAAGTGTTTTATTAAGTCACACATTGCCAGTAGCAATACGTGGTAAGTAGCAAAAACTTTTTCATTCATGTTGGACTAATAGCATGAAGAATAGATGTTATTATATCGCTATATGTTACATCATTGTTAGAACACTCTGCTGGCTATGTTAATCAGTGACATACGAGACACTGTTAATCAGTGACATACGAAACACTGTTAATCAAGACATATGGGACACTGTTAATCAGTGACATGTGAGACACTGTTAATCAGTGACATGTGAGACACTGTTAATCAGTGACATATGAGACACTGTTAATCGGTGACATATGAGACACTGTTAATCGGTGACATATGAGACACTGTTAATCAGCGACATATGAGACACTGTTAATCAGTGAAATATGAGACACTGTTAATCAGTGACATATGGCACACTGTTAATCAGTGACATGTGAGACACTGTCAATCAGTGACATATGAGACACTGTCAATCAGTGACATGTGAGACACTGTTAATCAGTGACATATGAGACACTGTTAATCGGTGACATATGAGACACTGTTAATCAGCGACATATGAGACACTGTTAATCAGTGAAATATGAGACACTGTTAATCAGTGACATATGGCACACTGTTAATCAGTGACATACGAGACACTGTTAATCAGTGACATATGAGACAGTGTTAATCAGTGACATATGAGACACTGTTAATCGGTGACATATGAGACACTGTTAATCGGTGACATATGAGACACTGTTAATCAGCGACATATGAGACACTGTTAATCAGTGAAATATGAGACACTGTTAATCAGTGACATATGGCACACTGTTAATCAGTGACATATGGCACACTGTCAATCAGTGACATATGAGACACTGTCAATCAGCGACATGTGAGACACTGGTAATCAGTGACATATGAGACACTGTTAATCGGTGACATATGAGACACTGTTAATCAGCGACATATGAGACACTGTTAATCAGTGAAATATGAGACACTGTTAATCAGTGACATATGGCACACTGTTAATCAGTGACATATGAGACACTGTTAATCAGAGACATATGAGACACTGTTAATCAGTGACATATGGAACACTGTTAATCAGTGACATACGAGACACTGTTAATCAGTGACATATGAGACACTGGTAATCAGTGACATACGAGACACTGTTAAGTATCATCCAATAAGTATTGCAGCATATAAGCATCAAAGATAAATAAATAACCAATACAATAATTATAAAATACATGACCTTACTCATGTATAAAGTACAATAATAATAAAATACATGACTTTATGCATGTATACAGTACAATAATTATAAAATACCTGACCCTACTCATGTATAAAGTACCATAATTATAAAATACATGACTTTATGCATGTATACAGTACAATAATTATAAAATACATGACCTTACTCATGTATATAGTACAATATTCATAAAAATACCTGACCCTACTCATGTATAAAGTACAATAATTATAAAATACATGACTTTACGCATGTATGCAATACAGTAATTATAAAATACATGACCTTACTGTTACATGTTGTAGCTGTATGTTCACGTGCGTAGTCACAGACTTCATGGTATTGGTTTTACCGGTGCTACGCACGTGCTATTGTTTTGCTTTTGGCCACACCAAATACAAATATAAGAGTCACGCAGGCGCGGCTTTTGGTTTCCTGCTTGGTGACAAAACATGGCCCCCAAAATACTGTCCGAAGGGTAATGTTCGAAATCCTGTTGGTCAGCCTTTAGATAGTAAACAGCCATTCACCCAAACACGTTTTATGGTGCCCCGAGTTATTTTAATTGATTTTATGTTAACGAAATTGGGTTGTGTTTAAAATAAATTGATTTAATAAGTTTACGTTGGGGAGTCACTCGGCAAGCAACCTAAAGCCCATTCCCACACGAATTTTGTTTGGTACTGTGTTGTGTAATGTGTTATTGTGTTTCAGTATTAATTAGTTTGTGTATTGTATTTTATTATTAAGTGAGTTGACATTTTTAAAGATGTGGTTGCGTCAAAAAATTCAATTTAATGAAATTAAGACCCGTTAAAGGCTAAAACATCAGCTACAATTTGATGCCATTTTTGTCTTTGTAGACCGACCCTGTCTTGAGATATATGCGTTTGAATGAGGCCCTCTTTTAAAAAGCTCACGTTCCAGCGGGTGCCTCTTTCGTGACGTCACAAGCAAGGTATCTGAAACGAAACCACGAGCAATAAATATGAGGTCGCTTCGTTAGCCAATCATGCACGCGAAATTTTTATATAGGCCGTAATAAATGTTATCACTCGTAAAACGCGTTGTCTGTGATCTCGAAAATTCTCGTAATTAGATAATTCATTCTCATAGTTACTGATTCAACGTGTTTCAACAATTACTAAGTTATACATAGTTTTAAAATGGCTTCAAGTTCGAGCGACCGCTACTCAAAGTTATCTGAGCAACTTTTAGTAAAAGATTGGAGTAGACAGCCTATGGTCAAAGCTGACAGGCGTCAGCAGCGTTTTGCTGCAGAGGAAGACAGAATGGAGGTAAATTAACTTAGTCTTCTATACCTAAGTAAATGTAATATTTTTTAGTCATAAATACATATACCAATTAAAATGATAATTCTTTGCTATCTCCAATCATCGTTTTATAGCTTATCTGCCGTTTTACCTAGCTATAAATTTTTTTTCGAATTTTCTTTGGTAAATTAGAGTCATGATTACAAATTATTTTCACTCGTAGGAAGTGGGTAAAATCGATTGTTCATTGCAAATCTTTAATCTCCAGAACCAAAGCTTCGAATCGTTGGCTTGGCGTACTTGTGCCTTTATTAAATGTTTATTCGTTTTTTAAAATTACACTCGCAATCTCCAATTCAACTTGCAATCCAACTCCCAATTTGGAAGCTGTCAATAGATACGCTTTAGAATGACATATCTATGAATGACATTTTTTGAATTTGTTTTACTGATTACAGAATGTTTATGTCGTCCCACCAGCCGAAGAAGCTTTGTCAGTGTAGAAACTGCCATAAAGGGGAAAGAGAGACTTGAATGCGTGCTGCATAAGCCATGATGTTTTGTTTGAGTTTGTTGCAGTAGATGAATTTGTCTTATTGTATCAGCTAATACTATGTGAGTCGCCACGACTTGATGAATATTTTTAATAAAAGCTTCATGCCGAGATGAAAATATTTTTGCTTGTAAAATTTATATAATAAAATAATATTGTTGAAGATAATGTGAAACATGATTTGCAGAATATTGTAGTGAATTTGATATGGTATATGGATGTCCGCAAAACTGGAGAATGTGAGTTCAAATCCAGTTTGCAGCAGACTTCTCATCCTTAAAACTCTATCCTTGTCTATATTCTTTTCAAAGACGTGGCTTGCTTATTTCCCTTAGGTAGTATTCGGTAAGAATACTACTAGTAAGAAACTAGTACGTAGACGGTGTAGGTAATGATATACAGCTCCGCCCCAAGGATAGGCGACATAATGTGGACGGGGCTTATGGGAGGCTGTATATCGTTAGTATGGGTAGCTGCTGAACTGTGCTGGTACAAAGACCGCGTTCTACATAAGTGACTTGACAGATTTACCGTAGACCGGTAGAATTGGTAGTCGGTACCCAAATGTTTACACAACATTTGGAGAAAGTGAGTAGAACAAATTTTCAATTTTCGTTATTTGAGGCCTTTGAAACATTCATAATAATGCATCTGTAGCAGGATTTAAAATTTTATTCTAGCCAACATGAGCAAATACAAAATAAGATATATGCCAATAGAGCCGCGTAAAACTAGACTTTTATCGCAAATACCCGATGTGAATACGAGAGATAAAGACAGGTTGCCTAACGTGTGACATCATTTTGGGCAAGTCTGGGCACATTTTGGTGGCCTGAGCGTTTTTACGGCGATCAGATTTTTTCGGTTTTAATCTTCAAATATCTTGGCAATGCGATCGCGTAACACAACAAACAACTGATAGAGAAAAAAAAATGCTTTCTTTTAAGATCAACTTAAATTTGACGCAACTACATCTTTAACTACTACAATAGTGGTATTTGACGCTGGCAGTGAGAATATTATGTTAACAAATTTTAGAACTGGAGTTGGCATAATAGTTTTACTAGTCATATTGGTAGTTTTCTTGTGGAAATTTTAACACTGTCAGTCAGAATGGAAAAGTTTTTATACCCCGAACCAGTGAAGGAAGGTGGTGATTTGCCAGAACAATGGAAGAGGTTCAAGAGAAACTTCGATTTATTTCTGGTTGCAACAGAGAAGAGTGACTATGCTGATGCTGTAAAGGTAGCACTGCTTCTCCGAACCATTGGTCCTAGGGGTTTAAACATATATGATTCTTTTTCATGGTCTAGTGAGGCCAGTAAAATGGTCTATAAGCAAGTATGTAAGAAATTCGCAGAGTTTTGTGCTCCCAGGGTTAACACAGTTGCAATGACTCATCAGCTTTTGACAACCAAACAGGGCAGCATGACTATAGACGAGTTCATTACAGAACTGCATAGGATTGCTCGAAACTGTGACTTTGGCGACATGTATGAAGCGTAGAATGTTTGAGACACCAAACATCAAACTGGAAGAAGCTTTAGGATTGTTTCGGTCAATTGAAGCGGCAGCAAGTGATCTTAAAGCAATAGAGGGTACGGTGGCGGAAGATGTTAATGCATTGAGCTTGTATAAAAGAAATGAGCCAAAGCCCAGGAAAAGCCAGCCAAAACCCTCTACTTCTGCAGCCAATTGCCCTCGTTCATGTCCAGCCTATGGTCAGAAGTGCAACAAATGTTTGAAGATGAATCATTATGCACAGTGTTGTACGGTTCGCAGTCAGAACTTTCAGGATGGAACTAAGAAGAAGGAACTGGTACATCAAGCGGAACTGCTGAATTATTCTACAGACGAAGAATATAGCAACAGTATATCCATCACCATGAAAGATAGGAAACTGTTGTCAACACTGACATTATCATCTCCTGCTGTCACCCGACAAATTGAGTGTCAACTTGATACAGGTGCGACCTGTAACATTCTCACAGTCAATGATTACTGCGCACTAGGCAGTCCTAAGCTACAAAAGACTAATACTACACTCAACATGTATGATCAAACATCTTGCACACCACATGGATGGTGCTACCTGAAAGTGAAGGACCAAGGGGGTAAAGAGATAAAGTTACGTTTTTTCGTGGTGGAAAGTCGCCAACATAGTTTACTATCAGGTGTTGCATGCTTGGAAATGCAGCTCTTACATTTGTCTGAGACAGTGAACTTTTTGTCCGATACAGATATTCAAGGTACGCTGCTTGAGTATGAGGACGTATTCAGTGGTTTGGGTGAGCTGCCAGGAGAATATTGCATTGAGTTGGAGTCGTCATTAAGGCCAGTGCAGGTTCGCCCACGAAAGGTGCCATTGACAATGAAAGCAGAAGCAGAGAGGGAGATCAGGTCACTTGAGAAACAAGGAATTATTGAGAAAGTTGACAAGCCAACAGCATGGATTAGTCATATGATTCCTATCAGGAAACCAAACGGAGACATTAGGATATGTATCGACCCCCAAAATTTCAACCGAGCAATTCTACGCAATCATGTTGAAATGCCAACTTTAGAAGACATACTCCCACAGCTGAATGCTGCGACATGTTTTTCTCTCTGTGATGCAAAGAGTGGTTTTCAGCAAGTCAAGCTAGCAGAAGAGTCAACAGATCTCACCACTTTTTGGACTCCAGAATCACGATACAAGTATGTTAGAATGCCATTCGGAATTTCTTCGGCCCCTGAAGAGTTCCAAAGAAGGCTAGCAAATGCGTTAGAGGGATTGGAAGGAATAGCTGTGGTTGCAGACGAAATACTGGTATTCGGAAAAGATCGGCAGGATCATAACAGAAATCTCAGGAAGTTATTTGAAAAGGCTAGGATGTCTGGCCTCAAGCTAAACAAAGACAAATGCAAATTTCTTCACTCAGATCTCCCATATATAGGTCATATCCTGACATCCAAAGGTCTAAAACCGGATCCACGAAAGATAAAGGCTATTCAGAAAATGCAACCACCAACTTCGGCTGAGGCAGTAAAGAGGTTTTTGGTCATGTGACATATATGGCCAAGTTTATTCCAAACTTATCAGCTGAGGTAGAACCTCTTCGTAGGTTGTTACTGTCGAAAAAAGGTACAAAGTTTGTTTGGGAGTCGAGTCAACAAGATGCTTTCGCGATGATTAAGAAAAGTTTGACTAATGCTGAGACACTCCAGTTCTTTGACACAAATGCTCCGATAGTTGTTCAGACTGATGCTTCTACAGCAGGCTTGGGAGCTACGCTACTTCAGGGAGGAAACCCAGTTACTTATATTTCTAGATCTCTGACGGATAGTGAGACAAACTATGCCCCTATCGAGTTGAAAATGTTAGCAGTGGTTTATGCTCTGTCAAGGTTGGACCAGTATGTTTTCGGCCACTCGGATGTCACCGTTCACACAGATCATAAGCCCTTAGTCTCTATCTTCAATAAACCAGTATTCAAGGCTCCTCGTCGTATGCAGTCAATGTTACTCTCTCTCCAGAGATATGCGGGAGTTAAGCTGGTTTGGAAACCTGGTAAGGAGCAGCTCTCAGCAGACTTCCTTTCTCGGGATAGCTACATGGAGAAGCCTTCCGGGACACCAGAGAGGTCGCATGTCTTTGCTGCGTGCGAGGTTCCCTGTGATATGGCATTGCCAGACCAGATCTATGAAGATCTACAAGCTGCTACAGAACAAGATCAAGAGTTGCAGATGTTGATGAGATGGGTGTTGGAAGGCTGGCCTAATGATCCAAGTGCAGTTCAGGAACCAATTAAGAAGTACTGGTCATTTCGAGACGAGCTAGCAGTAGAAAGAGGACTCATATTTAAAGGACTGCGTGTATTGGTGCCTAGGGTTCTTCAAAGAAGTATGTTAGACAAACTGGTTGCCAGTCACCAAGGAGTGCAGGCCACACTCCGCCGCGCAAGACGGTCTGTGTATTGGAAAGGAATGGCTGAGGAACTTACCAAACATTGTCAAGCATGTTTGGTCTGCTTAAAAGATGCCCCAAAACAACCCAGAGAAGAATACCAGGCCCATAATGTCCCACTCAAGGTATGGAACAAAGTAGGGGTAGATCTGTTTGAACAGCAAGGAAACATTATGTTATGGCTGTAGACTACACCTCTGATTATTGGGAGCATGAACGTATAAGCAGTCAGGACACTTGTGATGTGATCACTGCACTGAAGAAGATCTTTGTCAGATGGGGTATTCCAGTGCAAGTCCAGAGTGATAACGGCCCCCAGTTTACATCTCAACAGTTTGTTCATTTTGCCAAAGAATGGTGCTTCACTCACACTACAAGCAGCCTGCACTACTCTCAATCTAATAGCAAAGTAGAGTCTGCTGTGAAAATAGCCAAAAGAATTCTGAGATGTGCTGACCCAGAGTTAGCATTGCTAGAATACCGTAACACAACAACAGAGAACATGACCACCAGTCCCATAGAGCGTCTTCTCGGCAGGTCAACTCGTTCCACACTTCCTTCTGATGCCAAGATGAGGTTGTCAAGAGCAGAGCAGCTCAGTTCTGAAGAGAAGATAGATAAGAGGCAACGAACCAGAACACAGTACAAGTCGTCTAAAAATTTATCACCTTTAAAAATTGGTGAACCAGTGATGTTGCAGGATTATCGAGCACACCAGCGAAACTGGAAAGAGGCTCAAGTGCACAAGATGCTTTCAGATAGGTCGTATGCAGTAGTCTGTGATGGTGAAATGTTTTAGGAGAAATTGACGTGATCTTCGGCCAAGATTACAAGTTCCAGACAACAACCAGCCTGATCCGGTTAGGCAGCCATGTGAGGTTGCAGAGAACATGGCTCTGCAGAACCGCCCTCTCCGAGTTTGTCGAGAACCAGCTTGGCTGAATGACTATGATCAAAGTTAGTCATTAAAATACTGAGATAGTATTTGTCTCTTATAGACTCTATTTTGAGTTATATTACCATGGTTTATTAGGTTTAATCACTTTAGTTTGGTGCTTTAGCTTTAATGCGATTGGGACAATCTGCATGTTTTCTTTTGTTTTAGAAAAGAGGGGATGTTACATGTTGTAGCTGTATGTTCACATGCGTAGTCACAGACTTCATGGTATTGGTTTTACCGGTGCTACGCACGTGCTATTGTTTTGCTTTTGGCCACACCAAATACAAATATAAGAGTCACGCAGACGCGGCTTTTGGTTTCCTGCTTGGTGACAAAACATGGCCCCCAAAATACTGTCCGAAGGGTAATGTTCGAAATCCTGTTGGCCAGCCTTTAGATAGTAAACAGCCATTAACCCAAACACGTTTTACTTATTAATGTATACAGGTGCAATAATTAAAAAGACAACGTTATTCAAGTATGTGACACAAAACTTACATCAGTGAGAAATTTATGTTCTGTACACGGTCGCTTTACTTTTGATGCCTCAGCAACTTGGGCAGGTTTGGGTGCTGGTGGGGCAGGAGCCTTTTTCTTAATAGAAGCGGTAGGGTGATTGCTATTTGCACCTGAAGTAGTTGGGCTATGAATTCTTTGGTTGCCTGAACCCGCAACCTTTGACTCCATGGAGCAAGAAACTGCAGATGCCTGAATCAATAATTTTCTTGATAAAATCCCTCAAAATTATCATAATGCGAAAAAAATTAGCCATGTTTTGTTTTCATTATTACGTGCACAAGTGAGGTGAAAACCTACGTGTATTTATTTATATTCACGTCTGCAAAAATTTTTAGTCAACTATGAAGTCATTCATCACAAAATAATTAGATTTTAAGAAACGAAATGTTTTCAAAAATTGCTGTTTGTTAACGTTAAACTTACAATATTATTCAAGACACTCCAAAATGCTACTCACCTGGTTTCAGTGATTTCTCTTAAATTTCCTATTCATAAGGTCTTGCGTTTTTCGTTAGGGTCGGGAAGACCGATAATTTCACGCAAAAACTTGAACTTGCAGAGAAACAGCCTCCAAACGACAAACCAACCTGCAAAATGTTCATGTAGAACGAATATTCATGTTTTAACGATCTTTCATCAACAGCGAAATACCTATCCATTTGTGAATCGTGCATATGTTTATCATTTAAAACAGACCCGAAAATATTTGTCAACTTAATACCAGAAGCAAAATGAATGGATTTAAATGAAGACGTAGCCTGTTACGAAAGCGATACTCACCAAAGCCAATTATTAAAATAACCAGCAATACCGCGATCAAAGAATAAAATATTATTAGCAAATTATACGATAGCGAGTGGCTGAATGACAACAACATAACCCAATTACAGTCATATGTGCACGCCTAAAGTCAAGAACAACATAGAGAATTTATCAGTATATTTTTGACTTGTCTGAACCTTTAGACGATTAGCCGCCTCAGAAAAGGGACGCTAGTTAAGTATTCTTGTGGAAACGACCGAACTTCTAACTATAACTGACCGACTCATACGGTAACTAGTACATACCTATTATCTTCCCCAGTATTATCGTATACAGCAATGCAGCAATGCCGTGTAACAATGTGCTACACGGTCTAGCTCTGGGCTACATTATTTACTACCTATTTTCACAGTAAACTCGCGAGTCTAAAAATTAGCCTTTGCTCTGAAGTAATTATGAAAAGTGCCGTTGTCAAGTGATCCGTAATAAAATATTTCCGAAGTTTCAGGCTTTTTGGTGATTGAAGTTAATTGACGAAACTACCATGGCGCTGAGAGATGTTTTAAGATGTACAGGGCACGTTTATAAAGATTCCAATTCACGACAGGAATTGAATTTAGATTACTCTGGTGGTTTGACGCTTCCAGTAGTCGAAGTAGGTGTTATTTCATTAAAATTTTGCAACTGTTATTATCCTTCGATTTACAAAGGCATAGAATTTGCTTTTGATAGCTTTCATTGTGTTGATTTCATTATATGATCATTTCGTTATGAGATCTTCTGCTAGGTTTTTATCTAAGCTTACATCATGGATATTTGCTATTTATTTTTGCTACATATTTTACGTAGTAGCTATTCACAAAATTGAGTTTGCTGAAGCAAATTTGTTTAGAATGGGGTGGTTTTAACTCTCGCTTTTGACGTCTCTAAGTTACGTTCTTGAGACCGGCTCGCTAAGGCTTGCTGAAACCATCAGAATGAGAGTGCACTGAACTCAATGCTTCTGTTAATACAACTGATTGAACCCAACAGGAAGGATCTGAAAATAATCCACTTTCGCTGGTGGAAATTAACAGAATACTGAGAACCCAATGTTTCATGCTACACAACTTACTGGAAGCAACAAGGGGAACAAATGTAAAACCTCTAATAGAACGCCACTTTTAGTTGCACGCCACCTCTATTTAACCATCACTATAAGAGAAGGGTTGAAAAATAGAGCCCCACTCTCTATTTGAATGCCACCTCCATTTGACCGCCACTTTGACTATCTTTGATCTTTATGAACCCAAAACATCAAGTGTTCAGTAGAAGTGTCCACAAAATCGTATTAATAACTAGAAATTCTACTGTCATACAGCCCACGAGCAAAGTGATATTGGAAAAAAAGAAAGGGTACTGATGGTTGAGAAATGCAATATTAGCAGTCAAATGGCACTGCAGTGCAGTAGGATAACTGCAATGGTAGCTGTAATGTACTGGGTGTGGGTGTTATTATATACAACAAGTGGTAATAATGAAAGGAAAAGATTATATGTTTATATCTCTCCCCCTGCAATAGGAGAAATGGGTCTATCCATAAATAAATGGATTTTTTGGCAAAATTTCAAAACAGTAATTTCATTAAAATAATACTTCACATATGAAGTATACATACCAAACCTTAAAATAAAAAATAATTGTGGGGGTAGTGCTCCTCTATCATGTTTTAATAGCTTGCTAAAGTTAGTGTATATGCACAAAATACTTTATGGCCATGACAAGATAGAGATGCTTGTACATGGTATACATGTTACCCTGAACACAAATATCTAATTGTAATGGATTTCACAATGGCTTTGCTTCCCTGTTAATGCATAAATTAGTATTGTGTGCACTGATCTATTGGTATGGGGCTCTTTTATAAGCTGGCATGTTTTGAGTAACAATGGTGAAAGGAAACATCAATAAGTTTCTACTACACTTGTATTATTAGTTCAAAATTGGTAGTAATTTGTTTTCAATGCTAACTTTATACGCTGTACCTTTAACTAATTTCAGTTTTGCTCAAAATTGCACATATTTCCGAAATTTGCGTCACCTCTGTTACACTGTCACCATTGGTACACCCCTCAACTCATATAATTATAGGATTAATTTGAGTAAATTTCAGATTTAACAGTAATTTGTTGATGTTCTCATGTATGAGTTTTTAAGCCATTGTGGGAACTCAACAAGCTTCTTCTAGCAAGCTAGCAAACGGTTGCTACCTTACAAATGTATTACTAAGACTTGCGTCTCCGATTCTGAGAATGGTTCAAAATTTAATCAAATCTACTCATGGGAGTAACTTATAACAAGTGCTCGAAACAGAATATTGCTAGGTGGAAAGTCTGATGGTCATTTCTGCTTTCAACATGGGTAATACAACATCAGCAGAGCAGATGCGTAAATATCGTAACAAAATACGTCAATGTTCAAAACAATAGACTCAATATTTAACTGCTCAAGCTAGTCAGAATCAAAAGAGTAGAACAAAAAGAAGAGCTCGACTTATAGAAGATCAATTGGAAGTAACGCGAGAAAAAGCAAGAATTAGAGTTAAGCAATACAGAGATCGGGAAAAAACTTTGAAAGTAAAATTACCAGGGGTATGTACATTTATTTTGTTTCTTCAAAAAACTTAATGCTTTACTACATCTGTGTATATTTAGGATGTTTCAAATTAATGTTTCAATTATTTTGTAAAAAAGTGTTATTAAAGTATAAATTCATTTTTTGTAGCAACCACTTTCCAATTTGGCAGCCCACAATCCCAAGATAAAGCTGTAAAAAGATTGATTGAGCACTTCTAAACAGCTCAAGCAAAGGTCGCCAGACTGTCCATAAACTAGCAATGACAGTTGGACTATCATTGTCGGACGATGGCAATAGAGATGAGAAAAGATAAAATAAAACAAAGAAATAGAAAAAGTAAAAGCGTGCCATTGAAAAGTTTTTACTTGTACTTTTGATGACCATGCAATTAGTGATCGAGAAAGTGAGTGCAATTCCGAGCCCATCAAACAACTAGCAAGCACGTTGAAAGAAAGTGACTTTGTGCTAACATTGCTGCCTGTAAAAAAACTTCTAGGCTTTATGTAGGTGTGGTAAAAAGTGTAGATGCCCTTGAAGCTGATGTACAGTTTTTTTTAAAAGAGTGAAGCTAATACAAAAATATAGCATGGGTAGAATTTCATCACATAGCCAAGTCACTGTCTTGTCCTACTCTCTCTAAAGTAATGTTTTACAAAAGATTTAGAGCATGCAGAATGATCTAAAACATTGTGTTAGTACATTCTCACAATTACATGATCAATATTCATTTTTTCATCTTACGTTATCTAAGCTTAATCATGTTTGTCATGTATTATTACTGTTATATTATTATATTTTTTACTTTGAAACCAATAAAAAACATTTCAAGTTAAGACTTGTCTATATATATTGTAATCATTAGCTTTAATACCATTATTGATCTCATTGCAGTGAACTTAAATACTTTTAAGTTTACAGAATATAAGAAGCGTAACGATGATGACAATTGGATGTAACAGCGGTGACATGTTTACAAGCATGTAGTTCACAACTACCATCTAATATCTGGATAGATTTTAGTGCATATGTCAGCAAGCTTCTTTAAAATAAGACAAATAATTTTTTATGATTGTGCTAACCACCAAATCAGAGAGTTTTAAGGATAAGCAACTAGCTCTTCAAAATGCATATTTCTCTGATGTAACGCGAGTGACACACTAACTAAAAGATTTCTCAGTAAAAAGTAATTTTAGCGTGACATATTATACATCATTCGAAAGAGCTTGTTGAGCTCTATAAGAATATCTGATTTAAAATCATCTTAAATGCAATACCAATATTTTATAAATAAAGTTCTGCTCTAATTGTAGCAATGGTGATTATGGATAGACCCAAATGCAATATTAGAAGTTAAATGCACTGATACTATTAGAATAACCAATATTATTAATATAGTAATACAGTAATAATAAAAAACCAATGAACAATTTTGTTTATATTTCAAAACGTCATAGCTAGCAGTATCAAGAAGTTGTGATATTTTTATAGATTTGTAGAAAATCTATTTAACAAAACTATTTAAAAAAAATAATAACAGTAACATATTGCCCATCATCGATGTTGTTAGTGTGACTATAACACTTCAATAGTCATCCAAACTTATAATTAAATATTGTAATAATCTCATAAGAATCGTTAGCAAAAAATATCATCGTCATTTCCTTTACTTTCACTGCTTTGGACATCAGTTAGAATACCAAAGTACTCAAAAGTGTCCAAAATGTCAGTTACTTTGAAATCGGCAAAAAAGACACGATTATATTTCAGAACTTCTACGTTAATTACAGAAACCTTCGGCAATTCGACAATGCTATAGGCTGGTGAAATGTGCACGTTATTTTTTCGTGAAATGCGCACGACTTAATGGTTCTATTCTTTGTTCCTCGGCGTTTCGTTTGCCGGACTTAATTTTCAAGCACATAAATTACATAATTTTTTTATTATATGTTTCAATACATCAAAGTCTTGGCTTTCGAATGAGCCTATATTCAATACACAAAGAATAATAGAACTATGAAAAACGGGGTGTCAAAAGTATGTCCTGCAAAAAAAAACACTTGGTTCAAGTACTCAAAATGTGGCGGCATAATTCTCATTTAGCCTTAGGTCGTCGATCCCTTTCGCTGCCATTGAGGCTGCGTTTTTCTGTGACAATCGGTGCTGTTAAACCCGGAGAGCGCTATTAATAAACTAAGAGTCTAGATAATCAACAATCCTCGAGGATCGTGCTAACGCCTGACCAATACAAACACATGTTCTGGGTTAATTAATTATGCTTCAATAGATGTACTGTCGTTGATAAAGGTAATGAAATCACATCGATTAAATAATGACCCGCGGTTACGTGGCCCTAGGACTAAATGTCAATCGCACTTTCGCGAGATCACGCAATGCTTGAAATTAATTAGTCTCAGTCGTCACCCTTAACATCACATTAAAAATAAAGAGCTAGTGCATAATATCATCGGGAAAATATAGTATGGTTCTTGGAGTCTGAGATACTTATCATAGAAATAATATGTACATGGAGAATTAATGACACTGATTCCTTTGTCATCTTCATTCGTTCTCTGGAGTTGTCCTACCTTCGCCTGCTACTAGCGTCGTTATCGTCACTTTCGTAGGTGATAAATAAGCAGTAAGAGCCCGCAACAACGAATATGAGAATTGTGACGTCACAATTTTCGAGACTATGCCAGTAAACTTTTTCGTGGTAGAGCTCTGGGGAAATCCTATAAACACCAACCAATGTCTGTTTCACTATGGCAAACAGTAGCTCATTCGAAAGCCAAGACTGATGTATTGAAATATACAATAAAAAAATTATGTAATTTATGTGCTTTAATAAAAAATAAGGCTTGTCAAGTTTTAATAACGATTTTCGGCCAAATTAATCTGTCTATTTGTGTATAATCCGATCAGATGGGTAAGTTTTAAGATATTGTCGATAATTTACAAAGACTTGGTAACATATTTAAATAGGCTTATACGTGTTTTGTATCGTTATTATACTTAAACGACTTCATTGAAAAATGGTTGAATTTGTTGATGAGATTTCGATACAAGGGTTTGCGACGTTGTTGATGAATAATTTTCGTGAGTTGTGTGCACATGCATTTATCATAAAACTCAAACATTCGCTTCGCTCGTGTTTGGTCGTGGGATTAATCGTTTACATTAATAACAATCAATTCTCTCGTCCAACTCCAAAATTTTTCGGTTTTTTCCTCGTTAAAACTTTAAAAGCAACACCATAGAAATAATCAATAACGGTCTCAGGCTAATAGTAGTTTTTGTTTAACGTGGTTTTAATACTTTGAAGTACATGTACATATATAAAAACCGATTTATATACCGCGAAAGCCGATACATTGGCTTACGGTAGCGAAAGAGTTAAGAATTCCGGTTTTAATCGTCAGTACCTTGATACTGGAATGGTGTAGGCTTAAGTATATGAGTAGTTATAGAGGTTAGGATAATGGAGTCGATGGTTTACTTAAAAATCAAATCTTGTTCATGCGTGGTAATCTTATAGTAGCCTGAATAAGCTTCCAATAGTCCAGTGCAATATTTGCTAGGTTTTATTCCATTATAATTGGTATCCAGCATGAAATCAATTTTTTTAAGGATTTCAAACTCTTTCCATTAACTTATCTCTAATACATAAATGGTTTCTCTTAGATTTTTTGGGAATTCATTTTAGTCAGGAGAGTTGTTCCAAGCATCTGGAGAAGAGGCAAGTCCTGAGATTAATTTCAATCATGGAACGACCACGCTTGCCTTCAAGTTTCAACATGGTGTTATCATAGCGGTTGACTCTCGTGCTACAGCTGGCAATTGGATTGGTAGGTTCTGTTATAACCCGTTATACAACTTAATATCCACTAATTCTCAACTCGTCATTAATGTCCATCCTTTCTATTTCACCTTTTTGTCAGTCTCACATAACCTGTTGCTATGTTTCCAATACTGTCTTCTCCTAGCATTTGTATTCGCTTTCACTCGCTTCTTCAGGGTCAATTATGTAGGTTGTATGAATTTTTATTTCAAAGGCTCATGATTGTTGGTGTAACCTTTAGCACTCTAGTAGCCAGTATACCAAGAGAGTATATAGCATGAAGCTCTTTTGTCCTTTCTAACTCGCGCTTTTACATTTCCATTTACAATAAGCATATGCTTTTTCTTTGATCTTTGACCAACAGCATCCCAAACAGTTAAGAAAGTCATAGAGATAAATCCTTACTTGCTTGGTACGATGGCGGGCGGGGCTGCTGACTGCAGCTATTGGGAGCGTGTCCTTGCTAAGCAGTGCAGGTTAGTATGGAGGAGTTTTGCTGCGCCGCTGCTCATTGTTCGACATGACCATATTCTATTTCATTCTTACCGCAAGCTATAGTCGGTTGAAGTAAGCTTTATATGATAGAAAAGTGATTGATAAATGCATTGCACTGATATGTCATATTATTTTAGAATATACGAGTTGAGGAACAAGGAAAGAATATCAGTCTCGGCAGCATCTAAGCTTCTCGCAAACATAGTCTATAGCTATAAAGGGTATGGGCTTTCAATGGGCACGATGATATGTGGCTGGGATAAGAAGGTATTTTGATATTACAGATTAATTGAATGTTTTGGAATATATGTCATACTCTGTTTATGGCTTATGTATTAAAGTTTTAATATTGCTGTCATACATTGCGAGCTACAGAGCTCTACTAATCCTTTGAAAGAGTAAATGTTATGTTCAAGAGAGATTATGGGCAGATTACTAGTTGAGCAGGATTATTAGTTGTTGTGGCATTTGCCAAATTAAAAAAAGCGCAAGATCTAAACATTTACAAATCTATTTATGACACAATATCAATATTTTAGCAACTCAAATATTTTCCTATATTTCATAGTACACCAACACTCCACAGGTTACACAAGCAGTTTAACAACACTGTGCTATCCTTGGAGGGATAACAAATGGCACCAAACCTATTGTCATAGGCGGTGAGACCAGACAGTTAAAATAGAATCTTGTAAATTCTGGGTGCATAAACAGCGAGATAATTTGCATCAACTCCAGTGTGAAGCAGACTTTAGAATTGCCAAGCATTCTGTAGCCTGATTATGCTCACCATGTCAACTCTAAAGGTACGGCCACACGTGCTGATTTTCTCGTTGGTAGTTTCGACCGAAATCACGAAGTGAACAAAAAACATGCAATTATTTGACCAAAATTCACAGAATGGTCGAAGCTGTGCATGCACACAGAAATCGTCGATGAAACGCTTTTAATTGGTTGAACAAATTATTAGCGAGCACGATTTTATCAGGTTTCGCGGTTTGTATTCTCCAAGACACGTATTACGACACAATGAATGTATCATGCAATTAAACATAGTACATTCGATGCAACTGCCTAGATTGCGCTATTGTTGGTTCTTTATCGTTTGGACACCATAGCTACGAGTAATTTCTCTTTTAATAATAACACTTTTTTAGCAGCAAAGTTTCGTTGTGGAAAAAGTTGCCATCTCTAGCGCAAGCAAGTCAGTGCACCGTATTTACTATGGCGAAATGCATTAGCATTTTTCTTGTGTGTCGCGTTATGTGCCTCAAACTATATAAATCTCGAAGGTTGCTAGAATCGTGCTCGCTAATAATTTGTTTAGCCAATTAAAAGCGTTTCGTCGGCAATGTCCGTGTGCATATACAGCTCTGACAATTCTGTGAATTTCGGCCAAATAATATTGTGTTTTTCGTTTATTTTGTGATTCCGGTCGAAACCACCAACGAGGAAATCAGCATGTGTGGCCGTACCTTTAGAGTTGGCGCGATGGCCATAATCGGGCTACAGAATGCTTGGCAATTCTCAAGTCTGCTTCAAACTGGACACTGGTGCTGAAGCAAATTATCTTGCTGTTTATGCACCCAGAATTTACAAGAGTTTCTTTTAACTGTCTGGTCTCACCGCCTATGATAATAGGTTTGGTGCCATTTGTTATCCCTCCAAGGATAGCACAGTGTTGTTAAACTGCTAGTGTAACCTGTTGAGTGTTGTGTACTATGAAATATAGGAAAATATTTGAGTTGCTAATATATTGATATTGTGTCATAAATAGATTTGTAAATGTTTAGAATATCTTGCGCCTATTATAATTTGGCAAATGCCACATAACTCAGCTCACAGAGTTGCTGTGTGATGGGACCGCAGTACATATTAGTTAAGTGAGGAGAAAGATTTGATAAAACAATACATTGCCATTTTTGTCACATCTCTACACCAGAGTTTTATAGACTGTGTACTTGTCAACATGTTTGTATAGTGTGTATTAGTGAGAATGCGTTAAGTGATTGTTATGACATATTAGACTCAGAGTTACCTATACTATGTTTCACTTATATCATTATACTCAGAGTTGCTTATGCTATGTTCCACTTATATCATTATAATCAGAGTTACTTATGCTACATTCCACATATATCATTATACTCAGAGTTACTTATGCTATATTCCACTTATATCATTATACTCAGAGTTACTTATGCTATATTCCACTTATATCATTATACTCAGAGTTACTTATGCTATATTCTACTTATATCATTATACTCAGAGTTACTTATGCTATATTTCACTTATATCATTATACTCAGAGTTACTTATGCCATATTCCACTTATATCATTATACTCAGAGTTACTTATGCTATATTCCACTTATATCATTATAGTCAGTGTTACTTATGCTATATTCCACATATATTATTATAGTCAGAGTTACTTATGCTATATTCCACTTATATCATTATAGTCAGTGTTACTTATGCTATATTCCATTTATATCATTATAATCAGAGTTACTTATGCTATATTCCACTTATATCATTTGACTGCACAAAGAATGTTAGTTCATGTTTTAGATTGAGAACATGTTGAATTTTTTATCCACATTAATGGCTTACTATTTTACTTTTGTATTGGTTCATATAACCTATCGTGTTCGTGTTGTAGGGTCCAGGGCTTTACTATGTAGACAGCGATGGAACTAGACTCACTAATGACATGTTCTCAGTTGGTTCAGGCTCCACATACGCTTACGGGGTGATGGACTCGGGCTACAAGTGGGATATGTCAGTTAATGAAGCTATTCAGCTGGGCAGGAGAGCTATATACCACGCGACGCACAGGGACGCATACAGTGGTGGTGTTGTCAACTGTAAGCAAAACAATCAACATTTATTCACTTTTACATTGTCCTTCGTACGGTACTTGTTGATTTTACTTCAATGGAAAGAAATCTAACAGAGGTATTCACTGTGTTTGATTGACTCACATTATACGCAATTGGGGGCTGTGTGCAAGTTGAGTTACTTTGCAATAAACATCTGTACATCGTATGGGTTTGACCCCATAGGTAAATATTAATCTAACTAATGACTCTATAAATAGCTACGCAGTCTTGTCACGCTAATTTTAGCAGCAATTGTTCAGAACATTGGCGCATTGAGACTGCTCAAATCGAAATAAAAAAAATTAAACCCAAATTAAAAATGTTTAGAATGAAATAGCCAGCGATATTTTAATGCGCATCATTTGCAAGTGCCGCTTAGATCATTTGCAAGCGTGATGGATTCGATAAGAATTTTCAAATTGCAAAACTCGTTTAGCTTTCAGATTTATGCCGTTTCCATGATGCGGTTAACTTGTGGATTGGCTCAAATTTGCGCATCATGGACACATAGTGAATATTAACCTGACTGCACGGCTCAATCATATTGCATAACCTTGCCTTTATCGTTTCAATGTCACAAATTTTTGATGTAAAACATTCATGATTCTTGCTTAACTTAGGCAAAATTGATAATTAGAAGCTAACTATCTATTGTTACATGCCCCATTGTTACATGCTCTATTGTAACATGCTCTATTGTTACATGCTCTATTGTAACATGCTCTATTGTAACATGCTCTATTGTTACACGCTCTATTGTTACACGCTCTATTGTAACACGCTCTATTGTTACACGCTCTATTGTTACACGCTCTATTGTTACACGCTCTATTGTAACACGTTCTATTGTTACATGCTCTATTGTTACACGCTTTATTGTAACATGTCCTATTATAACATGCTTTATTGTAACGTGTTCTATTGTAACATGCTCTATTGTTACATGCTTTATTGTAACATCCTCTATCGTAACATGCTCTATTGTAACATGTTATATTGTAACATGCTCTATTGTAACATGTTATATTGTCACATACTCTATTGTCACATCCTGTAATGGTCATCTAACAAAATTTTGCACATCTTTTCTTCTTCAAAGCTATGTAACTTCCACCTGCATTTTAACCTTAAAATTCCTGAGGGGTTCTACAAATTATTAACACTCAAGGAAAAATTGTTCATAAAATAGTTACCAGTAACCCTCTAGTTACTAACAACCCTCTAGTTACTAACAACCCTTTAGTTACTAACAACCTTCTAGTTACTAACAACCTTCTAGTTACTAACAACCCTCTAGTTACTAACAACCCTCTAGTTACTAACAACCCTCTAGCTACTAACAACCCTCTAGTTACTAACAACCCTCTAGTTACTAACAACCCTCTAGTTACTAACAACCCTCTAGTCACTAACAACCCTCTAGTTACTAACAACCTTCTAGTTACTAACAACCCTCTAGTTACTAACAACCCTCTAGTTACTAACAATCTTCTAGTTACTAACAACCTTCTAGTTACTAACAACCCTCTAGTTACTAACAACCCTCTAGTTACTAACAACCCTCTAGCTACTAACAACCCTCTAGTCACTAACAACCCTCTAGTCACTAACAACCCTCTAGTTACTAACAACCCTCTAGTTACTAACAACCCTTTAGTTACTAACAACCCTCTAGTTACTAATCCCAACCTTCTTTTCCTAACAATCCAATTCTTATCACGCTGACAATTGTATTATCTCGAGTAGGAATAGTCTCTACATTCTCTCTCTTCATGCGGTCAGACAAAGACAGTACGAGATCTCATTTTTACATTTGAACCAGTATCGAGAGGTACCAGTATCGTCGTATTCAAAGATACTATTGGATGGATAGCTTCTGCTGTAACCGTAATCTTTTTTATACACACACACACTTCTATGCCCAAATTTTTATTAATTCAACATATTCAGAATTTTTATTTGGTTTTCTTAGTTCGTATTAGTTGTATCATTACTAAATCATCTTTTAGTGTAATCGTAGCAAAACCGACTTAGAAAGTTAGAACGGTAACCATTGTTATATGTTAAATAAAAATAAATTTTCTGTGCAAAGACTTTTATTACTCGGGCAATGCCGGGCATTCACCTAGTTAATATATATCATCATAATAGTATCAATGAGATTTCAGCCTATTCGGTTTTAAGATTTTTTCAATGCATTCATTAGAGCGGCAGAATTAGCATGCATTTTCGAAGTGCAGTTTAGAATGTGCAGTTTTAGAAGTGGCTGTCAGATGGTTAACCACTTCTAAACTTGCACATAACTCTTGTACAGTGCCCACTTGGGTATACGATTTTTTTCGCTCTGTTAATATGTAAAACATGATGATGTTTCTCCCTCTCCATACGAAATAGTTCTCGCCATATGGAATCGACAAAAATTTCTCTCAAAATTCAAACGTGACATTCGATGTGGATGACGTTGGAATAAAAACTATGCTGACAATGCTATTCGCCGAATTCTCTCTAACATCGAACAAAAGAGATACGATGCTCGATCTCACTTAGTTCTGCATTGTTCGTTACTAGCTATTGTGAAAACGAAACTGAAAACAGGTGATAAAGTTTTAGCTATAAAAAAGTTGAAGTTCAGTTAAATAGTTAAAAGTACATACTAAAACTTAGCTTCAAGTACGTGTTTCGTAAGCTAAATTCATTCAAGTTAAATTCAATGTTTATTTTACACGCTTCCCTTAAAGGTAAGGACTCTCTACGGTACGTACTGCACATGTACATTGTAATGTTATATTTTATTGCAGTTAATAACCACTAAATACACTGAAGTTACTGTAAGTAACTATAAGTACTAGGGTTAACACATTTTATTACTAAATATCGGTATGTACAGTACGTATATAATATTTTGATGATTTTTACCAGGGGTGTTTGCATTAGATATTTACTATGGGTTTCTATACCCCTCTATACGAAATTTGCGCCTTTTAATGCCAACACTGGAATGAATTGAAATCGTATGGTGAAGGTCCGCTGTGATTCAGGTTGATTATTTTTGCATCTAAATTTCATGCCTTTGTTTTGGTACCGGCAGGTAATTTGTACTGTTCTTCTGTTTGACTTATCTTTGCATATTTACTGTATATATATGTATATTTATATACATAGGTATTATAAAACTTTTATCATTATACTTGCACAGTGTACCATATGAAGGAAGATGGCTGGGTGAAGATATCTCAGGATGACACAGCAAAGTTGTACTATCAGTACCTGGATGAGAAGATGTTATCAGGGTGACGCGCCAAAATAATTCTTGATATGAACTGCCTTTTCTCATTTATTTGAACATTTGAAGTTCTCAGAATATAATTGTCAAAATAATTATTATCAAACAGCTTACAGTTCTTCATGAATCATTACATAAGCGTGAGAAACCCCTACACATCTATGCTTAACTTTTTATATGTGGCTGCTACTACATTGATTGCTTGTCCTACTAGCAAGGGAGATATGCTCTATTTCAGAGGGTAGTGTCGTTTCTACATCATTTGTCTTTTTCACTCCATTTTTGCTCATTGTTGTCGACCGTCGACTTGGAGGAGTCTCACTTTTCTTTCTGAATATGGGTGTATAGGATTTGGTAGTGGCTTCTACAGATGCGTTAGAGCTGCGTGATCCTAATTTGATATGCTCACGAAAAGCCTTGCCTGTGTCATCGGCTTCTGTCGGGCTGCGGCTATGGCCTAATTCAAATCCACTGTCTGTTTCATCTGCAAAAGTAGTATTCCTCTGAGGTGGTGTTTCAAAATGAGGGTTTTAGGTGTGCGAACTTTTTAGGAAGAAAATGGGTTTACCAGACTGACCATATTTTGCTAGAAATTGTGTAATTTGTTGTGGAGCCCATTGAAAGTTATAAACAATAATAGCATTGCCTGCTTTGTATTGACTGCTCGCTGTAAATATGCTTCTGTGCAGTGTCCAAAAGCAAACGATTTAATGAGGCTTGGCTGACTCTACCATCGTCTCAAAACTTTGACTCACCAGAAAAATGTGGTAGAGCACGCCTACCTTCTGAATGTTCTTGCCCAAATGTGGATTGTATACTCTCCAAGTGCGCAAGAAAGTTATCATTCTCAATCGGGGTAGCAAAACAAATGCAGCTGTGTGATGGTATGACAAGGGGTGGATGATCATCAAAGCTCTCTGTGATGCCTACAAGGTCAAGTAGTGTGTAGATAGTATTTAGTAGAACGAAAGTAGTACCTTCTGTACCTAGTAGGTACATTCAGACACTTGTTATTGTTTTGTGCTGAACAAGTCATGCGTGTGCACATTTGTGATTGGGCAGTCAGAAGTAAAACAAGGATGACAACGAGGCCGATTTGGTATGAGGCTGGTGAGAGCAAAATAAAAATATGCACTGCCCGACATGGGTTTCTGTGAACTAAAATACATACAATACAGTGAAAGTGGCAAAAAATGCTGCAGGTTAGCTATAGACCACCAGTCCAGGCAATTGGAATTATTTTGTGTTCAAACCACGTCATGGTGGCAGACGCCACATGGATTTGATGCTCATGGCAATTTTTGTGTGAACAAAGGTATGCACAAAGCACAAGCTAGAACGCCGTGAGGTGTCGAAAGGGTGCTAAACCACAAGCTTTTTGCATCCATGTATGCTAGCTTACCTCAAACTAAAGATGCTATATGGGTGTAAAAGAAAATATCTTTAAACAATTAAAACTTTCTATAAAATACATACACTTCCATACACCTGCACCCGTTAGAACAACCATATTACCCTATCATTACTCACTGACTACCTGCACCCTATTAAAACAGCCATATTACCCTGTCATCGCTCACTGACTACCTGTGCCCCCATTACAATAGCCATATTAATCCTGTCATTACTTCTGACTGCCTGCACCCCATTAAAACAGCCATATTACCATATCATTACTCACTGACTACCTGTACCCCATTAGAACCATATTTACCTACTATCACTCCTTGACTCCCTGTGCCCCGATTACAACAGCCATATTGACCCTACTATTACTCACTGACTTCCTGTACCCCATTACAAAACCCAAATTAACACACTATTATTCACTGACTACCTGTACCACTATTTGTAGCTACTCGCCTTGTTGGGTGAGTTCAGCAAATTGCTCAGGTGGTGCAGACCACTGCGCTGGTATTTCTCTATTACCCATGTCATAGTTATTGAGTAGGTGCTGAAGCTGTGCTGCCCCAAGCATGGGAAAGAGGTTCCTCAGCTGTCCCCATGATGCCTGCAAATAAGAATATCAGCGTATGATATATTACATATATCGTTATGTCAAAAATTGTATAGGTTTTAATACTGAGCTTATCGTGCTGCTCCAGTTTCTCATACGCTCTGATCAGGACCAGTAAACATACAATCATACATGTATTTGACTTACAATGCCCTTGAATACAAACTTGGTTGTAGAAATTTTATGTGGTAAAATGTTGCTCCAATATATCCACGTAAAATTGAAACTAGAATAATGTATTTGCTGTTTCTATGTCAAGACATATTGTGGTCTCCCCTCGGAGAGATCGTTGAGATGACACAAGGAGATTGGCCTGACCCCTGCAAGATGTATAGCCCTCAGTAAGGCCGCTAGGTGGGCATTTGTAACCGAGAGGGTGGAGCTTATTGCCTCATAGATGTATAAAAGGACTGCGGGTGAGCCAAGACTGCGTAGCATCTGGCAGTCTCATACCATGCAGTTGATTGTTGCTTATTGCATACTTTGACCTGAATTATTTGTATTTTGGGAAATATATATCTTTGCCTATATTTTCAAGTGGTGCGATTCTTTGTAGAGGAAAGGGATGCAGGAACTTCCTTTAAGCCTGGTTCCCATATACGTCGTAAAGCACCGGCGACAGCACCGCAGGCTATTAGCAGTGAAATGGGAACCTACGCGCCGGGTACCGCCGGTAGTTGCCGGTGGCATCGCAATAGTTTAGCGCTGTTCAAGTTTCGCAAAAGGCCGCAGACAAAACCTTTCCGAAATGCGCTGTACGGGTGAAGGTCACCATTATTGAAACGGCATGGCTAGCGAACATTTTATTTGTTTAGCGATGCAGCTTATATGTGAACATATGCCGCCGAGCCTAACGTCGCAAACGTTTTGCTGCGCAAGTTACTGCCGGAGTATCGCAATCGATATGGGAACCTGGCTTTACATTGATGAATTCTCTCCTGAGAAGAACTAATCAGTGAGCAACTGGAGTTGAGGGTCAGGAGCTCTGGTGGCTACACAGAATTCGGCCATTTCCTTAAATACGACCGGGTGAAGGGTTAGAAGCCTGGACATCACCCCACAACCAGCCCCTATGGGTGCAGTTTGCCCGCCGGCCGTATGAGAGACCACCATGTGGCAAAAAGATGTCTTGGCCAACTCTGGAGTGTCAATATGGTCAGTATTTTTCGTCTGACCAGGTACTGACAGCAACAGTGAGGAGACTGGTCAAGAGCAGCGAGACAGCCGGAAGCAGGCAGAGGCTGTACCCTGGACGCCCCCGGCAGAAAGTAGCAGTAGACTTGGTGGGGCCACTGACAACAACACCACAGGGCGATAAGCGGATACTGGTATTAACCGACCGCTTCACTCGATGGCAAGATGTTTTGGCCCTTTCAGAAGCCAAGGTGCCGGTAGTGGATAGTGTCCTGGATAAAAGTGTCTTCTGCTACACAGGTTTGCACGAACAGATCCGCATGAGCCAAGGGGCACAGTTTGAGAAACAATTAATGACCAAGTTGTGCCAGCTTTGTTTTGTGGAGAAGTCACATCACACCCCATACTGTTCTCATGCTAATGAAGTAGTAGAGCGCAACAATCTGCATCTGGGTGATTCATTCACTCGAGTGCTGCAACTAACCAGAGGGCAAAAGGAATAGGACGTGTTACTTTTTTAGCTGATGAGGGCATAACAGAGTACACTGCACTCTGCAACAGGTGAAACGCTAAACATGTTGATGCTCAGACAGAAACTGGGCCTACCAGCCCATCTGGAATATCCCGCCAACCCACAGAGGCTTAACCGGGGCAAAAGTATGTGCTACTTTGGCGACTGGAAGAGGTGCATGCCACCCTCAGAGAGGCGCAGGTAGAAATAAAACAAGACGGAGAAGAGCCCTCTACACGCCTGGAGACTGGGCATGGATGGTAAACAATCAGCAAAAGAGGAGAGAAAACTCCAAGTTGTGAGTCGGATTTGTGGGACCATAGCAAGTCATAAAGGTTTGGCCCACCACACATATTTGGTAGAGCGACAGGGGCAATCCTCTACCCAAAACAAAAGCTGGTTGAAGCCTTACCACGCATGCCTCACAGAGTTCAAATGAGCTTCAGCTACCATAAAGCCATGTAGGAGCTCCAACATGAAAGGGACCAGAGCGAAAAAAGAAGAACCAGACTTTTGGCTAGAAACCAGGTTGGAGTTGCTCTGTCCAAAACCTGATGCCTCGAAAAGCTGGAAATCGACACGGGGAAAAAACTGAAGCTCTTATAGCAGAGCTTCGGAAGAGTTAAAAAAGTAGCGAAAATCTCAGTAGTCAGGGACAACCAGCCTGGCCTCGGAAACCTGAAAATCCAGCCTCAGAGATCGTTAGGCACAATCCTAACCGGCTCGGACAACTAGAAAGCCAGATTGGTATTGAGAAGGGAAATGGGTCTTTCTGCACATGACAATAGCCAATTCCATATGATTCCATACAAAATTTAACTATGGAACAGTCATTTCCACGTTGGAGTGCTGAAGAGCAGCTACTTCCTTTTACTGATACTATTTCACTGAGCAATTTGCAATTTTTTGAGCCCGTCACCATGGTGTCTCAGCAAGGTTAAGTGTAACAATTTGTTAGAAGTATTGTTAAGCCAGCTGAGGCCCTTCTAGACAAAAGAAGAGGAATGTCTAGAACGCCTCGACTCCGACAAGGGGCATGTTGCCTTGTGTTGAAGCATGGACACAGTAGACTCAAACGAAGCAGTGGAGTTCTCCACCGGAGAAGCATGACTGGAACAGGGAGATGAGGAGCGTTTTGGCCAAACTGCCTCCATGAGTGACCCTGCTTTTAGTGGAGAGAGACTTGCGTTGAGTCACGATTGGTCGGCACTCTGATCTCCATGACTAACTTACCGAAACCAGCTGCTATCCAGACTTATAAGGGTAAGGGTCTAGGAGGAGCAACTGGCCAGCTGAGTGTGAGTGAATCTGTGCCACTTGAGATTCACGCAAACCTCGACTGGCTGGAATATAAAATCAAACTCACCAAGATGACTCGATCTCTCAGATGAAAGAAACCGAGTGAGCAGAAGAGTCGGCTCCAACCCTACCTCTCGGCTACCGTCAAGACTCTTTTGCTGAAGTTGAAATGCGTACCTGACCATCTGACAAACCGTGATTAAACGGAACACAAGAGGCTTGGGACAAAGTTAAGGAGGCTCTGCGAGACCAATTCGATACTTGTGGGTTATGCAGCTTCGTCACAAGTGTGAAGAGGAGCTGACCGCACGTCCTTCAGCTCTTCACCATTTTTGTGCGTCTTTGCCAGTGGCAGCATATTTTACAAGACCAAGTCATGTCACACTGGGGTCACATGGGCGTGTGGAGATGCTGTCTACCATGTGGACAAGGTCAAGTAGCCAATCTTACTGAAAGTGAGAGGGTGGCCCTGAGGATTCCCAATGACGTCATGTACATCCACCCTTACTACCGCTTGCCGACTCCAAAATGAGACAACAGTCAAGCCAGTCAGAGAGGACAGGCACATGTCGGGAAAAGACGAAGAAAAGACCAGTTGATTTGCCGGAGTCGATTCAGCAATCAAGGGCCACCTCCATAACCACTGGGTAGTACCCTATAGTTTCATCAGGACCGACTGGCTCAGGTGTAGGGTGTAGGGTGTCAGCCTGCGGACCCGCTCCTATGTGACAGAAATGACAGGCTAAACAGCTCCACAAGAATAGCCACCACTGACAGAAGCGAGCTCAACGCACGCTGACTTGACTAGGGCCAGGAGACCCAAAGATGCAGACCGAGCCTTCACCAAACAGGAGGTCCATCGTCTTGATCACAAAGCCCAACAGCATCAGCTCTGCTGGGGAAAAGAGTGTGGCGGCAGATCGAGGAGCCCAGGGCCGAGAGGACCCAGCTCATAGAGATCGCCGAGTTAACAACAAAGAGATCGACACAACCCCTCCGAGTTGACCAAGAGAGACAGAGCCAGCCATCAGCTTGGCCGGAAGTATAGCCCTCGGTAGTGGCTCTATGTCAGCCTCTGGGCCGTCCTCTGCAAAACAACTGGTAGTCTTATACCATGCAGTTGATTGTTGCTTATTGCATACAGTGAACTGCATTATTTATATATTGGAAAATACATAAGTAGAGGAGAGTAAACATGTAAACATAATGTAGTGTAAACTAACGTGCGTATTTCTATCATTTACTCTACTGCTGAATTTCCACTATCATTTACATATCACTAAGGTAAAGCCACAATAAAACATTCATTTTATTTATTACCTCTTTATTCATTCACCTTGTTATTACTTCAACATATTACTTTTAATTTTTTACTTTTATTCATTGTATTTATAATAATGCTCCAAATAACTTCTTTAGGTATTTATTGTTACTTTTGGCTTTAAACTCCATTAAATGAAGTACAAAGCATTTTTATAATAATATTTGCTTCATTGGTTTTTGACATGGAAGCAAGGGCAATATAATAGCTATGAACGACTATGGCAATAGGCAATTTTGCTGTATATGGCAGCAGAACAATTTAAATATAAAAAGTTGGCACAATTGTTACAATATAGCTGATAAGCTGACAAAAAAAATTAATATTTCTGGTCACCTGAAGAAGAAACTGTTTTGAAGTTGCAAGAAAATCCGCAACAGTAACAACTTTGCTGAGATAATTGTTAGCCGTTGCCATACTGTGGTCATGCGACCAACTCTCAAGCAGTTCCAGATTCTTCCTTATCTTTACTCCCTCTTCCCAGTTATAAAATGGTCTTGATGACTCTAAATATAAAATATTACATATGATGATACATGTAAAGGCAGTCATACTACACCAAGATTGCATGTGATGATAAGGGTAAAGGCAGTAAGTACTGCACTAAGATTACATATGATGATAGTGACATATTTTACCTTATTTGGCAATGTGACAGCTAGCAGAATAAAATAAATATTTAGTCACCTGACATATAACTACCCGGCATAGAAGTTTGAAAAATACTTGCACTCAGTTACAGCAGCGATGACATAAGCTGAGGTACTTCTGACCAATGATATACAGCCCAAATTGGGGCTGTATATCATTGTTCTGACAGTCCTTGTGGCCGCTAGATATTAGCTTTATAGGCATGTAGCCAGATTTTTTATCATTTTGTCAACGTACTACAGTAAACTTGTAAAAAAATTGACTCTAAAAAACAGTCTTACCTAACATTTTTATGCATGCAAATGTCACAAAAAATAAACCAATATAGTTGCTCACTCTTTAAAATTGCATATACAAAACAACATTGTTTATAATCTACCAAAAATATCTAAGAGGCACATCAGATTGTTTTCAGATAATGTTGATATTCATTTCAACCAACTTATTTGTTCTTGATTATCTTATCGATCTTTAACAAAGTTCTTATATTACTTGTTAAACTGGCAACTTACTAAATATAATGAGACTTATTTTTACTTCGTTTGTATGCTTTAAACAATTAAAGCCAGTGTTAAAAATGATGAGTAAAACACTCAAGAAAGCTGATTGAACAATAATAGACTGGATACAGTAATTGAAAATATTCTTTGCAAATTTGCTAAAAGAGTTTGAGCTAATTTAATTTTTTTCCTGTCGAATAAACTGCTTGTTTTTTTTACTGGACTTTTTGCAAGAAGAGTTTTTATTAAAGCTCTCTTATGCTAAACCAACTATTGCAGCTCACAATCATTACCTTATTCGTTAACTTAATCGTTACTATTCTTACCTTGTTCAAGCATCTTGTTGCAAAGAGATGTGGCGATAAAAAAATACAAATAGGAAAAAAGTTGCTCTGTTATCAACTTGTTCAGCATTGTCTGGTCACAGATGTCAAGTATCACTGACATCGCATGCAGAGTATCATTCATTCTAGGCTCGTCATTGGACAACCGACTGAATGGGTTGTCTGTTAGAATGAGATCCAAGGCAGGATAAAGGACCTAGATGGATAACAAGCTGTACTGTCAGTCACTGTATGATAATCTATGTTGGTCTTGCGACTGCTAAGTTGATGGTAAATAAATGTTTCTAATGATCTTAAAGAATCAAAGCTTGCCATAAACTAATAGTTAGTTTTATTTAGAACCATGCAAATAGACATGACCTAATTTCTATTCTACAATTTTGATTAGTTTGGTATAGGAGTTGCTTGACCTTGTCTGATAGAATGCAAAGTTGTGTGCGCATACATAGGGCGCTCATTCAAAGACCATTCTACTAGTATGAGTGAAGATCGAGAAGCGGAGGGGATTATACGTTGATATGGTATGTATTTGATGACACTAACTATGATGGCATAGAGATAATGGCTAGATCAGCAGTCAGTAAATATATAATGCGCTTATTTGCTGCTTGTCTAGCAGCTCTGAGAATATTTGCCTGAAAGCCAACTGGAAGAGCACACGAGCAGTGCATTAATAGCATTTTAATCACGATTCATACACTAAACTTACATGCACAATTACACTGCGGCAAGTCTATAATTGTTGTTTTAATCTGTGTTCTAATGTGTTAAACATATACTGTTTCTTATGCCTGATTCAGACCAATGTCATGGGAGGTCTGTGTCCTGCTATGCAAGCTTATGCAGGTGTGTGATTGATGTTAACCGTGATAGCTATCCTAAATACGATAGCGATATACTAAATCCTGTGTGTATGGTTATTAGTAGTACTGTATGGTTACTAGTAGTATTGTATGGTTATTAGTAGTACTGTATGGTTATTAGTAGTACTGTATGGTTATTAATAGTACTGTATGGTTATTAGTAGTACTGTATGGTTATTAATAGTACTGCATGGTTATTAGTAGTACTGTATGGTTATTAGTAGTACTGTATGGTTATTAGTAGTACTGTATGTTTATTAGTAGTACTGTATGTTTATTAGTAGTACTGTATGGTTATTAGTAGTACTGTATGGTTATTAATAGTACTGTATGGTTATTAATAGTACTGTATGGTTATTAGTAGTACTGTATGGCTATTTATTTTTTGCTAGCCCTCCACAAGATGTATGGGCAAGCCACGTGCTGTAATTCTATAACCATCCCTTGAAAGTTAATTCAGTACATATAAATACAGCGCAGATTGTTTTTAAATCTACCGCAATCGTCCATTGTCACCATATCAAATAGACATAGAGTGTATAAGAATGGCGACCAACAGAAGCGCTTTTGTCTCGTGGTCACACATTGGCTAATCGCTGGCATTGACATCGTAATCTATAAATCTGGGTTTCGCTGAAAAGATTATCGTTTTATGTCAGCTTGAAATTTTCATTGCAAGTGTTTATGTCTTCAAAACTGGTTTTGGTTCTAAAACCAAAATATCGAAAACAAACACAAATATATATATATATATATATATATACTAGGTGAATGCCCGGCGTTGCCCGGGTAATAAAAAGTCTTTGCACAAAAAAATTATTTGTATTTAACATATAACAACATTTACAATTCTAACTTTCAAACTTCAAATCATGAAAAAAGTGTTTGTGCAGTTCAAATAGATTGAGAAAAAAAAATAAAACAACTGTAGTAAAGGTGTTTAAATGTAAATGTGAAATAATTAGCAAGTAATGGCAAAATAAAGTTTGTTTTTCTATGATTTCATTAAAAAATTATTCGGAGTACAATTATATGATTTTAATTTGTTTCAGTGCTGTAGCAAAAATATCATATAGAATATGACAATATCATACATAGAAACCCATAGTAATTAGCTAATGCAAAAACCACCCGGTAAAATCATCAAATTTTTATATACATACTGTACATAAGAGAACAATATGTTAGCCTTAGTAGCTATATTTACCTACAGTAACCTTAGTAACTATATTTACCTACAGTAACTTTAGTAACTATATTTACCTACAGTGACTTTAGTAACTATATTTACCTACAGTGACTTTAGTAACTATATTTACCTACAGTGACTTTAGTAACTATAGTTACCTACAGTGACTTTAGTAACTATATTTACCTACAGTGACTTTAGTAACTATATTTACCTACAGTGACTTTAGTAACTATATTTACCTACAGTGACTTTAGTGTATTTAGTGGTTAGGATCTGGAAAAAAAATACAACATTACAATGTCCTACATGCAGTACATACCATGGGGAGTACTTTACCTTTGAAACAGATGTATAACATAAATGTTGAATTTGGCTTAAATAAGTTTAGCCTTTTAAACACATACTTTAAGCTACGTTTTAGTATGTATTTTATCAAATTAAACTTCAACTTTGTTATAGGCTAAAATTTTATCACTTATCTGTTTTCAAATTCGTTTTTATTATAACTTTTAACGAATAACGCTGAACTAAGATAGTGATCAACGTATCTCTCTTTTAGGCATTGTGGGAGGGATGTCGGTGAATAGCATATCAACATTTTTGTTATTTCGTCGTAATCAGTACAACAGCTGCCAAATTTTAATTTTTTGAGAACTTATTGCTGATATCGTATGGCATAAAACAGTCGAAAAATAATTTGTCCACCAATAGGGAAGGCAAATAAACATCGTGTTCCATTTGGCAAAACAAACAAAATTCTTATAGCAGGTCATCGTGATCTAAGGGCGCACTGTATTAATTAATAATTGAGCGTATACAGTATATGGTTAGAGTAATGGATAAGCCTTTCTTACCGTTCTACCGTAGACTATATATATATGTATACTGTACATATGCTAGACTATATATATGTATACTGTACATATGCTAGACTATATATATGTATACTGTACATATGCTAGACTATATTGGAAAACAAAATATCATGAATTTAGTGGTATGAATAGATAGGCCCACAATTTTAAAATGCTGTCAAATAACCCTTAAACTTTTATTAAAAAAATGCACATTACGAGCAGTAATACTTCACTCTTATTGGTTCGCAAGCTTCTATACTTCATCACCGTTGGTTGGAAGGCACTCGTAATGCAACACCAATGGTGGTTGGAAAGTACTAATATTATATGTTTGTATTCTTATTGGCTGACAATCGCCCCTACTTCATCCCCATTGGTTAAAAAACACCTATACTTCACCGCCATTGGTCAAAAAGCACCCATACTTCGCCACAATTGGTTGGAAAGGACTCATACTTAACAACAATTGGTTGGAAAGCACTCATACCTCACCACCATTGGCTAGAGGCACTTATACTCACCACTTAGCCTACTATAAACTGCCTAATGCTGAGTTCTATTCACTGCATTAAATTCACTCGGGTAAACACGTTAATTTCATTCCAATTTATGTTGTTGTTTTTTCAAAAGATTTAGTTAGAAAAAGATCTCTCTCCAAGTCACTGGACATAAATTTGTTTCTGTTGTATGCCAGTATTAAGTCAGTGCACTACTACTACTACTGCTGCTTCAACTACCAACCAAAAACTCTCATCATGAAATATAGTTGAATAGAGATAGATAATGAAATACGCCGTGTCACGATTGGCCGTGCCAAGATTAAGGGATTGTTAGAATCTGGTTGGTGAACAGTTATGTCGCTAGTTACCAAAGCTTTTCTTGCTTGAGGCGAAGTGGGAAAGACTGCATCAATATTTTGGCTCCTGTATTCTATGTAAAGCAGACCTTTATATTGCCTATGCAATTCCTCAAGCGTGAACTGCATCACCGTGACAACCATAACAATTGGAGCTCCTTTAGGCAGTCGACTGGAAAGGACTTCCCATGATAGTCCCTTGTGACTCATTAATGACTCACGCCAATGCTTGTATGATTAGCAATGTGAATGAATCTCTTACCGCTATAGCTAAATTGGTATGTAGCTTCTAACCTTGGTAAGATGGTAGACTGCTTTTTGAAAAGCAAATACAATAGCGTCTGATAGCTGGTTCATTACATCATCCAAGAAATGTAAACTTTCAACTCTGGCAGCGTAACTATCTTGGTTCATGGAAAGAAAACCTCGGAGTTCTATACAGTTGGCCATCCAAAAGGAAATAGAACGCAGCTGGTCCTTCATATGTTCCAAGCTAAAGCAACAGAGATGAAATAGAAATACTGACAAAACACAGCTGCTTTGTAGATAGCTGACTCCCAGTGGATAGCTAACTCCCAGTGGATAGCTAACTCCCAGTGGATAGCTGACTCCCAGTGGATAGCTAACTCCCAGTGGATAGCTGACTCCCAGTGGATAGCTAACTCCCAGTGGATAGCTGACTCCCAGTGGATAGCTAACTCCCAGTGGATAGCTAACTCCCAGTGGATAGCTGACTCCCAGTGGATAGCTAACACCCAGTGTTCATACTTTGTTGACTATTTTAAAGAACCAGATCTGTGAAGTTTGTTATTTTAAGTGCTGGAATACGAGTTGCTGGACAGGTTTGCCCGCCGTATGTTTTCAAAAATTAAGGCTTTCATGGGTGATCAGAATAATACTGTTAAGAGAACAACTTTCATGGCAGCTTACATGGAAAAAGAAAAACATCAAAAACAAGGCATGTTTTAAAGGTTCTTTTGAAAAGTTGGTTTTACTTCAGAAACTCAACTCTCAGAATAAAAAAAATGTTAGACTTTCACCAGAATCAAATAGAAGTGCATCGTCAATACATGATATATCAATCTTCTTTTACTTGTTCAATTTAATCCTGTTTTATTCACTTTGCCTCATTGTGATTATTAGACATCTTTAATTCATTGCATTCTATTAGTCACATTATATATTAAAAATAGGACAATAATATGCATTGTTTGTTCTTATATAACAAAATATTCTAATCCTGATTCCAGAGCCAGTGTAATTCACACCATTTTCTAGATATTTATGCGCAAATATAATGTACGTATTAAAAAATTAATAAGATTTTCAACCATCTATATATAAGCATTAATGAGTGGTTAGGTTAATGAAAGTAGCTAATTCAGCCTTTTTACCTTTCCATCTCTTGGGTCTGACCATCCAAAGACTTGGTTACATGCTGTAAAAATAAATTACATAATGCAGTGTATTGTCACCCGATACTATTAATGCATGAGTGTATCCGAATGGTACCATGTTATAACTCCGCCCATCAGGCCTTAAACATGGCTAGGCTTACGATATATCGGATGGACAGAAAGACAGACAAACACTTGTACAGCCTTCAGAAGTTTTTTGACAAATTGATAAGTATATTTCGAGGTATATACTCCACACATTGTTTAAAACTGCAATGGCCGCACTTGATTTCTGTATCTTCCATAGTTTCAGTAGCTTATTGCATCTGTAAACAGCAACTACCGGCTCTTCAATCCATAATAGTAAAAAGTTGCTAAATCGACAGACTTGTTAAAAACATTGATAAGAAGTTGGTTGAAGTTGTTAGTGTCATCTCCTCTAAGTAAAGCTGCCAAAGCTGCCATCAAACTAATGTATCTGAGCAATCTGCTCCCTAAACACCGAGTCATTCACCGGGCAACCTCACAGGCTTTTTAGAATGACTCCAATGACTATCTTGGTGTTTACTGAGCATTCCCTTGAAAGCATATAAATACTACATAGAAGATCTACATTGTATCAACAAGCTGTAAGCAAACATACACAAACTTACGAGAATAGTGCCTTGGATTTCCAAACATAACTTAGTGAGAAGCTGTGACAAGTCCTGCTGCTTCATTGTCTGCCTGCTGTGCTCTAAGGCTAGTACGAGGAGATAGGCTGGGGTAAGCATATAGCAATCATCTACTGGACTACAAGTCGTGAATATGTTGGTGAGCAGTTGTTCCTGTTTATCAGGTGAGAAGCTGATAGAATGGGCGGTTTTAGTGACACTGCGCCATTCTCGGTCTTCTGCGTGGAGTAAAGGTTTAGCTTCCATACTGGAAGTCATTTCATCTCTAGAGAGAGTCGTAGCGTCTTGATTCTTTTGGCTACTAGTTGGGTCTTTAAATATAAATATATAATGTTGTCCTAGGGTAACAATATCTCCAACTTCAATGTTAGTTTTTTTGGTGATTTCACCGTCATTGACCCTAACTTGAGCGCCTGGAAATGGAGCCAAGCTGATACACTTATATTGTGTTTCATTCTCGTTGTCATAGACTTTACAGACCCAACAGTGCTGACCTAAAATGTCTGGTGCAAACAGCCGCATGCTGCATTTATCTTCATCCTCCGAACTGCCAATGATGGAGGTTGTGTTGTTTATGAGGTGAAGGACAGAGTCGTGCTGAGCATCATATGATTGGATTGTGAGGAGATAAGGACAATCTGTTGGAAATTTGAGTGCTTGGCTGTTATAGTCAGTGAGATTGCTAACATTGCTCAGGGACTCCGAAGTATGTCTGGTGAAAGCCCTCATTTCGTATGACAAGTTGTCCTCAGGGTTGGAAGCACTCTGGGAAGCGATGTCGGTATCCTTTGCCCCACTTTTAATTTCGAAGCGTCTCGATAAGCCTTCTGATGGTTTCATCATCGAGATAAGCAGCAGAGGCTTCTCGCTGTCATTCATTTCTCGCGTGTAGTCTGTCAGCCAGATTCCTTCAACTTCTCGACCAATCACATCGCACAAGCTGTAGTCATCAACTCGTGCTAACGAAACTGAGCATTCTTCTAGCACATCAGCTATGACATCTCTAACTGTCATTGAACCATCGATAGGCACAGCAATCTCGCTAAGACCTAAATTCGCTCCATCGCTATGAATGGTGATAAACTCTTCTGTATCATCGATGGCCAACATATTGGAAGCCGAGCTACTCATTCCTTCGTTTTTCTTTTTCTTCAATGTTCTACCGACTTGGGCTAAGTTTTCTAACGACCTTGCATTTGCTGCGGAGCTGTTAGCCAGACTACTCATGTTTACAGTAGCAGTTTTTCTCAGAGAGCTATTGGACTGTTTGCTAGAGCCAATGCTAGTAGTGTCACCAGATTTTTGACGACCATGTTTAGCTGGTTTGGGTCCCACTGGCTCTGAGATTTTTATGTTACCGTCTCGGTGTGATTGTGAAAGCATCAACTGGAAAATAATGAGGGTATGCCAGATCAGCTGTAGAAAATAATGAGATGAATCATTGGTTGTTACAGAATATGAACAGTACTGATGGACTCAGAACGAGAGAGATGGTTGAGGTCAAGAATGGTGACAGTTGAGCAACCTTAAAGTTTATCTTCTAACCAAATAGACAGAAAATTTTATGGAAAAAGATGAAGTTTCCCTCATTCCTGAGTGTGTCTATGGTTGTATTTTTAAGCGTGATGAAATGCAGGAAGCCTGCATTTTAAATCGCTTTACTGACAAATAATATAGTATTATATGTAAAAAGGCAGCTGCAGCCTTGTCAATGCATGCATTTATTACAACACAGGAACTTATTATAAAAATTTTAATGATGGACGATGAAAGGTTGTTAATCCAACTGGATTCCATATTCAATAGTTAGCCATTTGTAGAACAGCAAAGATAGGCCAATCTAATGCTAGACGATGCAGTACTTTTGCTCACCGTCCACAGAAGAACAAACAAAGAACGCTTTTTCATCACACCAACCTTTGGCTCCTAACTACTATATACAACGGCAGTTGAAAAGCTAGATATGCTGAACAGTAAAACCAATGTCTGCCATCAAATGACCTGTAAAACGCTGCCTGCAAGAGTTGTATACTGGCCACAGAAATGCATTTGAAATGATCAGTTATTATTTTCTGCAAGAGTAAAGAGCTTTTTCTTCGCCTGCAGTGTTTTTTTTCTAAATTGTCAAATGGAAATGATAGACTTTTGTCTGGTAGCTTTACGAATAGGATGCAAGCAATGCAAAGTACATAGAACAAACATAACAAAATTTTATTCTGAAAGGCTGTCTAAAAAGCAATTTGTTCAAACTCTGAAATTACTTTTTCATTACAAATAATTGAAACAATTTTGATATAAAAAGAGGGCAGGTGATCTATACGCAGGTATGTGATCTATAAGAGAGCAGGTGATTTATAAGAGGGCAGGTGATCTATAAGAAGGCAGGTGATTTATAAGAAGGCATGTGATCTATAAGAGGGCAGGTGATCTATAAGAGGGCAGGTGATTTATAAGAAGGCAGGTAATCTATACGAGGGCAGGTGATCTATACGAGGACAAGTGGTTTATGAGAAGGCAGGTGATCTACACGAGGGCAGGTGATATATAAAGAAGGCAGGTGATATATAAAGAAGGTAGGTGATATATAAAGAAGGCAGTTGATCTACACGCGGGCAGGTGGTTTATATGAAGGCAGGTGATCTACACGCGAGCAGGTGGGTTATAAGAAGGCAGGTGATCTACACGCGGGCAGGTGGTTTATAAGAAGACAGGTGATCTACATGCGGGCAGGTGGTTTATAAGAAAGCAGGTGATCTACATGTATATGAAGTATACTGAGTTTTTAACATCTTACTCTATCCAAAAAAAGGCTAGATTTGTTTTCTAAGATTGTTGGATAAAATAAAGAAGTACAATTATAGCCTCATGTGTTTTTGTTACTAATAACCAATAAAAATAAAACAGTACACTAATACACGCCGCAAAACACAAAATAGGGTCAGTAGTTCTTAAACCAGAACGTACATGTCTGCATGCAAAGGCTGAATATAAAAGATAAAGAAAGACAGACAGAGAGTTTTGGTTGGCAATCTAACCTCATTGTCATCCTCACTTTATCCTCACTTTATCCTCACAAATGGTCAAGTTTCAAATTTTTGTTTGGCATGCGAAAAAGACGGCCTTAAACATTTGGTTTAAACTCCAATTCATTCAAGACCTAAGAAATTTCTAAACCAAGTTTGAATTTTACATTGCAGTGCACCAACAATGCACTTACAGTACACTTACAATGCACTTACAATACACTTACAATACACTTACAATGCACTTACAGTATGCTTACAACATCCTTACAATATGCTTACAATACGCAGCAATAGTCACGCTCAAACATACCAGTTCCTCAATAGAGTCACCGGGTCATTAGGTCATTCATACAAGTTCTTTGTTTATATTGATGATTTGATACAAAAATATGATCTTGCAAAGGATGTTTACTCTCACAGTAACCTTTTGGCAATCTCTGAGAGAGTTCAATTAAAATGTCAACAACCTGAAAGGTTTATTGATAGCACCGTTTTTTATTGCATTAATAGTAGCAAATAACATGACAAATTAATAGTAGCAAATAACATGACAAATTGATAGTAACAAATAACATGACAAATTAATAGTAGCAAATAACATGAGAAATTAATAGTAGCAAATAACATGAGAAATTAATAGTAGCAAATAACATGACAAATTGCTAGTAGTAAATAACATGACAAATTAATAGTAGCAAATAACATGACAAATTAATAGTAGCAAATAACATGACAAATTAATAGTAGCAAATAACATGACAAATTAATAGTAGCAAATAACATGAGAAATTAATAGTAGAAAATAACATGACAAATTAATAGTAGCAAATAACATGAGAAATTAATAGTAGCAAATAACATGACAAATTAATAGTAGCAAATAACATGACAAATTAATAGTAGCAAATAACATGACAAGTTGAAATTTTAATAAGTTTTTTGTGTAATCTCAACCCAATACTAGGCTTCATCAACATTTTCGAGTTGTGAAATTGGACAGAAAGATTCCTGGTCTTTGCAAAATATGTATGTATACTGTATATGTATAGATGTATGTATACTGTATAGATGTATGTATACTGTATATGTATAGATGTATGTGTGTATACTGTGTATGTATAGATGTATGTATTACTGCGGCATTTAACAGAAGCGCTTTTGTCTTGTGTTCACGCATTGTCTAATCATCACAAATGACATCCTATATTATATGTCTGTATATTATATGTCTGTATATTATATGTCTGTATATTATATGTCTGTATATTATATGTCTGTATATTATATGTCTGTATATTATATGTATGTATATTATATGTCTGTATATTATATGTCTGTATATTATATGTCTGTATATTATATGTCTGCATATTATATGTATGTGTATTATATGTCTGTATATTATATGTCTGTATATTATATGTCTGTATATTATATGTATGTTTATTATATGTCTGTATATTATATGTATGTGTATTATATGTCTGTATATTATATGTCTGTATATTATATGTATGTGTATTATATGTCTGTATATTATATGTCTGTATATTATATGTCTGCATATTATATGTCTGTATATTATATGTCTGTATATTATATGTGTGTATATTATATGTATGTATATTATATGTATGTTTGCCAAAAATATGGCTGCCTTATTTCACAGCTTAGAGCTTAAATCGCTATTGTTTTTGTCTCCACAAGCGGTTTGTCCTTTAAACAAAGTATCAGGATCATACTGCTGTAAAGTAATGTGATTTTAACATGCTGCCAGTTAACCTTTAAACACTGGGCTGATAGGGCTTGAAATGTTTGTGAATCCCTATTTAAGTTCCTTTCGGCTGTTTAAAGGCAAATTGACTATATATTGACTCACAATATTCCATTGTTATAGAAGTAGCACTGTATCCTTACTGATAGCAGTAGCATCATGTCACCACTGATAGCAGTAGCGCTATGTCACCACTGATAGCAGTAGCACTATGTCACCACTGATAGCAGTAGCACTATGTCACCACTGATAACAGTAGCACAATACCACCACTGATAGCAATAGCGCTATGTCACCACTGATAGCAGTAGCACTATGTCACCACTGATAGCAGTAGCACCATGTCACCACTGATAGCAGTAGCACCATGCCACCACTGATAGCAGTAGTATCATGTCACCACTGATAGCAGTAGCATCATTTCACCGCTCATAGCAGTAGCGCTATGTCACCTCTGATAGCAGTAGCGCTATGTCACCACTGATAGCAGTAGCGCTATGTCACCACTGTTAATAGTAGCACTGTATCGCCAATGGTAGCACTAGCGCTATGTCACCATTGATAGCAATAGCGCTAGGTCACCACTGATAGCAGTAGCGCTATGTCACCACTGATAGCAGTAGCGCAATGTCACCACTGATAGCAGTAGCATCATGGCACCACTGTTATAGGTAGCACTGTATCGCCAATGGTAGCACTAGCGCTATGTTCCCCTGTAGTAATAATCTCATAGAATAAAAACTGGTTCACTCTATATTGCCGTATGTCAGTGTGGATGTTCAGCAAACTATCAGGAAAGTTTGACAGTTGCAATCTTTGCTGACGTATCCGCGTTGCCTCGACAATGCTATCGCCGAGGGAAAAACTCCGACATCCAGCGATATAGTGTGAACCAACCTTCGTCGTACAAGCGCAGAGGTTCTGGCTAATGAATATGAGCTAATGACAAATGCAATCATCGATGAATACTCAGGAGCAGTGGAACAAATAGTATCAGTCATCACTGGAATTGGAACTATGTACACATCCCTATTCACAGGAGATCATTCCCAATGCAACAGATATGGACATTTAACTTTACCAGTTCAGTTGGCAGTAGGCAGAGTATGCAAGATCGTTACTATCACAAAACTATGCAAAGTTTGTTCACAAGCCCTTCGCACTCGCCTTTCAGAGTGTGACACGTTCATGTATCTTAAAGAATTAACAGCGCAGTAACAGCTAAAAAATTAGTAAAAAAGATTTGCAAGGAGTCCTTTTGCAGCCTTAATACAAATGTAGAAATATTTGAGCCAGGAGTGTTTTCACAGACTTGGGGATGGCTTGATCATACGATCTAACAACTCTAAAAACATTGTTAATAATCCAAGTCTCTCCCCTCATAAATACTTTGTGTTTGAACAAGTGCTTTACTCTCTTGTTGCTACGTCACTCTAACCTTTCAGCTACGATGTTATCGGATTATCGGCTTTTACAGCTTTAGAAAACATCGTTTTGTCAAATCTGGCAGTAAATAAATGACAGAAAAATATAACTTATTTTGAAAATATCTAGCATATTTACAAAAACTAAGAAGATATGATTAGGTAAGTGAAATAGCAACAAATCAGTCTCTTTTAAAAGTGTATTTAACCATTTGGAAAAGATTGCAAAGATCTCTTCAATAGATAGGTGCTGTTCATTTCTGATAAACATCTAAGAGGCAATAATGATTTATTATAAATTATATATAAACTTTTTAAATGCAACTAAAAAATGATTGCAGCCTTGATAATAATAGCGTCCTAATAGGGTAGATATGAGGTTTTTTGACCACATGCTGCTATATCATATACGGAACATATAAGTAACGTATTCTTGTCAGAAACCTAACCTGTACCCTGAAAAATGTCTCATGTGTTCCATAGTTGCATACATATACAGTGGCGTGAAAAATAAACAGCCCCCCAAAAGAATATCTCCTTTGTTGACGTTGCAGCACTCAATATGTTTAATCCCTCTTCTAAGTATTGTTCTTGAGCTGTTCCCATACAAATTATACAGCAAAAGAAAGCTTAAAAGGAGTAGACTTTGATGAAACTAATTATAGTTTTAAACAGCAATATTGAGTCACTGTTATAGCAATTCAAACTTAACAATTATTTCTGATTTCTTGCAAGAAACTTAATCTGTACGAGGAAAAAAGAAAAAAGCAACTACTCACATTGTCCTTTGATCTCGCCTTTTGAAGTTTCTTTTTCATCGCTGCGAAGAAATTGTTGGATTGCTGTATCTTACTCTTGACATGAGAAGGAGGCGGTTCCGGGGCTTCAACACCTTGCTGATAGACCCTCAAGACAAACTGGAGGTGGTCACTACACGTGAGGGCAAGAATCAGAGGGCAGTCTTCATCTCGCACGGAACATTCTCCTGTAATATGTACTTTTAATTTCTTTCTAGTTATTTCATATAAGCTCAAGCAAGTATATGAAATAACTGTTTTGTCAAGTAATGGTATCTGTCTGTAAAATTCTGTTTGTAATAACAGAAATATTGTGAATTTTGTGGCATGACACACAAAAGTTTCAACAAAAAATCACTTCAATCATAGGCGTTTCAAAAAAAGACTAACCATTGTTTATGATTAATTGAAACAGCAATCGCTAGGTTTTCGAGACTGTTCTGCTTGATTACTGTAACGCAACAATTGTCTGGAAATTAGACACAATCAATCTGAACTTCAACTGATTGTTTAGTATGTTTCTATTAGCAAAACGATGTTCCGAATAATCAAATGATAGTCTTTATTATGTGATTATATGCTAACTGCATATGTACACAGAGCTAAATAGTTACACTCTTATATTCCTGTAGAGAATGCCAATCAGAAATTCATACTGAATATATTCATCAGCTTCTTGGCAATTATAGTCAAGCCATTTATAAATATTGTCCTTTCAAAATGAAACTTATTAAAAATTTAAATCAACTTTTCCTCCACCTCTAATAATAATGCTGATGCAGACGTTGACGACAATGACGATGATGACAACGGTGGTAGATAATGTCGTGAATAATGATGCAGATGTGTAACTTATTGCCGAATATTTGCATTGCAATTATTATTCATCAAAACCAGTTTTAGAGGAAATACAAGTGCAAGGATGCTGGGACTGAAATATTACATTGTTTTGTGCAAGTAAAGTATGTGTATATATGTATTTGTGTATATATATATATGTATACCAGCTGAATGCCCGGCATTGCCCGAGTAATAAAATTCTTTGCATAAAAATTTATTTGTATTTAACATATAACAACAGTTACCATTCTAACTTTCAAACTACATATCATGAGAAAAGTGTGTTGTGCAGTTTAAATGAACTAAAAGAAAAAATAAAACAACTGAAAAGGTTTTCAAACTTTGTCAAACAACTGTAACTTTTAAACTTAATATCATGACAAAATGTTTTGTGCAGGTTAAATGAGAAAAAAACGAAATAAAACAACCATAAACGTGTTAAAATGTAAATGTGAAATAATTAGCAAGTAATAGCTATATGAGAAAAGAGTGGGATGCGTATTTTCTCTCACATAGAGATATATATCGCCCAATGAATCCATCAATCTCCTGTAGCTCAATGGTTTAGCATATTGTCTAGGGGGTGGGAGGTTTCGAGATCAAATCTTCCGCGATATGGATTCCTCGATCCAAAATTTTAATAGTTATAGCTGGACAGTCTGACACACGCAGACACGCAGACACGCAGACACGCAGACACGCAGACACGCAAACACGCAGACACGCAGACACGCAGACACGCAGACACGCAGACACGCAGACACGCAGACACGCAGACACGCAGACACGCAGACACGCAGACACGCAGACACGCAGACACGCAGACACGCAGACACGCAGACACGCAGACACGCAGACACGCAGACACGCAGACACGCAGACACGCAGACACGCAGACACGCAGACACGCAGACACGCAGACACGCAGACACGCAGACACGCAGATACACACTGCCTAATGCTGTTGCTGCTGGAGACCGAAGGAATCAATGGAACTTTTATCAATCATTCTCCTCCTAAGGTGGAGGAAATTGTGTCCATTGGAAAGGCTATGAGGTTGGACATCAATGCCACGGATGTCGCTAAGTTGCTTGAGGAACATCAAGAGGAGTTGATCACGGAAAAACTTCAAGAGTTGCTCACAATGCAGCAAATGGTCAAAAAATGGGGAACTCGATGAAGAGGAAAGGATGCAGTTATGATCACCTTACCTTCAGCGATACTTAAAGAAATGCTACGAAAGTTTGATGTGTCAGATCTTGTAGTAAAATACTGTCTTAAAAAACTTTACTCGATGCGTGCCATCGATAATTTTGAAGACAGCTGCATAGTGCATTTTAGAAAAGTTAGAAAGTCATTAAAAACTTTTTTGCTTTTTTTCTATAGATAGAATGGGTCAAAGGGGTGAGTTTGGAAAGTATATATATATATATTTCTCAAAGTATGTCGGGTATATGTCGGTTTTCTGGCTATAGATCTTAAAATCTTGAAACAAATATTCCGTACCGAAGAGGATTTGATCCCGGACCAAGCCGTTCACAAGTCTAAACTTTACACCTAGACCACTGGACTATGGAAGTCAAATTGCTAGCCTGCCAATATAAGGCATTATAAAACAGCAATACCTAACTGCTTTACGTATGACGTGGGACATGGCATGACGTCACGAGAAGCTGTTCGCTCACATTATTAAACTGCCTAATAGCAAAACTCTCCTCCATACTTCTCATTGTTTATAAGACAAAAAACTTTTCTCATGATATGTAGTTTGAAAGTTAGAATGGCAAATGTTGTAATATGTTAAATACGAATCAATTTTTTGTTCAAATACTCTTCTATTACACGGGCAACGCCAGGTGGCACAGCTAGTATATACAGTCAAACATGGATAACTCGAACTTCACGGGACCGAGCAAAAGTGTTCGAATTATCAGAGCGTTCAAGTTATCAGAGCACTGTCACAAGTCCATGTATTTACTTATTTATTAGTAAATACATGTACATATACATGTATCTACTATAACTATACAAACTATAATATAAATCAAAAGCACAAATGGCTTGTTGCAAATTAAATGCTTTTAATGTAAAGTTTAAAACATTTTTATCAAAAAGTATAGAGATTTTTTTATCACTTGATATTGGTTTGTTGTTTGAGGTGATGTTATTGCCAGGACGTTTTTTAGATTGACATTGGCAAAACTTGATCGTTGTTGAAATGCTCAAAAGAAAAGACATTTTTTTCTTTTGGGGATTTTACTCACGATCAATTTTGCCGTTTTTTCTTGAAGTTTATGCAAAGATTACCTTACTTTACCTGGGATTCGTTAAGAGCAACACTCCGAGGCAGTTCAATTAGAAGTTTTACGAGGTTTTACGGTACATTCTATATCACTCACGCTTTTTTAATAGATACTTATTGAATGTACACACGTATTCTGTGTTTAGGTCAAACGATGAATAGTTTTTTGTAGCTCAGACAACGTATTACAACAATTTTTAAGACGTTTTAAACATTCAACATTCCGACGTTGATTCAACACGGAATCAACGTCGGAAAACTATTCATCACGGACTAGCCGGGTCACGCACTCAAGGATTTTCGCCACGCACATACAAAACAAAAACAATATGCGATTTTTGTTTTGTATGTGCGTGGCGAAAATCCTTACGCACGTGACCCGGCTAGCCCGTGCTATTCATCGTATAGCAGTATAAATCAAATTTCACCAAACCTTTAAAAAAGTCGTTGACAAAAATATTTTGCCGGTGGTGGTAATAACGACGCTTATGAATTACGAAAATATGAGGTTTACCTCTATGGCTTTGAATAAAGTGATTTTCTAAAGCCATAACAACCGTTTCGGTAGCCGTTGGGCAATAAAACAGTTCGAATTAACAGTGTTGAGTTCGAGTTATCTATAGCAATTTATCATTACGTGGGAACGGACCAAAGAAACCGTTCGAATTAACCATGTGTTCGAGCTATCCGTGGACGAGTTATCCATGTTTGACTGTATATATATACATGTATATATATATATATATATATATATACTGGACAGATAGCGCAGTTGGTAAGGTATCGGGACAGTGATCATTAGGTCCTAGGTTCAAACCCCAACAACTGCACCCTTCTGGTGGTCCTTAGACAAGACCCTTGCTTGTATAATGTCTACAACCTCTATGATGAGTGCAATAACCAAAGCCATGCCGGCTCGGACGTCGCCCGGTCAAACAAGGTCTGCGCTGCCTGTAGCTGAACCAGGACAAGGCAGTGAAAAATGGGCTACTGGTTCAAAACAGATGAAATGGACTCGGACTGATAACACGGAGCTCATGCAGTGCTACTTTATGAGTGAACCTCAAAAGTGGGGCTATATGGGAAGGATGCGTCAACTGTGGATAAACATGCGCCCTGAATTGCCACTAACCGCTAAGCAACTTGTAGCCCAGAGAAGTAACATAATCAAGCGGCACCTCATATCAGAACTTGAGGTAGATGAAATTAGGGAACAGTTCACCCAAGTAACATATCAACGTGTGTGCCTGAGTATATCAACCCAGGTGTGCATATCAACACACACCGTCTCACATACACGATCTTGTGTTGACTCACAAGTTGAAGAAGACATGTACTTTGACCTTGACCCAAGGGTGAAGGAGCTTGTGGAAAATATCATCAACAAGATGCCAGCTGCTAATGATTATGGAAGCAGGGTACCACTACGGAGAGTTAGCAAGACCATACCCAAGAAGCTGTTAGAAGACATTAACTTGGCACTGGAGTCGATCTCAACTAAATCGATTAGTGAGACTAATGCCTTAATCTACAGTACGGCAACCATCGTCTTGGAGGAGATGGGTATTAAGCCACATTCAACAAGGCTTCATTCCATCTTGGCAGCTGAGGCTACAAAATAAGATCAAGAACTTGCGCAAAAAATTTAGTAGGCTCAGTGAAAGATCTAACCACAGTTTGGAGCGTCCAAAAATAGAAGCTCTAGAATCTGCCAAACAGCAGCTAGTAGCACTCTCGGTACGACTGAAGCGGTACAACAAAGAGCGGGATAACAAGAGAATGAACAAACTGTTCATCAATAATCCATCTAAAGTGTATTCTCAGTTCAAAGGTGAACTGCAGAGGCCAATGTCAGATCTTCCCCGATCCAGCACCTCGAAGTTCTGGAAGGACATCTGGGAGAAAGAGACTACTCATAACACCACTGCAAATTGGCTGAAGAGGCTGAAAGAGAGCCACCAACACACTGTGGCTCAGCAAAGACTCACCATTAGCGAAGTGGACATAAAGTGCAGAGTGCAGCGTATGAAGAACTGGGCAGCACGTGGCCATGACATGATTCAAGCCTTCTGGTTGAAGAAATTGACATCACTTCACACTAGAATGGCTAAGCAGATGGAATGCCTAATAGAAGAAGGCGACCATCCGGAAAGGCTGACCAAAGGACGAACTGTACTTCTGATTAAAGATCCAAAGCAGGGGCCGATTCCCAAGAACTATCGACCAATAACGTGCTTGCCCACCACCTGGAAACTGCTCTCAGGGATAGTTGCAGACAAACTGGAAGAGCACATGAGTCACTATATGACCAGTGCTCATAAAGGAATTGGACGCAACACCCGAGGAGCCAAACATCAGTTACTGGTGGATCGGACGGTCTGTCCAGACAGCAGGAGAAGGCACATCAATCTTGCCATGGCTTGGATCGACTACAAAAAGGCCTATGACTCAATTCTCCATAGTTGGATACTTGAGTGTCTCAGTAATACAAGAAACGCCTTCGGCAGGTCCTACGGAGCCAGCTCAATGCCAAGAACCAAGTCATGGCAATAAATACCTACGCACTGCCAGTAATAAGATATCCAGCAGGCATAATAAAGTGGACTGAGGAAGCCATCAAGGAAACAGATATAGCAACTCGTAAACTGCTGACCATGCATGGAGCACTCCATCAAAAATCTGATACTACTAGATTGTATCTCGATAAGAAAGATGGCGGTAGGGAACTCAAAAGTGTACAGCAGACAGTGAAGGAGGAAGAGCAAAGCATCAAAGTCTATGCAGCCTCCATGGCCACTTCAGATAAGTTGCTAGCTGAATTTCAATGGCAGCTCTTACAATGGACCTTCGCCCTGATGATGAGGAAACTGACTGGCACACGAAACCTCTTCATGGTGCTTACCACCGACAAATATCTAAATTTGGCGATCTTCACCAGACATATATGTGGCTGAACAAAGGAAACCTAGCAGCCAATACAGAGTCGCTAATCATGGCAGCCCAGGAGCAAGTGCTCCCAACAAGGCAACTTCAAACAAAAATCTTTCACACTAGAGACGATCCTAGATGCAGACTGTGCAAAGATGCACCTGAGACCATCCAACACATCATCAGTGGATGCAAGCAGCTAGTAGGAAATGCATACACTGAGCGGCATAATCATGTCGCAGGTGTTGTGTATAGAAGTCTATGTGACGAGTATGGCCTTAATAAACCACAACACTGATGGTAAACTCCTGGTAAGGTCAATGAAAATGATCACGCTAAGATCCTCTGGGACTTCTACATCCGGACTGACAAGCATGTCCTAGCAAACCAACCAGATATAGTGGTGGTGGACAAGGAGAACAAGAGAGCTACTATAATAGATTTAGCAGTATCCAATGACTACAATATAGACAGCAAAGAAAAAGAAAAGGTAGAGAAATATCTCCCTCTTGGGGAAGAGATTGAAAAATGCTAGGATGTAAGAACAACTGTAATTCCAGTAGTCATTGGGACACTGGGCGCAATAACACCGGCGCATAAAATGTGGCTTGCCCAAATACCAACAGCAATCAACTCAGGTGAGTTGCAGGAAAGTGCGCTACTGGGAACAGCTAAGATCTTGAGGCGAGTGCTCAAACTCCCAGGTCTCTGGTAGGAGACCCGAGTTAGAGCAGAAACTACCACCCATACGAGTTAACCGGGGTAAGGAATCAATTTATATATATATAATTTATATATATATATATATATATATATATATATACATGTATATATACTAGTTGAATACCCAACACTGCACAGGTAATAAAGACTTTTTTGCACAGAAACATTATTTTAAATCAACATATACAACATTTACCATTCTAATTTTTAAAAAAAGTGTTTGCTTATTTCTGTGTATGCTATGTTTAAATAAGTTTATACTATAAGTACATATATTTGTAGTATTTTTGAGAAGCCTGAGCACATATTTTTCTTTGAGGATATTGGCAGTCCAGTGCACCTTTGAGGATTGGCAGGTATAAGTATGTCCGCAATTATTCCATAGTATGGCAAGATGGCTGTGTAATAGTTAGAGTACTTGTCTGCAAAACTGGTGTTACCGAGGTCAATTTCAGTGCGAAGCAGTTTTTTCGTTCTTAACGTTAGCAAGTGCTGCAAGTGGGCATGTGCTTATATATATGCTTATACATATATAAGCATATACCGTAAAACCTTTAATTGAACACCACCCTCTATTTAAACGACCCTTCTATTTGAATGCCATGTTGACAATCTTTGATCTTAATGAACCCATAATATCAAGGAATCGGTAGAAAAGTGTCAATAAAATCTTAATAGTAATGAATTGTTCACATAAATAACAATCAATTCTCTCATTGTTCAACTCCAAAGCTTTTAGCTTTTTTTGTTAAAACTTTGAAAGCAGCACCATAGAAATAATTAAAAACTGTTTTAGGCTAATAGTAGTTTTTTGTTTAAAGCGGTCTTGATACTTCGAAGTACATATACATGTAAAAACGGTTTACATTTACAATGGCACAAAGGTTATGTTTAGCAAGCAAAACTCTTATGCGATGCATTTGTGCTAAATCCAATGCATTAAGTTTTGCTCTGCCAAAAAATTGTTCAGACGCTAATATTGACAAGTTATGCAGTGCAGAAGAGTTGAGGCAAGAAGACATTGTGGAAGGTATTGGACGACCAGAAGATGTTCGTTCCATCGAAAGACAACCAGAACGCAGCTATCCGAGCAAATGATGCAAATATTTTCATTTTAAAAGCGTTAGTTTTTGTTTTTGTATGTAATATTAGTATGGTTCATTTGTGTCACTTGTTCATGAATATATTTTTGTAGCATTTGATAGATTATTGCTATACAACTGATAAATTTGCAGATTTGTAGCATATTATTTGATAGCATCATTGCAGTAATCTGATCTTACAATGGATCGACGCTCGTAACTCCTCTGCTATTGCACACAAAAAGCTAGTCTTGGCTGCAAATTGTAGCAAACATATCAATGAGTGCAATGGTCTTTCTTGAAACATTGGTAAATATAGATATAAAATAAAAATATGTCTTCAAGTTCAGAATGAAATAAAAATTGAAAGCTCGAACAAGTTGCAAAGCGGGACACGGGCTATAATATCATCGTAGGTTAATTGCAAGCAATTATAGATATCAACTGGTAGAAATGTTTCTTGGTTTCTCTATGCATATTTATCAGGAGTTCTTTGGCAAGGTAGAGGTAAGTTAGCAGATTTATTGCATCCAAAAGGTTTAATATCGATCCACCAGAAAGAGGGCAAAATATACGCCCGAAAAAGGGCTAAATTTATCTTCTCAAAACTCTTACGACCCATTTGAAAATTACAACGCCAACCTCTATTTGAACGCCACTTCCAATTGACCGCCACTATAGAAAAAGGGTATATATGTATAAATAAATATATATATATACTAGCTGCATTACCCGTCAACGGGATCAGATTCTTGTACAGCAAGAGGTTTATTGAGAGTTGTCTTTCATACTGTAAAACAACGCCAACTATGCAGTTACATCTCCCTCTCTCCGTCTCTCCCCTCTCTCCCTCTCTCCCCTCTCTCCCTCCCTCCCTCTTTCTCTCCCTCTCTCTCTCCCCCCCCCCCCTCTCCTCCTCGCTCTCCCTCTCTCTCTCCTTCTCTCCCTCTTTCCCCTCTCTCCGTCTCTCACCTCTCTCCCCTCTCTCTCTCCCTCCCTCTTCCCCCTTCCTCTCTCCCCCCCTCTCCTCCTCGCTCTCCCTCTCTCTCCCCTTCTCTCCCTCTCTCTCTCCCTCTCTCCCCCCTCTCCTCCTCGCTCTCCCTTTCTCTCTCCCTCTCTCTCCCTTAGTTCAACGCAACACATGCGGATAGACAACATTTTTGGTTTTTCTGTCAGGCGTATGAAGAAACAGTTTTTGGCGTGTGCCTACTTTTGAGCAGGCGACGTATAGCTGGTCATGGCTGATGCAGGGTGACAGTAAGTCGATAGCAGCTGCTCTCTTTCTTTTCACAATAGCGTATCGCAACCCTCGGAGTACTCGTGAAAGTTCTGTAATAGTAAGTTACAGTAGGCCTACTCAGAGCTGGAAAAAAATTAGTAACTCGGCTGCTGAAGGAAATGAACATGACCCACTATCACGAAAAGCGGCAAATCCAACGTTATTAAGTAGTGGAGATGTGGCAATTCATAGACAATACAACATCGTATAAGAAACACTTACCTTTTTGATGTAGAAATTTAGTAGGTGAGAAATGCGTTTTTCTAGTGGCTCCAAGAAACAAACGTTTACGTGACCTTCTCGGTACACGTTGGCAGTAAATATTAATTGCCTGTAAATAACTACTCATTAATTTATTTTATTTAATGAATAGTACATTTGTATAGCTGTATAGACACCTTTGTATAGGCCGCAGAACTCAGGAAAGGTGCTTTTTAACACGGCAGAAAATTTGCCGTTTAAAAAGCGTGCTAATAGGGGATTTCGGTTAATGCGCTCGAGCGGTGAAAGAAAAACAACAGAATCGCCACACCTTTATATAAGCCCCTTGGCTCAAATCGTCAGAGAAAAGTAGCGGCTAGTAGTCCATATTACGAAATTACGATATTACGAAATTACGATAATTAGTACTCATATTAATTCGGTTGGCTTCGTTCGACCGAATGGAAAAAGAAAGACCGCTCTATAATTTATTTACCGTTACTACACATATTAATTCAGTTCGCTTCGTACGACCGAAATTCGTACGACGATAAAAGAAAAGACCGCTCTATAAGGCGGACAGACAGATAGACAGATAGATAGACAGACAGACAACGATTGCCGTTTATATAGTAGATATATATATCTATTAGCAGTCCGAGTCTATTTCTTCCATTTTGAAACAGTAATCCAATGGTCATTGCCTTGACCTGATTCAATTACAAGCAGCATAAACTTTGTTTGATTGGCTGACATCTGAGCCTGCATGGCATAAGTTTGGGACTTTTCATAGAGGTCATAGAAATTATATAAGCAAAAGTTTTTTCTATGAAACGCCAGAAAGTATAGAGAGGCTAAGATCTTGAGGCGAGTGCTCAAACTCCGCAACCTTTGGTAATAAGTGAGAACCTGAGTACACATTACCACCCGCTTGGGTTAACAGGGGTGTGAAAAACAATTTGTATATATACAATGTAAATACATGTGCTTGTTATTGGCTTAGGCAAGGCAGTGTCTATTGTTGGTAGTCAAGAGGGCTCAACTATATGGCAGTGTCTATTGTTGGTAGTCAAGAGGGCTCAACTATATGGCAGTGTCTATTGTTGGTAGCAAGAGGGCTCAACTATATGGCAGTGTCTATTGTTGGTAGTCAAGAGGGCTCAACTATATGGCAGTGTCTATTGTTGGTAGTCAAGAGGGCTCAACTATATGGCAGTGTCTATTGTTGGTCGTCAAGAGGGCTCAACTATATGGCAGTGTCTATTGTTGGTAGTCAAGAGGGCTCAACTATATGGCAGTGTCTATTGTTGGTAGTCAAGAGGGCTCAACTATATGGCAGTGTCTATTGTTGGTAGTCAAGAGGGCTCAACTATATGGCAGTGTCTATTGTTGGTAGTCAAGAGGGCTCAACTATATAGCTTTAAAATGAAAAGCGTATAACAAGTTTTGTAGAACAATACTGCTGCTGGTATGTTAGCAAATTTATTTTACAAACAATAAATTTTATTTAAATGTAAAACAAAATTTGAATTCTTTTATCTGAATTAGAATGTGAGTAATGACATAAAGAGCCAATTTTAGCAGCAGTGAAAGGAGAAAACAACTTAGTAAAGTTGCCAGTTTTTTTATTTTTTAACAATTTCTGATTGTACCACTTTTTAAAGAGTTTATAGAAAGAGTTTTGCAAAAACATAAAAAGTGAAATGGCAGAGTATTAAAGCGAGCGGACACGTGTTGATTGAAAGTTTGTTATATGACAAATGGGGCAGGCCTAGAACAAAGTTATCTGTTATATAAAAGTTGTAAAGTAATGATGTCACAACTAAAGCCAAAACATTTTGTTAACGGTATCTACCCTACCACCTTTTTAAATAACAGACTATTTCACTAGACTGCAGATTCTATCCTTCTACTATTGCTACAGCTAATCCATAGAATGAATAGATGCTTGATTGGTCGTAAGAGTTGGCAACAGAGGCTACAACTTCTACCGTTGTTTAGCATTTCGTTACCAACCAACAACCATGAATTCTGGAGATGATGCAATGCAATCAATCAAATTGGTAATTGTGAAAATATTTTTGAATCTGCCAAGCACCCTCCCAGCAAACAGAGAAAATCAATTGAAAACAGTGAAAAACAGTAACAATGAGAAATAGTGAGAATCAGACAGAAACAGTGCAAAACAGTAAGGAACAGTGAGAATCAGTAAGAAACGGTGAGAGTCAGTAAGAAACAGTGAGAGTCAGTAAGAAACGATGACACTCAGTAAGAAACAGTGAGAGTCAGTAAGAAACAGTGGGACTCAGTAAGAAACAGTGAGAGTCAGTAAGAAACAGTGAGAGTCAGTAAGAAACAGTGAGAGTCAGTAAGAAATGGTGGGACTCAGTAAGAAACAGTGAGAGTCAGTAAGAAACGATGAGACTCAATAAGAAACAGTGAGAGTCAGTAAGAAACGGTGGGACTCAGTAAAAAACAGTGAGAGTCAGTAAGAAACAGTGAGAGTTAGTAAGAAACAGAGAGAGTCAGTAAGAAACAGTGAGAGTCAGTAAAAAACAGTGAGAGTCAGTAAGAAACAGTGAAAGTCAGTAAGAAACAGTGAGAGTTAGTAAGAAACAGAGAGAGTCAGTAAGAAACAGTGAGAGTCAGTAAGAAACAGTGAGAGTTAGTAAGAAACAGAGAGAGTCAGTAAGAAACAGTGAGAGTCAGTAAAAAACAGTGAGAGTCAGTAAGAAACAGTGAAAGTCAGTAAGAAACAGTGAGAGTTAGTAAGAAACAGAGAGAGTCAGTGAGAAACAGGAAGGATCGGTGACAATTGGCAACATTCTGTGCAAAAATTGAATCATCTGAATAATCCTAAAGATTTTGATAAAATAGATTTAAGCTGTTTCTATTGATTTGAAATAAGTAAAAAAGATCTCTCCTAAGTGTAAAAGTAAAATAGCGTTAGAATAGAAGCCAATGTTAAGCTAACCGTACACTTAATTCCCCGAAATTCAGACTAAAAAAGGCTGGTTTATTTGTAATTTATATGCTTTCATGATGGCATGAATCATGGTCAGCTGACCTTAAGCCAATAACTTAACTCACTCTTAAAGTCTAATGCTATGAAAAGCCGTGCGCACTTTGCTACTAAAAGTCGAATGCACTTCAGAAAGAAACACGTAGCACTGTCGAAGATAATGATATTGACCTGAACAATTATTCTAACAGGGACTGACTCTAAAGCCTTGTCCATAGTAATTCATGAGGTATATGTCCTTGATGCGAATGAAGATCTACTCCTAAGAAGGAAAGTCTACTCCTTGTATTAAAATCACGACGCAAGGCAGCTCATGATGCATGACATGAAATCAAAAATATCATTGAAGCTGATGTCAACAAGTGAAAGCCTTGCATTCCATTCTTTACTAGAACTGAGCTTGTGGAGAATTTATATTTACTAATACTGAAGTTAGATTTGATATTGTTCTGTTTTTAAGGCAAGTTCGTGAATATTGTAAGGTGTAGTCATAGCAACACAATGGCCTTTGTATTTGTACGTAAAACTGTAATCCATTTCTTTGTTTAAAAATAGGAATGCTGGCAGAAGTATATCAGTTTGTTATGAAGGTAAACACAGGCGACTCGCAGTGAAAGAGAGAAGGCATAAAAGTAACTGGCATGATTTATAGAGTAATCTAGTGTTTAGCGCTTCTTCATTGCTACCAGTTCTCACCATATGAGCGAGTAGGAATGATTAGTAGGTGATACTATCTACATAAACACAACAGCACGCAACAGCACATCTGCTCATTGAAATCAGAGAAGCCGCTATACCTACTAAGCTCGAAGAGAATGCCAAAGTAGGAAGCGAACTGATATGAATCTAAACTGGTGTTAGATGCACTACAGGCTTCTCACACTCTCAAACTGTTCGAGACTCTGAAATCCAAAAGAGAGCTGAAATCTGTGAATGACTATCAATCTGCCCCGGCTAGGCCCAGCCAAAGGCTGGTGGCCAAAACTGTAAAGGGCAATTTACTGGCACTGATTTAGGTCTGTCAACGAATCGATGTAATTCAATTATCTAAGAGTTTTATCTACCCCTTCATTATTTAGTTTTCCAAGACAATGTGTGGAAATTTCACTGATACCAGCACACGGTCTATAGAATCGCTCATAATTGATTCTAAGGGCTCAGCATACCAGCCTCCTGGGTGACTACAAGCATACCAGCTTCCTGGGTGACTACAAATGCTGAGAATAAAGTTTCTTTCGTCTAGTTGACTGACCTGACTCTCTGATGGCATAAAGAATAGGGACGAGCTTTCCCGTATCTACTCCATCCACGAGGTTGAACTTCTCTAAGAGTGATGGTCGGAGCGACTTCCATGTTGTAGAACTTGTAAGACGAACAGCTTTTGTGAAGTTATTTTCAGCATGAGCGAGGAAGAATCGTAAGCAGCCTTCAAATTCTATGTCATCCTAGATTTGGATGAAAGAGAGATATCAGAAAGTATACAACAGCATGTACAACCACTGCCTGACACAAAGGACATTCTAATGCAGAGTTCATATGAGCAGTCTTATCCATTAAGAGGTGTATCTAAGTCTACCAGTAGCTGGGCAATTGAATGCCTGGGGCTGGGTACTTGGACGCCTCGCTACTTGGAGTGTCTCAGAAAGAGAAACTGACTTGAGTCACTTTATGAATGACTATAGAAGCTGTCTAACTTATACTATTTGTGTTTTTTGTTAATTTCTCTGTTAGATACAAAAGGCCTCGGGAATGGCCTTAAAAATTGTTTATGATTAAGAAGTGCCCATTTGGTTTTCATACAAATAATAAACATCAAAACTATCGGTATGATAAACTGTCTCAACTGCATTCACCTACGGCTGACGTGAAGCACCTACCGCTGACATGAAGCACCTACCGCTGACGTGAAGTTGCCTTTTATGTGAAAAGTTGGAAGCTGTATTCGTCGGTTGTACTCTTCAACTTGACCCACCAAGGCTTGCTTATCAGGGCAACCTGTTAGTGCCATCTCACAATCTGTTAATTCCCAAAACTGTATTCAATTTAGGCTCCTTCATATGCTGTGTTTTTAGTCCCTTCCTGCGCTTGACTAGATGGAAGATGAAAAGCAATGTAGCGATTACTCAGAGTTAAAGTGGTACGAGCAGTACGGCTTCCCGAGAGTAGGGTAAGAATGTGACACGGCTGAGTGCCCAGCAGATGGATGTTCTGATGCGATGGTTGTTATGCCATTCTACAACATTCACTACAGTATAACTAGTGCCGCAGTCTGTAAATCTTTTTTTTCATTGCCCTCGCTACACGGTAAAAACAATTATCAAAACAGATTTTAAGTATTAAAAACTAACAAATGTAATTTTAACCGATGAAGCCAAGATTTCATGAAGCCAGCATGAAGTACATGTATGATCTAATATACTAACCTAGAGTATGACAGCAGATGGAAACTTATACTACTAGAACTGCAAGAGTGATGCGAACGAAGAATGGGCTATACGATTGACTTCCTCCATGATGTTGAGCTCACAGCAAGCGAATAAGCATAAACAATGGACAAACATTGTGAGCCGGCTGACCTCACTGATTTCCATGATCTTTGTGTTTACACAGTTCAGCTTAGGGGTCAAGAGGTTACATTTCTCACTAGGAAGCAGGGGGGGCAATGAATGTTGACCATACTACTGGTTAGCCATTATTCAATGAGTAATCTGTAATATTTTTGGTTAGCAAGCCATACTGGTAGCTCGGGTTTGTGATGTTGTTAGTGTAAGATTTGATATGTAGACTAACTGACTATGTATATGTACGAATCACAAGAATATGTTAAGATTGTGGTTTGGCATATCATTAATATTTGTGAATGCCAAGGTTTCACTCCCTCTTTATAGTTGTTCAACGAATGAAGTAACTTTTGCAGTTCTGCAAAGACATAGCTAGTTTGATGACAAATGGTAGGAGAGCACTTAAAGCCTACAGGTGAGCTGCAAGGCAACACATGCGAGAGAGAGTATCGCTTAGCACTCCATCCGCTAGCTAAATATTGTTTAAAGTTCCCAAGGCTAAGTTGTGTGAGTTCTATAGTGAAAGAGGCTCATAGCAATCGCAGCAAACTTTTCTGTGTATTAAATGACAAGTTCAAAACAGTCTAGAAAAATATCCTCTGTTATTCACATGAGAAATAAACTGATAAACAAATGCGGTACGGTAGTTCGCTTAACTGGACAAATACTTTTGGTTAGTTGGTTCCATGATGAGATATTTATAATAAGAGAAAACTTACAAAATATGAGGAGTCGATGACATATATGTATAGTCGATGGTGTATATGTAGAGTTGATTATGTATAGGTATATGTATATGTAGAGTTGATGATGTATAGGTATATGTAGAGTTGATTATGTATAGGTATGTGTAGAGTTGATTATGTATAAGTATATGTAGAGTTGATTATGTATAGGTATGTGTAGAGTTGATTATGTATAGGTATATGTAGAGTTGATTATGTATAGGTATATGTATATGTAGAGTTGATGATGTATAGGTATATGTAGAGTTGATTATGTATAGGTATATGTATATGTAGAGTTGATGATGTATAGGTATATGTATATGTAGAGTTGATTATGTATAGGTATATGTATATGTAGAGTTGATTATGTATAGGTATATGTATATGTAGAGTTGATTATGTATAGGTATATGTAGAGTTGATTATGTATAGGTATATGTATATGTAGAGTTGATGATGTATAGGTATATGTATATGTAGAGTTGATTATGTATAGGTATATGTAGAGTTGATTATGTATAGGTATATGTAGAGTTGATTATGTATAGGTATATGTAGAGTTGATTATGTATAGGTATATGTATGTGTAGAGTTGATTATGTATAGGTATATGTATATGTAGAGTTGATTATGTATAAGTATATGTAGAGTTGATTATGTATAGGTATGTGTAGAGTTGATTATGTATAGGTATGTGTAGAGTTGATTATGTATAGGTATGTGTAGAGTTGATTATGTATAGGTATATGTATATGTAGAGTTGATGATGTATAAGTATATGTAGAGTTGATTATGTATAGGTATATGTAGAGTTGATTATGTATAGGTATATGTATATGTAGAGTTGATTATGTATAGGTATATGTATATGTAGAGTTGATTATGTATAGGTATATGTAGAGTTGATTATGTATAGGTATATGTATATGTAGAGTTGATTATGTATAAGTATATGTAGAGTTGATTATGTATAGGTATATGTAGAGTTGATTATGTATAGGTATATGTAGAGTTGATGATGTATAGGTATATGTATATGTAGAGTTGATTATGTATAGGTATATGTAGAGTTGATTATGTATAGGTATATGTAGAGTTGATGATGTATAGGTATAGGTAGAGTTGATTATGTATAGGTATATGTAGAGTTGATGATGTATAGGTATATGTATATGTAGAGTTGATTATGTATAGGTATATGTAGAGTTGATTATGTATAGGTATATGTAGAGTTGATTATGTATAGGTATATGTATATGTAGAGTTGATTATGTATAAGTATATGTAGAGTTGATTATGTATAGGTATGTGTAGAGTTGATTATGTATAGGTATATGTAGAGTTGATTATGTATAGGTATATGTATATGTAGAGTTGATGATGTATAGGTATATGTAGAGTTGATTATGTATAGGTATATGTATATGTAGAGTTGATGATGTATAGGTATATGTATATGTAGAGTTGATTATGTATAGGTATATGTAGAGTTGATTATGTATAGGTATATGTATATGTAGAGTTGATTATGTATAGGTATATGTAGAGTTGATTATGTATAGGTATATGTAGAGTTGATTATGTATAGGTATGTGTAGAGTTGATTATGTATAGGTATATGTAGAGTTGATTATGTATAGGTATATGTATATGTAGAGTTGATTATGTATAGGTATATGTATATGTAGAGTTGATGATGTATAAGTATATGTAGAGTTGATTATGTATAGGTATATGTACTGTATATGTAGAGTTGATTATGTATAAGTATATGTAGAGTTGATTATGTATAGGTATATGTAGAGTTGATGATGTATAAGTATATGTAGAGTTGATTATGTATAGGTATATGTAGAGTTGATTATGTATAGGTATATGTAGAGTTGATTATGTATAGGTATATGTATATGTAGAGTTGATGATGTATAAGTATATGTAGAGTTGATTATGTATAGGTATATGTATATGTAGAGTTGATTATGTATAGGTATATGTATATGTAGAGTTGATTATGTATAAGTATATGTAGAGTTGATTATGTATAAGTATATGTAGAGTTGATGATGTATAGGTATATGTAGAGTTGATGATGTATAGGTATATGTATGTGTAGAGTTGATTATGTATATGTATATGTAGAGTTGATTATGTATAGGTATATGTAGAGTTGATTATGTATAGGTATATGTATATGTAGAGTTGATTATGTATAGGTATATGTATATGTAGAGTTGATTATGTATAAGTATATGTAGAGTTGATTATGTATAGGTATATGTAGAGTTGATTATGTATAGGTATATGTATATGTAGAGTTGATTATGTATAAGTATATGTAGAGTTGATTATGTATAGGTATATGTATATGTAGAGTTGATTATGTATAGGTATATGTATGTGTCTTACTCATTCTTGCGGAAATCTGCAATTCTAACATGAGTAACGAGCAATTTTGCTTGTTACTCATGAGTGACCATAAACCGCTCATTATTCTAGTCAGAATGTCTTGTGGTTAAACAAAAACCTTAACTGTAGAAAAAATTCCCTAACTCTACCAGTGGTTTAGATCATTGCTCTCAAAATCTGTTGATGGCTAACTGATCTATCTAAATCAGTAATGAGGGTAACTAGGCAAGCTTTGCTTCACTAAAACTAAATCAAAGACGGTCACACGGAAAATCACTGTCTGAAAGAAAGAAGCTTATTTCAAATTGCTATCTAAGCAACATGTGAAGTTGTAACTAGAATACTTTAGCATGTTGTCTAGCCAATCAAAATCTACAGTTTATATTACTTGTTTATAGTAAAAGTTTAAAGGTTAATTTTCTTTATCAGACAAGTAGAATTACATCTCCAGTTTGCTTGTTGACAATCACTGCTTGTTGTTCTCCGCTTGTTGTTCTTTGTCTCCTACAGACCAATGGGTGCTTTTACACACTGGCGCATTAAAACTGCAGATAGTCAGCTGTAAGTGGTTAGTGCTCTTGCTCGTCTAAACCAGACCCATTGCTGTTTTATCTTACAGATGTTGCTATTAGCACTTACAGTTTAGTACTCTCTCTTCTCATCCCCTTCCCAGCTCTCTGCTTGCACTCTCTGTCTCATCTCTCGTCTCTCGTCGCTCTATCCGTTCTCTCTCTACTCCAAACCCTCACTCTCTCTCCTCTCTATCTCCTCTCTATCACTCTCCTCTTGCTGCTCTCTCTCTCTCCTCTTTTGTTCTCTCCTCTCTATCTCCTCTTTTCCCCTCTCTTCTCTCATTATCTTCTCTTTTGCTTTCTCTTCCCTCTACTCTTTCGGTCACCCTTTTTTCTCACCTCTTCCTATACATAACTACTTTATCAATACAAGGTTCGCAATATATAACTGCTGTATCAATAGAAGATCACAATATATAACTGCTGTATTAATAGAAGATTCACAATATATAACTACTGTATCAATAGAAGATTCACAATATATAACTACTGTATCAATAGAAGATTCGCAATATATAACTACTGTATTAATAGAAGATTCGCAATATATAACTGCTGTATCAATAGAAGATCACAATATATAACTACTGTATCAATAGAAGATTCACAATATATAACTACTGTATCAATAGAAGATTCACAATATATAACTACTGTATCAATAGAAGATTCGCAATATATAACTACTGTATTAATAGAAGATTCACAATATATAACTGCTGTATCAATAGAAGATCACAATATATAACTACTGTATCAATAGAATATTCACAATATATAACTACTGTATCAATAGAAGATTCACAATATATAACTACTGTATCAATAGAAGATTCACAATATATAACTGCTGTATCAATAGAAAATTCACATGCCGGTATATAATTGCTGTACTTTAGATGTCTAGCTATATAGCTAGACATCTAACGTGTCTAGCTATATAGTTAGACATCTAACATGTCTAGCTATATAGCTAGACATCCAACATGTCTAGCTATATAGTTAGACATCTTACATGTCTAGCTATATAGCTGGACATCCAAGCATCAAAGGTAGTCACAAGCATTATTATATGCAATTAAAATAAAATTCCCCAGATATCTTTTGTTTTAAACAAACGCTTACTTCATTCTCATGCATTTTATTATTATAATAGTATTGTAGCTCATGTGGGGCTAGTGACATGCAAGTATTTTATTATAGTATTGTAGCTCATGTGTGGCTAGTGACATGCAAGTATTTTATTATAGTATTGTAGCTCATGTGTGGCTAGTGACATGCAAGTTACTGCAAAACCTGCAGAAAGCCAATGTATGACACATTTTGACATTGAGTGATAAGGTTTCTGCAAAACTTGAATAGACTTTATCCCTCAATGTCAAAATGTTCTTTAACACATATTTCTTAGGCTTAACTTCCAGCAGAACTTTCTTGAACTGTCTCCTTCATGTGGCAGAGCAATTTAGTCTTTATTTTGTAGCTTTATTCTTTCTACAAATCTATTATATCTCTCTACAAACCTATACATACTCACATGGCATCCTGCTGCTGATTACCTCCTCCTGCAGGTGATCTGTAGTTATCTCCTCCTGCAGATGATATTCTACAGTTATCTCTTCCAGCAGGTGATCCTCTAAAGATGTTTATTTATAATGAGTGCCCTTAGAGTTGCTGGAGGAAGTAAATGAGCTCTCCAAAGCCAAATAACTTGCCTGTGAGACTTGCGAATTATCAGCATTAACTTGGCTTTGTAAAGAGTGCGCCATTAGAGCGGCCATGTACGTACTAAACTTGATATGGAAACTCGTATTTAGGCTGCTAAGTGACTAAGTGAGGCTAGAGCATAATGCCTGCTTTGGCCATACAAACACCATGCTACTAAGTTCTGATCAAGTGCGGAACACATTGATAGGTGATGACTAGAATATCCGAGTTTAACTGCGAGTTTAACTGCGGTAAAAAAACTTGAACTCCCAAATCTAAACCCTTACAAGTTGACAGTCGAAAATACTATAGAGTACTATACAGTACTATAGATCAGGTCTTATTCCTTTAATATATGATAGCGGCTCCCTTGAATAATCCTTCATCAACTGTCTCAACTTAGTTTTAAAAAAATCAAATCTTTGCGCTTTTACTATTAGATGCTCAACTAAGGTACATTGCACCAGCATCAACGATGAATCAAAGATATATTTGTGTTCCCTCACAGCTACAAAAAAATGACTTGAGACGAAAATGATACAAATATCGAGGGGTATTTTTACCAGATCTTATATGTACAAAACAAACGAATAGCCAATATATAGACATAACTGCATAAAATAACTTAATAAACGACCAAGCAATAGTAATAGGCTATGCCAAAATGCATGAAGATAAAATGATCGATGCCAGAGGTGCGCTGTGTTACTGTCACCACTATCTGCCTGTTTGTTTGGCCGCTTGCCGATTCCGTCTTTCAATCTCTTTTTTAAGCTTCAGATCGGGTACAAGAGACCTCTGAGTGATAAAAGACTGGTTCGCGCAGCCAGCAAAAGGACACCTGAAAAAGATTGCATCGCAAAAGCGATCATATTACCACTTAGAATGGATTATGTTGCTTAGCCGGAAACATGTCTAAAATAAGTGTTGCGCATATGCAAGATAAAAATACTCATAATTAGTAGTTATATTACGTAGTTCAAAATCCATTTGCTAAAGTAATGAACAAAAATACTCAAAAAATATAATGAATCATCCTCCCAACTTCGGAATTTCATGCAATAATAAGAAAACTTGGTGTATTTTTAATAAAAACACCAAAGTGGCTCATAAATTTATAAGATATCTTATAACATGGAGCAAATGTTTCCAACTCTAACGCACTACCTTCTCACAGAGAATTCCCATGAGCTACTCTAAAAATAGCAAGACATTTTTCATTATATAAGCAAAATACCAAAATATTTGAGACTTGCATCATTTGGTCTGATTTGCTCTAAGCAGTTTTGTCTCTATTCTTACATAGCCTTCACTTTATCAACTACTAAATACCCTGCGACAGCACTCATGTAACTCAGCACTCATGTAACTCAGCACTCATGTAACTCAGCACTCATGTAACTCAGCACTCATGTAACTCAGCACTCATGGAACTCAGCACTCATGTAACTCAGCACTCATGTAACTCAGCACTCATGTAACTCAGCACTCATGTAACTCAGCACTCATGTAACTCAGCACTCATGTAACTCAGCACTCATGTAACTCAGCACTCATGTAACTCAGCACTCATGGAACTCAGCACTCATGTAACTCAGCACTCATGTAACTCAGCACTCATGTAACTCAGCACTCATGTAACTCAGCACTCATGTAACTCAGCACTCATGTAACTCAGCACTCATGTAACTCAGCACTCATGTAGCTCAGCACTCATGTAGCAAGCAGTTGATGTCATGAACAACCAAGACTCAATTACATCTAACCTTTTCGATGACGAATCTATTTGGCTACGCATTCTCCTTGACTTATGATCATATATACACAGAAAATCTTAGACATATGCGATAAAAGTTTAGCAAACAATTGTCTTGACATGTAAAATAATTTCAGACATAAGATGGAGTTTCTAGAAGAAATGAAACTTTGAAGGTCAGTGTACTGTATGCATATGCATGCAGTTCTCTTTCGCATATTTTGGTTTGGAACTGCTTGAATTTTATTAAACAGTGTTTCCTACCTTCCAATTTAGTTTTAAAATCATGGCTGACAAGATAACTCATGTGAGGGAGAGAAGTAGTGAGGAAGAAAACTCATATCATGGAGAGAAGTAGTGAGGAAGAAAACTCATGCGAGGGAGAGTGAGAAAGAAAACTCATGCAAGGGAGAGAAGTAGTGAGGAAGAAAACTCATGTGAGGGAGAGAAGTAGTGAGGAAGAAAGCTCACGTGAGGGAGAGAAGTAGTGAGGAAGAAAGCTCACGTGAGGGAGAGAAGTAGTGAGAAAGAAAACCCATGTGAGGGAGAGAAGTAGTGAGAAAGAAAACTCATGTGAGGGAGAGAAGTAGTGAGGAAGAAAGCTCATGTGAGGGAGAGAAGTAGTGAGAAAGAAAACTCATGTGAGGGAGAGAAGTAGTGAGAAAGAAAACCCATGTGAGGGAGAGAAGTAGTGAGAAAGAAAACTCATGTGAGGGAGAGAAGTAGTGAGGAAGAAAGCTCATGTGAGGGAGAGAAGTAGTGAGAAAGAAAACTCATGTGAGGGAGAGAAGGAGTGAGGAAGAAAGCTCACGTGAGGGAGAGAAGTAGTGAGGAAGAAAACTCATGTGAGGGAGAGAAGTAGTGAGAAAGAAAACTCATGTGAGGGAGAGAAGTAGTGAGGAAGAAAGCTCATGTGAGGGAGAGAAGTAGTGAGAAAGAAAACTCATGTGAGGGAGAGAAGTAGTGAGGAAGAAAGCTCACGTGAGGGAGAGAAGTGGTGAGGAAGAAAACTCATGTGAGGGAGAGAAGTAGTGAGAAAGAAAACTCATGTGAGGGAGAGAAGTAGTGAGGAAGAAAGCTCACGTGAGGGAGAGAAGTAGTGAGAAAGATAACTCATGCGAGGGAGAGAAGTAGTGAGGAAGAAAACTCACGTGAGGGAGAGAAGTAGTGAGAAAGAAAGCTCACGTGAGGGAGAGAAGTAGTGAGGAAGAAAACTCATGTGAGGGAGAGAAGTAGTGAGGAAGAAAGCTCACGTGAGGGAGAGAAGTAGTGAGAAAGAAAACTCATGTGAGGGAGAGAAGTAGTGAGGAAGAAAGCTCACGTGAGGGAGAGAAGTAGTGAGGAAGAAAACTCATGTGAGGGAGAGAAGTAGTGAGAAAGAAAACTCATGTGAGGGAGAGAAGTAGTGAGGAAGAAAGCTCATGCGAGGGAGAGAAGTAGTGAGGAAGAAAGCTCACGTGAGGGAGAGAAGTAGTGAGAAAGAAAACTCATGTGAGGGAGAGAAGTAGTGAGGAAGAAAGCTCACGTGAGGGAGAGAAGTAGTGAGGAAGAAAACTCATGTGAGGGAGAGAAGTAGTGAGAAAGAAAACTCATGTGAGGGAGAGAAGTAGTGAGGAAGAAAGCTCACGTGAGGGAGAGAAGTAGTGAGGAAGAAAACTCATGTGAGGGAGAGAAGTAGTGAGAAAGAAAACTCATGTGAGGGAGAGAAGTAGTGAGGAAGAAAGCTCATGTGAGGGAGAGAAGTAGTGAGAAAGAAAACTCATGTGAGGGAGAGAAGTAGTGAGGAAGAAAGCTCACGTGAGGGAGAGAAGTGGTGAGGAAGAAAACTCATGTGAGGGAGAGAAGTAGTGAGAAAGAAAACTCATGTGAGGGAGAGAAGTAGTGAGGAAGAAAGCTCACGTGAGGGAGAGAAGTAGTGAGAAAGATAACTCATGCGAGGGAGAGAAGTAGTGAGGAAGAAAACTCACGTGAGGGAGAGAAGTAGTGAGAATGAAAGCTCACGTGAGGGAGAGAAGTAGTGAGGAAGAAAACTCATGTGAGGGAGAGAAGTAGTGAGGAAGAAAGCTCACGTGAGGGAGAGAAGTAGTGAGAAAGAAAACTCATGTGAGGGAGAGAAGTAGTGAGGAAGAAAGCTCACGTGAGGGAGAGAAGTAGTGAGGAAGAAAACTCATGTGAGGGAGAGAAGTAGTGAGAAAGAAAACTCATGTGAGGGAGAGAAGTAGTGAGGAAGAAAGCTCATGCGAGGGAGAGAAGTAGTGAGGAAGAAAGCTCACGTGAGGGAGAGAAGTAGTGAGAAAGAAAACTCATGTGAGGGAGAGAAGTAGTGAGGAAGAAAGCTCACGTGAGGGAGAGAAGTAGTGAGGAAGAAAACTCATGTGAGGGAGAGAAGTAGTGAGGAAGAAAGCTCACGTGAGGGAGAGAAGTAGTGAGGAAGAAAGCTCACGTGAGGGAGAGAAGTAGTGAGGAAGAAAACTCATGTGAGGGAGAGAAGTAGTGAGAAATATAACTCATGTGAGGGAGAGAAGTAGTGAGGAAGAAAACTCATGTGAGGGAGAGAAGTAGTGAGGAAGAAAACTCATGTGAGGGAGAGAAGTAGTGAGGAAGAAAACTCATGTGAGGGAGAGAAGTAGTGAGAAAGAAAGCTCACGTGAGGGAGAGAAGTAGTGAGGAAGAAAGCTCACGTGAGGGAGAGAAGTAGTGAGAAAGAAAACTCATGTGAGGGAGAGAAGTAGTGAGGAAGAAAGCTCACGTGAGGGAGAGAAGTAGTGAGGAAGAAAACTCATGTGAGGGAGAGAAGTAGTGAGAAAGAAAACTCATGTGAGGGAGAGAAGTAGTGAGGAAGAAAGCTCATGCGAGGGAGAGAAGTAGTGAGGAAGAAAGCTCACGTGAGGGAGAGAAGTAGTGAGAAAGAAAACTCATGTGAGGGAGAGAAGTAGTGAGGAAGAAAGCTCACGTGAGGGAGAGAAGTAGTGACGAAGAAAACTCATGTGAGGGAGAGAAGTAGTGAGGAAGAAAGCTCACGTGAGGGAGAGAAGTAGTGAGGAAGAAAGCTCACGTGAGGGAGAGAAGTAGTGAGGAAGAAAACTCATGTGAGGGAGAGAAGTAGTGAGAAAGATAACTCATGTGAGGGAGAGAAGTAGTGAGGAAGAAAACTCATGTGAGGGAGAGAAGTAGTGAGGAAGAAAACTCATGTGAGGGAGAGAAGTAGTGAGAAAGATAACTCGTGTGAGGGAGAGAAGTAGTGAGGAAGAAAACTCATGTGAGGGAGAGAAGTAGTGAGGAAGAAACGAGTAATGAGAAGCTGGCTACTACAGCTAAAATATAGGTATAAAACGAGACATCTTTTGCACATCTACAGCTCCACTCAACTGCCCTTAAAGGTTGACTTGCAACAAAATTCACATTACAGTTATTTGGTATTAAAAGGTTCACCATGTCTTACTCTGCTGTGTTATAGGTACAAATTATGTGGAAATGTGATTACAAGCTCTTAAAAGCTAAAAAACGAACAGTTAATCGCAGCTATCACGAAAACGCCATAGGTTGGAATCCTCAAAACGGCTCAACTGTGACGTAGTTGAACAGGATGTGCTTCTGTTTACACATTCATGCAACCTGATTCGACGAAATATTTTTACAAATAAACTTCACGCATTCAATTAAACATTCTATTGTCCTTACGCGTCTATTTCATTATCATTGTAATGCTGTCACTTTGAGCACTGAAATCTCAAAACCTAGCCTAAAAATTAGTTTAATTTTTAACCTTAGCTTGAGAGGGTGTATATTATCCTATGATAAACGTGAAGAGGCTGTTGGCAACCTGTGATGACTGACAAATGTTGAAGGAGTTGTTCGCGCCATTTGGCGGAAAATATGGGTCACATGATCAGATTATGACTAAATGATTAGACCAAGCTAAAACGAAACTGTAAAGTAGCGGAGCATTTATATTTGATACGGGGTTTCCGATAGAACCCGAAGTGTTTGTCATAAACTAGTGCTACGAGAAGCGTTATATTGAGCCTTTTATTGGCCTTTCATTTCACGTGATAACATCACTTGCCAAGACAATAAGCACGTCGAGGTAAGTACGCCATCAAAATAGAGGGATTCCAACATACCGCCATTTTTTTGAACTATTCGTTTTTGAGCTTTTAAGAGCTTGTAATCACATTTCCACATATTTTGTACTTACAAGACAGTAAAGTACAAAATGGTGAACCTTTTGATACCAAATAACTGTAATGTGAATTTTGTTGCAAGTCAACCTTTAAGGTAAATACGGTATGACAACAAAAACCTAGTTCTACTGACTATCAATTTGGTTATTTCTTTTCTGACATATAACTTCTACGTAATGCTACATATAATACGTCAAGTATTTATTGCCATGCTTTTAAGCTGTGAAACGAATTATATGGAGTATAATGTATTATAGGAATATTTGTTCCAACAGATTACATACATGTTTAGATGCAGAGATTTGACAATAACCATTGAAACATACTATGCTCTGGTAAGTGCAGCAAAATATGGTATCAAATACAGTTGCGTATGAATGCATATCAGAGAGAAGCTAAACACACTACCAGATACAGTTACTCATGTATACATACCAGAGAGAAACTAAACACACTACCAGATACAGTTACTCATGTATACATACCAGAGAGAAGCTGAACACACTACCAGATACAGTTACTCATGCACACATACCAAAGAGAAACTAAGCACACTACCAGATACAGTTACTCATGTACACATACCAAAGAGAAACTAAACACACTACCAGATACAGTTACTCATGTACACATACCAAAGAGAAGCTAAACACGATACCAGATACAGTTACTCATGCACACATACCAGAGAGAAGCTGAACACACTACCAGATACAGTTACTCACGTATACATACCAGAAAGAAACTAAACACAATACCAGATACAGTTACCTTTGTAGTGTGATTTAGAAGAGACATCTTCTAAATCGCACTACAGTGGTGAAAACCCCAGCTGTACAAGCTCCGCACAGCATGCTTACTTGGCTCTTTTGCCTCTTTGCTTGATATAGACAATAATACCATCTTTCTCATACGAGTGGCCACAGTTGATGTTTTTAACAGGGTTCACCATCTGCTTGCCCGTATAAGGACATTTGAAGGACTGCGTTTCCTCTTGAACCATCAGATCTTCTCCTTCTCGAAACTCACGTTGCTCAGCACCTATTATGTCAATCATATATCACTTGTAGCATTTACTATGGCTATCTCTAGTAGATATATATCACTTGTAGTATTTACTATGGCTATCTCTAGTAGATATATATCACTTGTAATATTTACTATGGCTATCTCTAGTAGATATATATCACTTGTAGTATTTACTATGGCTATCTTTAGCAGATATATATCACTTGTAGTATTTATTATGCCTATCTCTAGTAGATATATACCACTCATAGCATTTACTATGGCTATCTCTAGTAGATATATATCACTTGTAGCATTTACTATGGCTATCTCTAGTAGATATATATCACTTGTAGTATTTATTATGCCTATCTCTAGTAGATATATACCACTCGTAGCATTTACTATGGCTATCTCTAGTAGATATATATCACTTGTAGCATTTACTATGGCTATCTCTAGTAGATATATATCACTTGTAGTATTTACTATGGCTATCTCTAACATATATATATATCACTTGTAGTATTTACTATGGCTATCTCTAGTAGATATATATCACTTGTAGCATTTACTATGGTTATCTCTAGTAGATATATATCACTTGTAGTATTTACTATGGCTATCTCTAGCATATATATATCACTTGTAGTATTTACTATGGTTATCTCTAGTAGATATATATCACTTGTAGTATTTACATTACTATGGCTATCTCTAGTAGATATATATCACTTGTACCATTTACTATGGCTATCTTTGCAAGTTTTGGGCCAAAGGTTACGTTTAGCGGGCAAAATTTTACGCGTTGCATTTGTGCTAAATGCAGTGCGTAAAAGTTCTACTCTGTCAAAAAATTGTTTGGACTAGTTCTAACTAGTTCAGCTGTGCTGAAGAAAAGTTAAGGCCAGAAGATATTGTGGAAGGTATTGGACAACTAGAAAAAATTCATTCCATCGAAAGTAACAATCAGAACGCAGCTATCCAAGAAAAAGATGGAAATATTTTTGTTTTAAAAATGTTAATTTTTGTTTCTGTCACTTGTTCATGGATATTTGTATCATTTGAAACATTATCATAATATAACTTATAAAATATGGAGATTCATAGCATGTTATTTAATAGCATCTTAGAGGCTATCTTAACACGGCTTACAATGGATCGATGCTCATCACTCCACTTGTATTGCACATAAAAAGCTAGTTTTGGCTGCAAACTGTAACAAACATATCAATGAGTGCAATGAGCTTTTATGCAACATTGTTAAATACAGATATAAAATAAAAATATATCTTCAAATTTAGATTGAAATGAAAATTGAAAATGCCAACAAATTGCAAAGAAGGGACCCAGGCCATAATATCATCGCAGGTCAATTGCAAACAATAGATATCAATTGGTAGAGATATTTCTTGGTTTCTCGATGCACATTTATTAATAGATCTTTGATGAGTTGGAGGTGAGTTAGCAGATTTATTGCATCCAAAAGGTTTAATATCGCTCCACCAGAAAAAGAGAGCAAAATATATATGACATTCGCTTCGCTGTAATAGGGCTGAACTTATCTTCCAAAAATTCTGATGAGCCATTTAAAAAATACACTGCCAGCCTCTAATTGAATGTCGTCTCCAATTGACCACCAATAGAGGAAGTGTTGAAAAATAGAGTGCCATAGCATTCAATTAAAGGTTTTACGGTTATATAGATACAGGTAGAATACATAGAGTATTTATACAAAATTCATTTAGCAACCCTCCATGCAACCACATCATATAATAGAGAATCAACTGCAAGTGTTTTAGAAATAATGCATTCGAGATCAACTAATTATATCCAATCTAACCTGATTAAACAACGAAAATATAATGACACGACGCATGAAACAGAGCGTAAAATCTGTGAGTACTTGAAAAATAAAAACCAACCCTGCGCAGAGGAGACAACTCTTTCAAATGCTGCATATCCCTCAGTAGTGGAAACATCTGGAAGCTTTTCTCGAGATTTGGCATAAAACTCATCTAATTTGCGCGTAACATCTTCTGATTTAATGCGAGAGTTGTTGATCTGCAAAAGAATGCACTAATTTTAGAGTAATAGAGATATGTAGCGAGAGTAATAGAGATATGTAGCGAGAGTAATAGAGACATGTAGCGAGAGTAATAGAGAGTAATAGAGATATGTAGCGAGAGTAATAGAGATATGTAGCGAGAGTAATAGAGAGTAATAGAGATATGTAGCGAGAGTAATAGAGAGTAATAGAGATATGTAGCGAGAGTAATAGAGATATGTAGCAAGAGTAATAGAGAGTAATAGAGATATGTAGCGAGAGTAATAGAGATATGTAGCGAGAGTAAGTTGAGAGTAATAGAGATATGTAGCGAGAGTAATAGAGAGTAATAGAGATATGTAGCGAGAGTAAATTGAGAGTAATAGAGATATGTAGCGAAAGTAATAGAGATATGTAGCGAGAGTAATAGAGAGTAATAGAGATATGTAGCGAGAGTAATAGAGAGTAATAGAGATATGTAGCGAATAAAACCATGACATACGGATGATTTAATGTATAAAAACTGCATGGAACAAGCGTGCTAAGCAAGCCAACTACCGGGTGATTCTGAAAACTAATGCTTGACAAGTATAGCTAAGGAAAGTGAACAATCTGCCAAGTAAACAACTTCATCTACAAAGACCTTGATAGCAGTTGTATAACATTTGAAACAACCATGTGACAGATAATTCAGCATTTGAAACATCCTTGTAACAGATAGATCAGCATTTGAAACAACCATGTGACAGATAGATCAGCGTGTGAAACAGTTTTGGGATGGGTAAAGTAACATTTGAAAATAGCTTAGGTTTTGTAGGATAGGAAAGAGAGAAGAGATCGGTGGCAACACAGATAAAAATGTAAGTAACCAACGACGACAAGTAACCAACCAACGACAAGTAACCAACGAAGAAACTGCATGCCAATAATGAAACAAACCTACCAATTGTTTTACTTGTTCAATGCAGCTGGTATAGATGGTAGAATCTTGTTGCATTTCTATGTATTCTTTTAACAATGCTCTGTATTCTCCAACACCTTCTTTTGTGTTAACAGTGTTAAGGGTAAGGAATTCACTGGCCAAGTCTGGTAGTGTAGTGATGCCATGGCCTATATACTGCTCAGCCTTTTTTAATCCACCCACAGCCTGATCCAGCTGGTTAGCCATACACTGTGCAAAGAAAATTGTTCACGTAAGATGTATTTAGACTGTATATTATTAAACATGACTCCTTGTAGACAATTCAGAAGATTATTTACCAACCGGACAAGATTCTGGTAAAACCTACAGTTCCTCATTTCTGTACCCAGTATGGCAAGTTATAAGTGATCAAACACTTTAGAAAAATCAAGTGTAGCAGTCTACACATAAAGTGGTGCGCAAAATAAGCTGTCTCCCTTTGCTAATTGAACAAATTTATCAAACTCTAAATGTATGCTTGGAGGATGTTGCTTTATTTGAGAAGTAATTAGCAATGTGTGTTCAAGTGCTGATGTTACATTATGTGATAGGTGATTAGTGATGTCTGTTCAGAGGGTGCTGCTTTATGTGATAAGTTAGTTATTAGTTTGAGATCTGTCCTTTAGAGCCAAGAGATTTTCTGTAGTTTCTAAAACAAGAGGAAATATGAAAGGTCGCTCAATGCCTTTTTAAAGTCCATGGCAGTAACACGTGTGGTATGCATATCATCAGTTTGAACTAGATAATTGGAAGTAACACACATAGTTGAACCTGGCAAAACAGGCCCTTCCTGAAACCGTGCTGTTTTGAAGAAGATGATAATACAATCTGATTTTACATCTTGCATAGAGAACCGTTAAGAGATCCGTCTATAGTTTTAGCTGGTTCGACAGCTACCTTGACATATGATAATATAATAGGTTGTTTTTCATTATCAAGATAGCGACCTGATTTTAAGTTGCTTTAGAGGTTCTTTAGTGATGGACAATTAGCAGTTGCGGGTAAGTCAACCTAGCCATATCCAGCTTCCGATTCCATTTGGTTTGAAGACTTGGTATTTAAGCTACTCTGATTGTAATTGTTAGACAAGAGTATAGCCTTGATTTCAAGGCACATTTCAGAAAGCAGACTAACATAAACTCGATGACACTTTCGAGTAATTAGGTAGTCAATTTTTCATGTTTGTCATTTAGCAAAATTTGATCAAATTTTGGTTTTGCCCACTTTAGCCGAAAGGTTGAGTTGCCTTTCTCAGGTGGTTGATAGATGCAATTATTGCAATACATTTGAAGGATGACTGCTCACCATTCTGTTTACTATTCCTACTATTCTGATTGCATCATTACTATTCTGTCAGGGATCTATGGAATATATTGAATTATTATATGCTTTAAGTTCAATGTTCCTACGTTTCCAAGCACGATGGTTATACAGTTTAAGTATTGAAGGGTGTTGGGTCCTTATCTCTTTACATATTGGTTATGTTTGCAATAAAATGTTTCACTAAGTGACAAAACATTGTTTTCTGTTCATCCATTTGTTCGAGCTCATCATTTGTTTTTTGCATTTTGTCTCTTAAAGTTTCCTGATCCCCCTCTTAATACAATTTTTTCAGTCAAAAAGTTTTTTATTTCGATGCTAAAGTTCCAAAAAAAGACACTTCTGCTTCGTTATGTAAGCGGGCTTATTGGTATACATATACCAGTCAAACGTGTTATAGGTATGTCTGAATTACCGTACTTTTCGGACTATAAACCACACCCCTATATAAGCCGCACCTGCTTTATTTTCCAAAAAATGATAATAAAACAATACATAAGCCGCACCTTTGTATAGGACTCAGGACTGTGCTTTTAACGCGGCAGCAACTTCACTGTTTAAAACGGAACAGTGCCGAACAGCAGTTTCGTATTATCCGATGCTTTTTTACTTAGTGTCTAACGTAACTGTACCGTGAGGCATTGTTTCGTATTTTCTTTCACTGCTACAAGCGCACTAATTGGAGATTCCCGTTAATGCGCCCTAGCGGTGAAGGAAAAAGCCACAGATTAGCCGCACCCCTATATAAGCCGCATGGCTAAAATCATCAGAAAAAAGTAGCAGCTAATAGTCCGAAAAGTACGGTAGGTCACAACCAGCTTCATGTTGTGGTTATGAAAAACATTGATAGAATTTTGATTTTGTTCTGCTTCGTTTATCCTCTTGACCCCTTTTGATGTAGAAGGGGAAGATCTCCTTAATGGTCTTTAGTAAAAATCTTACAATATAGCATTGTACATTAGTTCAGTCTAGTAGGAACATGAAAGGCATGAAAAAGCCTTATGCAGAATTTCAAAAGATGGCGTTAATTTAGTCTAAGTTCCCTAGCAGTGTGTGGTAAGAAACTGAAAAGATAATGATCGATGTTACATGCAGAGCTTTTTGTACAAGATCTTGTTAGCATATTGGTAACGGGGTTTCAATAACTTGATCATACGAATCATTTAGACTTGGAAACTTATCGAAATCTTTAAGAATTTCAAAGATCCCGTTTCTATGTACAATAGCTCTTCTGTCTGTTAGCAAATCTAGATTTAACACTTCTCTTGCTACTGTCACTGAGAAATCTTTCCCCTTTGCATTTTCAATAAACCTTAAGCCTGTTTTACCCTGCATGGACAGCAAGCTTCCATTGCATATTTCAGTAACAGTCTACATAAGGAGAGGTAAGCTACATACTTTAATTTGGGGGAGCTTGGAATAAGTACATGATTTATCAATCCAAGTATCCTACATGTAGATATTTTTTACAAACTGTTTCAATATGCAGATTCCAGGTAATATCACTACTGATAACCATACCTAAAGATTTTATAGTTTTCACATAGCTCTAAGGTTGACCGCACAGGTCGTAAATTTCCATCATAGCTTGGCCAAACACTATAACATGTGATTTTACAGGATTGAACTGCATCTTCCATTTATCCGCCCATGTATTAAGTCTATTAAGGTCATCCTGAACTTTTAAGCAGCCCTGTTTTGATTTAATATCACAGTAAAGCAGAACATCACCGGCATAAAGCCTGATTTTTCAATGTTTAATTATAGAAACTATGTTGTTTATGTAAAGGATAAACAGCGCTGAACCTAGAACAGAGCCCTGAGGAACTCCAAATGTAAATGACAACATTTCTGAAAGTTTACCATTCACCACAACCTGTTGCTACCTATTTGAACAAAAAATCTTGTATCCACAACCAAAGCTTACAATTCACGTTGTGTTGAGATTGTAACTTAATGTTATAAAGTCATCACGTTGTAATCCGCACGAAATATATTTTACATATTTGTGTGACCAATACTGTTAAAGTCATCCTGTATGGCTATAGTCTATTATCCTTTCATTATCCTGGAGAGCTGTTACTATCTTGAGTTCAGTAGTTGTTTAGTCAGTCAAAAATATACACGTACACATTCTGAACTCTCGCCTGTCTCATATTACAATGATTAATACACAGTGCAAGCAGCTTAACACTAAAGTACTAATTTATTATGATCTATTTTATCAAATGCTTTTGAAAAGCCTAAGATGGCAGTATGCACAGTTTTTTTGTATTGACACTTCTGCAGGTCATTTAGGAAAGTCACAAGTTGAGTGCTACAAAAAACCTTCTTAAAACCATGTTGGTTTCCGACTATCATGTTATCAACTTCTTTAAACCCCTGATGTAAAACAATATGTGCAAGTAACTTGCAGGGTATGCTTGTAAGTGAAATGGGTTTATTATTTTTTGGATCATGTTTATCCCTACCTTTTAGTACAGGAAAGACATTTGCTATTATTCAGCTATTTGGTAACTTGCATTTATGTAAGAAACAATTTTGAGCTAAAATTGTTGCTGTGGTGGTAATATTTATGCATAAGTTTTCCTTCTTAAGACTATCCGGTCCAGGAACTTTTCCATTTAAAAAAAAATAATTTCATTACTCTTTACTTTACATACTAACATTTGATTTTGCATCAGTTTCAATATTAGTGTCGTTTTCAATTTCAGCTCTTTGTAAGTGTATGATACAAATGTACTTATATAGTATATTTGACATGAACATTTTGATGAGTGTTTCAGTAGCGGGTTGGTATTTCAACACTCCCTTAACCTACCTTATCTTAAAAAACAAACGTTAATAAATTAATTTGTAAACGATTTCCCAGAAATGTTTTGATTTCAACAATTCCGTATATCACAAGAGTAGTAAGAACATTACGGAATGCGGCGACGAAACCAACCTTAGATACGAAAAGTCAAACGCATTAAATGACTGAACAGACCAAATCCTTTTGGGAGTTGCCCTCTCATGTGACTATTTAGGGGTAAGGGTGCACAACTCAAACTTCTGTAAATAAAGAGCTCAATGAATTCCGTAGAAACATTTCTGAAACTGTCATTGTACATTTATAACTATTAGTGTAATTTATACCGTTCGCACCCAGGCCTTCCAACTCTAACGCATTGGTCGTGAAACTCACACAATCTGTTCATAACCTGTCTGTTAGCTTACTTGGGTTAGTGCAATCACTAGCAGTGCTTGTAATATTGTATATTTTCTGTTTACAGCACGTACTGTACTCCTGTATGTTGAGTGGACCTTACATTATAAAGAGCTAAAAACAAACAATCTAAATTCTTCAATCAACAACTAGCAAAGAACTATCATAAACAAACATGGAGCTTTTTGGTGCCCTGTTTAGGGGTTTCGTGAAGAGCTGTTCCAACAGACTGTGGTCGGTATGCGCTGTCACATCTGGATTACCGAACAGACACTGGTCGAACCTCTGCATTCCATACACTATGGCCAGTAATTCAAGTTCAATAGGCGTGTAATTCTTCTCGCTTGCCGATAAACTTCTCGAACCGTAACGTACAGGTTGACCGTCTTGCAGGAGAACAGCTCCTAACCCATCAGTACTTGCATCTGTCTAAATGACCAACGGTTCATTGACCCGAAAGTACTTCAGTCGGGAGGCATCTAGGATAAGACACTTTATTCGATCGAAAGCTCTGGTTTGATCTAATCCCCACCTGAAATCAGTGTTTTTCACTCCAACCATCCGTCTCAGAGGCTCACATTCCGCTAAGCAGTTGGGAATGAACTTGGCTAAATAGTTTACATGGTCCATAAATCGATGTACTCCATCGCTGCTGCTCGGGGCCTCCATGTCTTTGATCGCTCTAATATTCTTCCGATCAGGTTTTACACCGTCAGCTGTAATAATGTGGCCAATATATGGTAGCTCATCTAGATGAAATCTACATTTTTCTTTGTTAAGCTTCAGATTCACTCTCCTTGCTCTTGTCAGCAGTCTATTGAGGTTGGCGTTGTGGTCCTACATTGCTTCATTGTGAGTGGATCCTTTCCCAAATATGAGTATATCATCTGCAACCACAGTGACTCTCTTGAGATCCCCAAGTGCATCTGAGAGCCCTCTTTGGAATTCTTCAGGGCTCGAAGACAAACCAAATGGCATTCACAACCAGTTGTATTTTCCGAAGGGTGTCCAGAATGTGATAAGGTCACTCGAAAGATCACTCAGTTTGATTTGAAGGAAGCCGTCTTTAGCGTCACAAAGCGAGAAAAATTTAGCCTTGTCAAGCTTACTAAGCACATCCTCCAGGGTCGGCATAGGAAAATGATTGCACAGTATGGCCTTGTTGAGATTAGAAGGGTCCAAGCAGACTCTCAAAGTACTGTTGGGGTTGCGGACAGAGACATTGTTACATATCCAGGCAGTTGATAATCAACAGGGGCGAGAATTCTTTTCTTGGTGTATGAGTTTAATTTCTCCTTCAAGTCATTGACCATAGACAGCGGAGTTTTTCGATTGTGACACTGACAAGGTACAACAGATTCATCCAGTTCAATTTTGTACTCGCCTGGCAGGAATCCGATACCAGTGAATACGTCTTCAAAACTGCCCAGAATATCTTGCAGACTGCTACTACTCACTAAATTGATCCATTCCTCTTTGACTGAGATCAGACCAAGTTTCAAAGATGCATCTAGGGACAGAAGACTGTGATTTGGTTGCTTATGAACTAGAAAGTGGAGATCTGTTCCTTCTACCTGTATCATGCAGCCACCTAGTGTTGAGCATTGATGAATATGTCACAGCATTGCACAAAGTTGCAAGAGAATGCCAGCTTGAAGCAATGTACGATGATTTTATGCTCCAAGCACTGTTGCTGGGCATAAGTGATGATCAACTTAGAAGAAAGTTGTTTGATGACGCTGGTGGTGAGCAAGGATTGAGCCTGGAACAAGCAATCAAGAGATGCAGAGTAGCAGAGAATTCAAAAATGATATGGCAGCCATACAGTCAGATGAATCTGTTCAAGTTGTTCGACCTAGAAGTAAGCATTCTAAGCAGAACCAGACAACTTTTACCAAAGATGAAGGAGGATCCGCTGTAAGGTCCGCTCGCAAGAAAACGAACAAATGTCTTTGTGATAATTGTGGTTTATCCTAACCCCCGAGGAAATGTCCGGCTTTTGGAGAACAATGTCACGATTGCCACAAGTATAATCACTATAAATCTCAATACAGATCTAAGAAGAGTGTGCAGATAGTCGAAGAAGAGAATGCCGATTCAGATGATTCCCTTTTATGTGTCCAAATAGTTCGTAAAAACAGGAAGCTTATGTCAAGCATGAAGACACTTTCCGGTGAAAGTCGCAAATAAGTCAAGTTTTAGCTAGATACAGGAGCATCCTGCAATATTCTCAAGTTCTCAGATTGTTATATATTCATACTGTAACACGTTCAGGAATAAAGAACCACAGGCTAAATAGACTACTAGAAGTTATAGCTACTGGAAGCTACGGCGTAGACGGCTATTAGACTACGGCTTAGACGTCTAGGAGACACGTGACCCCCATCGCTATATAGTGACTGGAGACCAAGCTGACGGCCTCTTGTGATCTTGAGTTCACGGTGAGTGCTTAACTGTTCCCCCGAGCAATACAACATGGCGTCGTAGACAGGATTGTTTGAGGAAAATTGTGATCGGTGATACTTTATTATATTGTGGTGTAGTGGTGAATAAATAGTGACATCGGCGATCGATAGTGGTGATACAGTGGTTAGTGATTTTCCGTGGTGTATTTGCTGTGATAATTGGGAGACACTATACAAGGTGAGTGGTGATTACAGTGTTATAGAGGTCCCGAAGGGTGTTCGGAGGTAAGTTTAAGCTATTTTGAATATGGCTAGAAATTTGAATTTTAATGACTTTCCGAAACTACTAATTAATAGCGACGATGTTGGTGGATCATGAAAAAACTGGTTAAATGAGTTTGATTTAAGCGTTGAAATGATCACACTGAGATTAGGTGAAGAAAAAGTTACAATAGAGGGCGAGGAAGAAACTGTTGATGTATTTAGAGGTAAAATGAAATTAGTATCTTTGTTGAATGCCGTGGGTAAGGCAGGTAGAGCAGCTTTGACATCTTTAGGTTTTGATCAAAAAAGTGCAACTTCTACATACGAGGGAGCCATGGAACTTTTAAAAACTGTTTATGAATCTGAAGAAACTGTTCATGTTAAAACAATGAAATTTGTAACCGCTAGTCAGGCTATAGGAGAAAATGAAAATGATTATTTATTACGAATTGAAGATTTAAGTAGAAAAATGACTTTTGGAACTGAACATGCTTTGAGACAAAAATTTGCTTTAGCTATTGCAGTTAATGGGTTGAGAGAATTTTCTCTTCGATCCCAGCTGATGCAACAAAATGACTTGAATTGGACTAAGTTTTCAGGTATCTTGAGAGCTAAAAAAATAGCTAGAGATTCGGAAAGAGCTATGGAAACTGTTAAAGCAGGCAATTTTAATGTGAAATTGGAAGTGGATGCAGTAGAAAACAAATCAGAGGGCAGGGATAATCAATTTAAATTTGATTCTGATTCGGAGAATGAGAAAGAAATGAATAGAGTATCTTCTAGAGATAATTATAAATCTAGAGGGTATGGTAAAGATAGGAAGTCAAGTAAATACGATAAAGACTATAGCAAAGATAGAAGCGCTAGAGACTATAGTAGTTCATCTAGGTATTCTGTTAGAGAGAGACCACTTGAATGGCGTAGGAGAAGTAGAGACAGGTATTCCCCGAGGAGATATGATTGATCTAGCAAAAATTCTAGACGGTATCCATCTCCAGGGGCAGATAAATGCTATGGTTGTAGAGTGAGAGGACATGAAATCAGATTTTGTCCAGAGGTAAGATGCTTTTTTGAGCTACCAAAGGGCACACAATTAAGGACTGCAGGGTACGTAGGAGTCAAAGGAGAGATAGGTACGAAAGTAGTGGAAGTAGTGAAGGTAGAAGAAGTCCTACTCCCAGAGTAAGGTTTTCTGAGTCTAGTAATAGCAGCTGACTAGACGAGAAATTTGTCAGAAATTTATCTGTAAATGGTAAGGATATGGAATTTACTTTTGACACAGGAGCTGATGTGTCCACTATGACTGAAAAAGCTAGTAGAAAGCTTGGTTTGAATTTAAAAGAACCCGAGCAAATTTTGAATGGAGCTGATGGAAATAGATTGAATGTTTTAGGAGTAGCTGATGTAGCTATTAAAAGTACTTACAGAGCTATTGATACTTCTGTTTACATACTTAAAGGTTCTAAAAGAAATCTTTTAGGCATGCCCGAGATTAAGAAGTTGAATTTGTTAGCAGTTATTAATGCTTTGTGTGCTAATGAATTCGACCCTTTGAAGGAATTTCCTAAGACTTTGGAGGGACTAGGAACAATGCCTGGTATTTTTAGTATTGACTTAAATAGGAATGCTGAACCTGTTAGATTGTACGCACCTAGGCCTATTGCAGCAGGCTTGCGTGAAAAAGCTAAAAAAGAAATTGATAAAATGTTGGAAAGTAAGGTTATAGAACCTATAGAAAAAGCAACTGATTGGTGTTCTGGTCTTACCATTGCTCCAAAACAAGGTGGTAAGATTAGAATGTGTGTAGATTTGACCAATTTGAATAAATGTGTTAGAAGGGAAGTATATCCTTTACCTAGGATATCAGACATGTTGAGTAAATTGGCAAAAGGAGTTATGTTTTCCAAACTTGATGCTAACTCTGGATTTTGGCAAGTTAGACTTGATAAGAAATGCAAAGAATTGACAACTTTTGTAACCCCATGGGGTAGATTTTGCTTTAAGAGAATGCCTTTTGGGATATCTTCAGCCCCTGAGTTTTTTCAGAGGGAAATGGAAAAGATATTGAAAGGTTTAGACGGAATTGTATGTTTGATGGATGACATTTTAGTTTACGGTAAAACTGTAACCGAACATTGGCAGCGTTTACATAGAGTTTTAAATAGAATTGAGAAGTCTGGAATGACTTTGAGGAAAGAAAAATGTGAATTTGGATGTACCGAGGTGAAGTTTTTAGGACATTTGGTTAGCAGTGCTGGTATTAAACCAGACCCAGGTAAAATAAAAGCTATAGTTGAAATGAAGCCTCCGAGGAGCAAAAAGGAGGCCAGGAGATTTACCGGAAAGGTTAATTATTTGATGAAGTTTAATAAAAGGTTAGCTGGTTTATGTACTGCGATTTATGGAGTAACGGGTAGTAAATCGGAATGGTTTTGGGGTCCTGACCAACAAGAAGCTTTTGAAACTGTTAAGAAAGAAATTTTTAATAGTCCAGTATTATGTACTTTCGAGATAAATGCTAAACATAGAGTTTCTGATGATGCTAGTAAAAATGCACTAGGTGCAGTTTTGCTACAGTATAACGAGGAAGGTGCGTGGCAACCTGTAGAATACGCTTCTAGGAAAATGACTGAAACTGAAGGTAGATATGTCATGGTCGAAAAGGAAGCTTTAGCTACGACATGGGCATGTGAGAAGTTTGATTACTATTTAGTTGGTAGAAAATTTGAAATAGAGACGGACCATAAGCCTTTAATTGCGATTTTAGGTGAAAAGGATTTGTCTAAGCTACCTGTAAGAGTACAACGTTTTAAGTTAAGACTAATGAGATATGATTATGATATTTTTCACACTCCTGGAAAAGATATGTTCATTGCTGATTTGCTTAGCCGTCCGAACAGTGGTGCTGTTTGTGATGAGGTAAGTAAAGCTGTTTGTAATAAGGTAGAAGCTTATGTTAACTCGATAGTTTCCTCTTTTGCATACGGAGACGTTAAAGAAGAGAAACTAAGAGAGGTTAGTAAAGATTCAGATGCTCTCAAGTGTATAGAGTATTTGTATTCTGGTTGGCCATCTGAATTGGATGGTTCTAGTAAAGAACTGATAGGTTTATATGGATCTAGAGAGAGATTAAGTATTTATAATAATATACTTTTATATGACTCTAGACTGTATATTCCTAAGTCATTAAGACCGCAGTATTTGGAAATTTGTCATGAAGGTCATCAAGGCATAACGAAATGTCGCAGACGAGCTCAGCGTCATTTTTGGTGGCCTGGTTTTAGTAAGGAGATTGCAGATTATATAAATAGATGTAATGTTTGCATTATGCATGGTCAAGTTAAACACCAGCCCATGTATGAAGCAGAAATGCCTTCTAAACCATGGGAGGTGATAGGTTCGGATATACTTGTGTTTGATAACGAATATTATCTGATAGCTATAGACTATTATTCGAAGTGGATAAAATGTCTGCATATAGAATCTCAAACGGCTAGAGAGATAATTCGAGTACTCAAGTATCTGTTTTCTCGATTTGGTATACCCAACGTTATTAGGTCTGATAATGGAACTTGTTATGCTAGTAAAGAATTTAGAAACTTTGGAGAGAAAATGGGTTTCATTCTAACTACTAGTAGCCCCCGATATCCTTGTTCTAATGGTTTAGCAGAAAGTGCCGTAAAAATTGTTAAAGAATTATGGGAGAAAAGTCGAGATAAAGATGTAGCTTTGTCTGCGTATAGGACTACACCTTTGGCTTCAGGATATACGCCAAGTGATCTGATTTTTGGTCGAGCTATTAGATCAAACTTGGGCTTCCCATATGAAAGTGATGTAGACTATGAACTGTTTGAAGAAAATGAAATTAGACGTAAAAAGAAAATTAAGAAACGGTGGGATAAAAAGTATAGAGTTTCAAAGTTAGACGAGTTAAAACCTGGTCAAATGGTTTATGTAAAAGCTCCTACTGATGTAGGTTCAAGAGGTATAGTTTTGAGAAAGGATAAATCTCCTGAAAGTTACTGGGTCAATGTAGGCATGAGTGAAATACGCAGAAATAGAAAACATTTGTTTTTGTTGAACTCTGATGACGAGAACACATCGTCTGACTCTTCTGAGGATAATTGTCTTTCCTTGGGTAGCTACTCCTCAAAAGAGGGCAACTCTGAAATAGTAGAAAATGCCAACGGTTTATCTGAAAGTCAGGAAAACATGATCCCTGATTTAGAGATCCTTAAACAAGGGGAGGAAACTCCTGGTGTAGCTGAGCACGTGGAGGAAACTCCTGGCACCAGTGAACACAAGGGGGAAACTTCTGTTGTTGAGAATAGACTCGTTCCAGGAAATAGTAATGATTTGCCTAGAAGAAATTCTAGAAGTAAATTTGTCCCTCTTAGTAGAGAACCTGTCGTCACTAGTTCAGGTCGAGTTAGTAAACCACCTAAGACATATGGTATGGAATATTATAAATGACCTTGTTTATAGTTTCAGATTGATATCAGACCAATCTTACTTCTCTATCACTTATGAAGAGTGCTGGCGATTCGCCGGGAGGTGGTGGTGCCGAGAGCGGCGGTGCAGATAGAAGCAGGGGTGGAGATGTGAAGGTGACGAAGGATTCAGAAGGTAACACAGTGTTTAGTAAGCAGAAGGGGAGCGAGTCGGGTAAGAACGAGAGCGAAGGTAAGAAAGAAGTGTACGGTAAGCCAGGTAACATTAAGTGTGTTGTCTGCAAAAGCTTTAGAGACCACTATGCTGCTCAGTGTCCCGGATTTATTTGTTATAATTGTAAAGGTCAAGGAAATTATGCGGTAGATTGCAGGAAGACATTGTGTAGATTTTGTGGGAAGTTAGACCATGGACTTGAAGGTTGTACTCTTGGTGGGTCTTCCTATAGAGATATTGCAGCGGGTATTAAGCGTAGGGTAGAGGAGAGTAACAATAGGGGACCGGATTCTAAGTTGAAGAAGCCTAGTTCGAGTTTACCCTTTGTTGCTAAGATGGATAGTTTTGTAGAAGAGATGGACTCAGAGTCTGTTTCGACCGAGGCTGCCATCGAGCAGAGGAAAGCTATGCTCTTGCATAGGAGGAAACAAGTAGAGGAGCAGTACAAGCGAGCATTGTCTGCTATAGAGAAGGACGAGAGAGAGTTGGAGGAGGAGATTGAGAGTGAGAAGGAGTATAGAGAGGCTCTGTTGCACTTGGCTGCTGTAAAGCAAAAGAGGGCTCAGAGGAGCGGTGCAAGGAGCGCGAGTTCCGTAACGACTACTAGAAAGGAGAGTAAGGTTGAGGAACCCAAAGAGGAGGTCCAACCTGAAAGCTCCGGAAAGAGTGGCAATGACGACCAGCTTGCTGGTTCTGAGCCAAAAGTTCAGAGTGGCAATGACGACCAGCTTGCTGGTTCTGAGCCAAAAGTTCAGAGTGGCAATGACGACCAGCTTGCTGGTTTTGAGCCAAAAGTTCAGAGTGGCAATGACGACCAGCTTGCTGGTTCTGAGCCAAAAGTTTCAGATAACCCGGTGGCAATGGAGGAGGAACATGAGAAGGCTGATTGGTATGGGGATACTGCCAGTATGGAGGAAGGTGATTTGCTAAATGGAGATGAGGTAGATTGAGATGGATTGGGGTGTGATTAAAACTGTTAAATTTGTGATAACTGATGACTGAAGGAAATACGAGTAAGTAAACAGAATATTGGGTGAGCAGAGAGATATTTATCTCATTTTCGAAACGGTAACTATGATTTGAAGCTTTTGTGATTATCTAACCTGCTTGGCTTGATAACCCTGCTTCATTGAATTTAACGCCCCTCTTGAGAGATTATTTGTTCTGCTAATAGTGGTTGCACTTGGGTAAATTTGAGTGTATTGGAATTAGAGTTCGTATTTGGATTTTAGATTAAGCGACGTAGTCTTGAAAAAAAGGGCATGTTATATATTCATACTGTAACACGTTCAGGAATAAAGAACCACAGGCTAAATAGACTACTAGAAGTTATAGCTACTGGAAGCTACGGCGTAGACGGCTATTAGGCTATGGCTTAGACGTCTAGGAGACACGTGACCCCCCATCGCTATATAGTGACTGGAGGCCAAGCTGACGACCTCTTGTGATCTTGAGTTCACGGTGAGTGCTTAACTGTTCCCCCGAGCAATATAACACAGATTACGCTGATCTTGGCAAACATAAGCTCGACAACAATCGCTCTAAGCTACGTCAGTTTGATGGTTCCACGACAACAGCATTGCTAGTGATTGCACATAACCCAAGTAAGCTAACAGAGGTTATCAACACAATCAAACCACAGAAAAAATGAAAATGAGTGAGAAACGCGTGAGATTGATGCCCCAATTTTATATATATACTATCATTGATACATCAATTGCCCCAAAACCAAATGTCAAGCAGTGCCCCACTCTTGGGTTGGCAGGCCTGACCGTACCTTTTCTTGTAGATATATAAATTCTTTGTTATTAGTTTTACTTTGCAGAATAGACTGCCGTTAAAAAATGCAAATCTTTGTAAATGAACGACGAAAATGCGTTCCCAGCAACCTAGCAGTATATTACATGTACAGTATGTAACTTGACCGCAATCATGGTCTATAAAACCGGGATAACCAGTGAGATTGATCAGCAAAAATGATAAAAAGTTGTCGATGCCAACCAATAATACTGAAGTTACAGTACGGCCATACCTCCCAACTCTCACGCATTGGGCGTGAGACTCACGTAATCACCCCAAAGAAAAAATGAAAATGCGTGAGAAATGCGTGAGATTTTTGCCCCAATTTCCACAATTTTATATATACTATCATTGAAACATCAATTGCCCCAAAACCAAATCTCACGCATTGCCCCACTCTTGGGTTGGCAGGTTTGAGTACATCCCATAAATTAAAATTTTCCTTTTTGTATGGCCAAAAGAGTGAGTTTGGAAAGATCTTGGAACGCATTAGGCAATTTACATGTATTATATGCACTGTTATCACAACGTAAAGTCTCTATAACGAAAACGTTTCTGGAACCAATGATATACAGCCCCAATGATATACAGGGGGGCTGTATATCATTGCTGGAACGGATTATTTACGTTGTAAGAGCGCCTATTGTAGTATGACTTTTTTACATTGTCTATCTATCTATCTCTGTAAAATATCTCAAGTGGCCGCTAGGCCTGTAGAAATAAAATGGTGCATTAGGCATAAAAATAAGATCACAAATAAGCATAGACTTATTTATCTAAGTCTGAAGGATAAAAGTATAAGATCGCTTGGTCTAGTTATAAGAGAATCAGATGTTAAAATTTCATCGCACGGTTAAAAAAAGAGTGTTTCATTGCACTTGTATTGATTGTGTGTCTGATATTGGAGCCTCGAGTAAAATAGGATGAGTTCTTAATTACAAATCTATTAAAATCGACCATTAGGTCTTGGCTTAAAATTTTTTGCAGTGTGCTTTCGTCCTTGATGCGTCTTCTCTCTGCAAGTGTTTGCCATCCCATTTTCACCATTTCTGATGATATACTATCAAATTTTCTTAAATTGTTGGCCCACCTAAAAGCTTTTCGGTTAATGGATTCTAAATCTTTTATACTATAATCAAAATGTGGACTCCAGATTTCCGAAGCGTACTCTAGCAGTGGACGACACACACTATAGTATGCTGTCCTTTTGACATTAGGAGATGTTTTCTTAAGGGTCCGCATAAGCATAAAAAGAGTGCCGTTAGCCTTACGTATGATGCGATTTATGTGTTCATTAAAATTGAGGGTGCTAGAAACAAGTATACCCAAGTACAAAAAGGATTGCGAGGATATAAGAGATGTACCGCAATAGTTGTATATATGTGAAAATCTAACTGGTTCCACAGATGTAGATGTGCATTTATTAGCATTAAATCTCAACTGCCACGACTCAGTCCATGCAGCCACTCTGCACAGTTGGTCCTGAAGCAGAAGGCTGTCGGACGCACATTCTATTGGTCTAAAAAGTATGGCATCATCCGCAAATAAACGTATGGATGTCTTTGGACAGTTCAGAGACTCTGGAAGGTCATTGATATATAAAAGAAAAAGCAAGGGTCCAAGCACCGACCCCTGGGGCACACCTGATGTTACCTGGGTAGGTGGAGATGTTTTACCGTTAACTATGACACAGAATGTGCGGTCCAGGAGCCAGTGCTGTATCCAAGTCACTACATTTGCATTTAGGCCATAACTTCTAAGTTTGTGGATCAATTTGTCATGCGAAACTGTATCAAACGCTTTACTAAAATCCAAAACAAGTACATCCACTTGAGTGTTAAGATTATTAAAATTTGCCAAGTCTGATATGGTGTGTATAAGTTGAGATTCACAGCTGTGCTTTTTTCTAAAACCATGCTGTGTTTCACTTAGGATGTTATTCTGATCGAGATAATCTCTTATGTTATGAGCAATAATATGTTCTATAACCTTAGATGATACGCTAGTGAGTGATATTGGCCTATAGTTAAGTGGGGCCTTCTTGTCACCTTTCTTGAATACAGGGACTACATTGGCATGTTTCCAATCAAGTGGCACACACCCTGTGTTGAGGGAGTGTTTAAAAATCAGCGTTAAAATGGGAGCAATGTCAACAGCCAAAAACTTGAGCAAGGCAGGACTAAGGTTGTCTGGGCCCATACCCTTACGATGGTTAAGATTATCAAGAAGGGCCAAAACTCCCTCTTCACTGACAGCAATGTCCATTTGGGGTACATGTTCTGCACTAGATTGAGTGAATGATACTTGTGGGACGTGTCCATCGTCTACGGTAAATACGGACTTAAAATTGTTAGCAAAACTTATGGCCATATCGTTGTCATTCACACAGTTATGTAATTGCATAATGTTTGAACATTTTCCCCCTTTTGAAGATTTAGATATAAGCTGGAAAAGAGGTTTGGAATCGCCATTCTTAAGGCTTTCAGTAATATGGGACTCTAAAAATTTATTATAATCTCTTTTAATAAGGCGTTTAGATAGATTACCAATGGACTTTAGTTGTTCTAAATTGTGGCTAGTAGGGTAAGCTTTATAGGTATGAAAAAACCTTCTCTTTTTTCGGCAAACTGTTCTGGCTTCCCTTGACAACCAGAACTTTTTACCTTTGGGTTTACGTACTGGGATGCATGAGTTAGCTATGTTTAAAATAATGTACTTGAATGTGTTCCATAGAAAATCTGTCGTATTTGAAGCTTCAATAAACTGGAGATGCTTGTAAAGGTGGGCTGTCTGTTCGCTTATGTCAGACATCCGACATTGTAACATTCGTCCAATGACTGCTAGAAGTATATACTGTCTTAGCAAAAAAAAAATTTTAAAATAAATTTAAACAACTTTTTAAAATCTTAAATAAACAGTACTGTTTTCTAAACTTTTAAATACCGTACGTATAAGATATCGTCTAATAGTGTACTTGTTTTCTTCTTGGACGACTGGACTAAGGTTGACTTAGGCGAGTGGGCCAATTTGGGGCGATTGGACTAGGCCGAGTTACCTCTGAAGCGACTAGTCATGCACCATCGAAAGAGGCGATTGATTTGGTTGTTGAAAGCTTTGGTGTCGAATGTGTTGATGGTTAATTATTTGGTTTAGAGCATTGGTAAGAACTGGTTAGGTGGTACCAAATTATGCAATATACCCACTCTCTTTTATATCTCCGGCCATTATCGCAATGTGCTGAATCTTGTTGTGATGTGTAGTTTTAACAGAAACCATGTTATACACTATTCCGCATCCACACATGTGTGGATGTATACATAAATGGTGATTTGGCTTTGCAATCTCCTATTTTCGACTACATGTATGTTTAATATGTGTGCTTTTGCTCAAGTTGTTAAACTAATTTGATTAATACTGGTTCAGACACTAGTGAAGTTGCTTATCTATAAGCAATTTCAATATTAGGTAGTAAATGACATTTTATTTCTACAAATTGTTATGTGGGATTTTGGAGAAATGAAGTTAGCCTATACACTGTTATGTGTGGTTGTGGAGAAATGATGTTATGCATAACTAATCCCAATGCACACAACATCAGTGTTGAATTTGTTTGTCATATTATTCTATTTTGACTATGTTTAGTTTGCGCACTTTTGCTTTAGCTTGTGAGAACTAATTTGATTATTACTGGTTCAGGTACAAGTGAAGGTGTTAGGTTATTGTAAGCAAAGCTGATATTCACCAGTACAAGTTACTACTTTATTCTATAAGTCAAACAATTAAAATACACAACTAACAAAATTCTAAAACGATAATATTAATGACAAAACAATTAGAAGAGCTAATAAAATAACATCCTTACTCGAACGGTCGTCCGTGTTTGCTTGGCTCGGTCCATGCGGCTGCGAGTTTCGATTGTCAGATGAGCGTCATGGCAGTCCTTATATGTGGAGGTTTGGTAGTTGGGATAGTGGTGTAGAAGAGGCTCAGCTGATGAAGGAGAAGGTGGATTCATCGGTAGAGAAGTGAGAGAGAGGCTCCTCGGCAGGCAGATGGGAAAGCGTCCAATGAGGCCCTCGGGAAAAGAAAGAGAGCCAGAGCTCACGCTAGAGTCGGAGATAGGGATGGGGATAGAAATGATGAGTCATTGGAACTGTTCTCTTTTATAGATGTCTGGCATGTGGAATGGCTAGCTTGTGGGTGTAGGTTGCTGTTAAGGTTCAATGCTTTTTGTCAGGAGTGTGAAGATATCATGTTTGCGTAAGTCTTCAGCTAGTGCGTGTGATGTTGACATATAGGGTGGAGCTTGTGACTTACTCCTGGTATCTAGGTCATGTTTGACAGGAGTGGCAGATCTGTATGTGACTCATTTGACTCATCTCTAATGTTTCTCTGATGGCATTTTGATGATGGTGGTTGGTAAGTTTAATTGCTTCGACTTCCCTTTGGCATGTTTCTATGATTGATTTCTTCCAATTCTGAAGTTCATAATTTTCTTTTGACATTTTCTAATTATTGAATCTTTTAATGTCTTTGGGCGTCTTGCTGCTTGTACGTATTATATGCTTATCCTGTGGTCTGGCTACATTCCCTATTGGTATCTTGTTTTCGCAGTATCTCCATACAACAACACAATGAATCTGCATCCACACAAACATCACTGTTGAATTTGCTTTGTCGTATTCTGTTTTGACTATTTTTAGTTTGTGCACATTTGCTGAGGTTCTGTGAACTAATTTGATTATTACCGGTTCCGACACTAGTTAAGGCGCTAATCTGATATATGTAATACTGATATTTACCAGTCAAATATACTTCCTTATCTCTGTAAGTCTAACAATTAAAATACACAAATAGCCAAATTTTGGAACAATAATACTAACGTCAACAGGTTAAAATTGGCCAATGAACGTTAAACCTTGAAGCAAAAGCTTTTAGAATGGAGTGGGGACAACCCTCACTTTTAATGTATCTATGATACATTCTTGAGACGGGCTCACTAAGGCTCTGATGAAACAGTGTGCGTTAATGCAATACTTTCTATGTAGTAGAATACATAGCTGCTTTCAAATCATGGTGATTTGAATATTCGAATATTTGAAACAAATCATATTGTACTGATTTGACACAAATTTTGATTTGATTTGAAAAGTTTTGGAAGTAACTTGATTTGATTTGAAGTTTCGGGCTGATTTGAAGACTTGATTTGACAAATAAATCACATCACTATCGATAGCCTTGTCTTCTGTAACCGATCGAAACATTTTTACGACGTTTGCAAAGTTAACCCAAACTTTGGCAAGAAATGCACACCATCGATACCGAGGCTAAGCGATCGTGTGCGTGTCCCTCTACAGAAAAAAGAAAAGGTCCGCGTGTTGTGTGTGTAAAAGAAATCAACATGAGCAGCTCTGGTAAGTTGTGGAAAAGGCATGTTTGTAGATGTGGTGCTGGCATTGAATACTTTGATGTCAATTATTTGATTGCTAGAAATTGGTTGTGACTATCTCACTTTAACCTCACAGTCACTAGTCAAAATGAAAATTACTTGTGCTGTGCCTACGGCATAAATGAATGAGTAGAGTATTATAATATATAATATTCTATACAATACTATTCCATGCCGCGGACACATTCAATATTCACAGTAATGACAATGTTCATGAATATAAATATGCATTATATTATAACTGGGTAGAATTTAATTAATAAAATAAATTAAAATTTTATTTGTTATATCAAGTTTATTAGAATAATATTAAATAAAATTTCGGTTTAATTTATTATTTTAAATTATAAATGAATAGCATAACAATAACATTCTATCCAAGTAAGTATAATAAATGTAATAATTATATATCATACATAATTTTAACATTACCATTTATGTATACATTATTATTATGTAATTAATTCTATTATATGTATAATAATATAATTAATAATCTTTTATACCCAGTCACTTACTAAATGAAGTATACCCAGTCACTTACTAAATGAAGTATAATACTTAAAACGGGATTTCGATTAAAAAGGGCGATGTACAGAAAGAGGAAGTCACATGCACTCAGCAAATACAAATATGTGATAATGAAGATATGTTCGCTGATTTTTTGAATAGAGCACCTTTAGCTAGTACAAGTAACCTGGATTCAGTAAATCAGGAGATTGAAAAGTATATGGAGAAAAGCAGATCCTCTTGTAACACTCTAAGCTATTGGCAAGGTGAGACACAGTTACTGAGGCTTAGCAAGCTGGCGCTGAAGGTCCTTTCAGTACCAGCTTCATCAGCTCCCATAGAACGGGTTTTTAGTAAAAGTGGCTTCATCATGAGGCCACACAGGAGCTCCTTGACATCTGAAAACTTGCACAAGCTAGATTTTCTAAAATGCAACAAGTGTATGATGCGACAATATGTTCGTCACTGAACATCTGGACACGTGTTCATGATGGCTGTAGGTGTGGTTAGCAGGCTAAGCAAGAAACAGCCTTTTGTGGCTCTTTTCACATCAGAGGCAGAGAACATTGCCCAAGCTTTGCCACACAGGGAGCAATTTGGTTTCGTAGACAGTTGAATTGCTTCAAATTGGTTATCGAATAACCGTCAACAATGTTGGGGACAATGAAGGAGCAAGTGCCCCAAACCCGATAGCTCATGCTACTTGTACGCTAATATGCTTTATTATCTACTGCTTTTAGTTTGAAAGCAGTAGAGTAAGAGTTTTTTCCTTTTATGAATAAAATCAGACATTTCTTTAGTAAAATCTTTCTCACTATACTAGCAATACTATTGATGTAATTGCAAGGGACACGTGTAAACTGCAAGCTATCATGTGTATGATCAACCACAAACTGTTATTGCTGTCAAAGCGCACTATTATCAAACAAGAGCTGCTTCTTGTGAAAACTAAAGCTGTACAGAAAAAGGCTGATAGCAGGCTTCTCTTAAAGTGCAAGCCATCGCTGTTGCATAAAACAAGCTATTAAGTAAATAGCTACCGGCTGCATGCTAAAATGGTTTGAGTTGTAGTTGTTGATATTAAGTTAGCATGTCATTTGGTTTGCATTCAGAGTTACCCATGTATAAGCCAGACCCCATAGTTTGGTAACTTTTTTGCGTTCTAGAATTGGCTTATATGCGAGGATATATGGTAATCTGTTTGTCGATGCTTTTATTATTGTTTTCCCTCATGGTCCTTTGCTGTACCAGGTGTTTTGTTAATTGCAGTATTTCATATATCTCCTGTGGTTTCTGTATTGCATCCTTCTGGATGTGCTTTTGCTAATATATCCATACAACTCCATTTTCTTTTGCTCAATCTTGTACGTTTACAAGTCTCGACGATCAAAAGAGCACCATGGCAGCTTAAAAAGAAACAGTCTCAATAATCCAATTAACCAATTTTTAATTGTTGTTGCTGTGGATCTTCCAATGTACTAGACATTTTGCTGATAGTACATATTGTGTACATTTCTTGTGGTTCAGACACTCTTTTCATCTGGCAACCGGTTTTGCTGATATCTCCTTGCAAAATAGTACCTTATATTTGGTTCATGTGAACAAACTTCGTATTATTAAAGGTTGACTTGCAAAAAAATTTACGTTACAGTTATTTGGTATCAAAAGGCTCACCATGTCCTACTCTGCTGTGTTGTAGGTTCAAAATGTGATTACAAGCTTTTAAGAACTCAAAAACGAACAGTTCAAAAAAACGGTCTTAAGTTTGAATCCCTGTATTTTGATGACGTACTCAACTCGGCGTGGTTATTGTTTTGACACGTGATGTTATCACGTGAAATGAAAGGCCAATAAAAGGCTCAATATAACACTTCTCGTAGCACTAGTTTTATGACAAACACTTTGGGTTCTAACCGAAAAGCTCTTATCAAATATAGATGCTCGCTACTTTACAGTTTCGTTACAGCTTGCTCTAATCATTTGGTCATAATCTGATCATCTGACCCATATTTTCTGCCAACTGGCCCAAACAACTTCTGCAATATTCTTCAGCCATCAAAGGTGATCAACAGCCTCCTCACGTTTATCAGAGGATGATATGCACCCTCTCGAGTTAAGGTTAAAAAATTAAACTAATTTTTAGGCTAGGTTTTGAGATATCAGCGCTGAAAATGACAGCATTACAATGATAATGAAATAGATGAGTAAGGACTATAGACATGGTTTAATTGAATGCGTGAAGTTTATTTGTGAAAATATTTCGTTGAATAAGGTTGCATGAAAGTGTAAACAGGAGCACATCGTGTTCAACTACGTCACATTTGAGCCGTTTTGAGAGAGATTCCATCCCACGACGGTTTCGTGATGGTTGCTATTAACTGTTCATGTTTTTAATTTTTAAGAGCTTGTAATCACATTTCCACATTTTTTGAACCTACAGTGCAGCAGAGTCGAACATGGTGAACCCTTTGATACCAAATAACTGTAATGTAAATTTTCTTGCAAGTCAAACTTTAAGATTTGAAAATAATGTTTGTTCAACTATTCAAACAATTCATTACATTAGAAATTTTAGCCACAGAACAACAATAAACTGCTACTAGTGAAAGTGGTTGTTTAAACAGTTATATATGTTGCGAGGTAGCGGTGCGAGATATAATGCATAACATTGAAGCATGTTTTGCTAATAACACAGACTTTTTTTAAGACTTTCTTTATGTTTTAGATCGTTATATAAGGCTTATTGCAAACTGAAAAAAATGTTCAATGTATCCAGTAAAGCTCATGAGAGCTGGTATCGACAGTTTTAACCACTGGTTATTGTAATGCATCAGTTAAAATAAGACAGGTTTCTAAAAAAATTGAAGGCCAAATAGCTACCCTTCATTTTAGTTTTTCCGTTGCTGTTTGCCAATTTAGAGTCAACTACAACATGCCAGCATATAGTATGTACATTTAAAGTGAGCAACTATCGTATCAGTAACTTGGTACCCTGTAGTGATAGTTTCTTGTCAGCAACAATACCGGCACATACAATTTGGAAGATTAGGGAACAACCGAACGGTCTTAATTGGTTCAGAATTGAACTCACAATTTTCTGCGTTTCGCTTTGTAAAGTCATGCTTGGATTAAAACAATTGTCTAAAATAGTAGGAACTTGGAACTGTTGTGACCACCAATGAGAAATTTATTTTCGTACTGGAATGCTAGTGGCTATTTAAAAATTTAGATGAAAATTTCTAATGTGCTGATTCTATCAAAATTTTGATTTGCATCTGAGGACAATAACAAACGTTGTACACATTCTTGATCACTGCCACTCACAGAAACTAAGTGTTTTCAATTTATAATAATAGCGGGTGATAGTGGTTGCCAATTAGCGAGTCCAAAGAGAATAAGATAAACTTGCTCTTTGCAAGCAATCAAAAGCTATTGCTATTTCTGATGGGTCAGTTCTGCAAAGATTTAGTGATTATGTGGCTACTAATCACAAATAGCAAAAGATGAAGGCTATACATACATAAAGTGAACAGATATTATAATGTTGTTAGCTATATTGAGAGCAAAGAAATGTAGTAACTAATAAGCACTCTTCTAAAAATTGACATTACAGTCATGACTTATTGACATGACATATAGTTATATAAGCTTTTGAAGCAGACATATTGTCAGTCACACTTACAATCTCCTTTTTATTCATTTTGTTTGATAGAGCAGTTGTCGATACAAAGCCCAATCAATCTGCTATCATCTCGGTGCAGGCTGGTGGCTATGGCTGCATCAGAGGTAGGTTCTCATTCATAGCCACCGTATCACTCTTAACTGTATACTTGTGGCAGTCTTTAACTGATTACTCACAAAATCTTTCTGCTGACGATATAATGAGCTTTTTTGCTGTGACTGAGTTAAGCAGGATTGCTCAATAGTTATTGTTTAAATCAAGTGTTAGTTTTCACCTTCATTGTTGCAGGATGGGGCAGATATATTTGAGATCACTGATTTCACTACAGCCTCTGACTTCGAAAGGTAAAATATCTCGATTGCTTTAACTAAATGACAACCTTGTAAAAATATGCATGCACATTATTGTTAATGGCTGTAGACGATTCAATCGAATAGCTTGCTGGAACTTTCAATTATAAGGAGTATACTAATAAATATTTGGTGCGGTCGTATGTTTCCCTGTTTGTAGGTTTGTAGCTCGGCTTGAGGAGCTGATACATGAATGGAAGCTAACATCTGTTCCCGAGTTCCATTTCAATGACAAGGTCTGTTTAGGGCAGTACTTTGTATGCTGTACAGTTTACATATCCTGTAGTATATTGCTGGGTTACCCACTAGCCTTACGAGTTCATCTAGTGACTATAATTGTATTCCATTTCCTACCTTCATTTTAGATAGTACAACTTGTCCTTAGATATCAGGGGTTAGTACAAGTTCTCCTTAGATATCATGGGTTGTACAAGTTCTCCTTAGATATCATGGGTTAGTACAAGTTCTCCTTAGATATCATGAGTTGTACAAGTTCTCCTTAAATATCATGAGTTAGTACAAGTTCTCCTTTGATATCATGAGTTAGTACAAGTTCTCCTTAAATATCATGAGTTAGTACAAGTTCTCCTTTGATATCATGGGTTAGTACAAGTTCTCCTTAGATATCATGGGTTAGTACAAGTTCTCCTTAGATATCATGGGTTAGTACAAGTTCTCCTTAGATATCATGGGTTAGTACAAGTTCTCCTTAGATATCATGAGTTGTACAAGTTCTCCTTAGATATCATGAGTTGTACAAGTTCTCCTTAGATATCATGGGTTAGTACAAGTTCTCCTTAGATATCATGGGTTAGTACAAGTTCTCCTTAGATATCATGAGTTGTACAAGTTCTCCTTAGATATCATGGGTTAGTACAAGTTCTCCTTAGATATCATGAGTTGTACAAGTTCTCCTTAGATATCATGGGTTAGTACAA